>NC_138729.1:23778650-24256150 GCF_965113295.1 Leuciscus leuciscus
GGAGCCCTCATAAGGAAGTCGAAATAAAAGGTTGAGTGTCTCAAAAGTTTGTAACCAACTTGCCTTGGATATGTGTGATGCATCAACAAAGCACACTTGTTGTACATTATTATTTTATCGTAGGCTATTTAGCCTACATAACATAGGCTATATCACAAACAATGTTTTGCTTAAAAAGTAGGCTAATTGGCGTTTGGCGAATTATAGCCTCTGTCAGAACCAAATCGGCTGCATTAGACAAACTTTAACACATTTAGAGAATTATCGAAAATTATTGACAGTAAATAGGCAAATCCTAAAACGTCAACTCCCGTAAAAGTCATTGAATAATACGCATTATTTTAAATCAACCCTCTAATTGAATTAACAATATATTTGTTCCCGCTGTATGCATAGTAAAACTGCGTAAAAATAAAGAGAATTTAAATAATAATTATAATCCACCATCATTTTCACTGGTTGTTTGAAATCGGACCCACAGCGATTTTTCAACATATGAGGCTCTTATAGGAGTGCAGTAATTCCAAAAATTAAGTGGGAATGTAGAAAAGAATTCATAACTGCTGTGCGCTTTTCATGAAAATCCTGCAACCGCTTTGGTAGTTTAACCACACGCTGTGAATTCGAATTAAACACAGGCGACAATAATATGGTGGTTTGCATTTGAATGAGCTCTTAACTTATTCCCATGAATTTTTTTTTGAATAGTCCGACATGCATGCGAGTTAATTGGGCAATATAATTTGGACTTGTACCAAATGAGTCCTGGAAGGATAAGGTGAAAAAAAAAAATGAATTGAATCAATTGAACTGGGCGATGTCATCTACATTAAACAGGCCTATTTTGTTTTGTGCACACAGTAAACATACACACACTTTAAATGCTATTTGGCGCGCGATGTAGGCTATAGGGTGTAAATTGCAGCACACCTTCTTTTTTTTAAATGATGCCCATCGCTTTTTAAAGTCCAGTGAAACTCAACACCGGGCACCCTCGAGTCCCGTTTCTGTTCCTAAATGGGTTTATTCAAGCACGTAATGGGATCCCGGCAGCACAACTTTGAGAACTGGGGGCCACGGTAAACTTCACCACATGAACTCCGTTTCCAGGGCTATTAAGCTTTTAATTGGAAAATAGCAGATGAAATTTCAAGGTGACGATAATGCAGCGTGCAGTCTGTTCATGGCGAGGGGAATTCACACCAAGGGGAGTGGGAGGACAACACAAATGTTAATAAAATTATTTATGTTTTCTGTCACCGATTGACATCAAAGTAAATGGATATGAAAAATAAAAAGAGAATAAGGTGAACATGCATATACTATATAGCCTACCATCCATACAAATCCATTCAATGTTAAATGAAAAGTACAATTCATTAGTTAACTATAATGCTTAATTTTTTTAGTTTGATTAATTTGTTTGCTTTTAGGATTTAATAAGCATGTTAGATGAAATAAGTAGAAAAAACCCAACTACCAGCAAAGAAACAAATATTGGGCTCTTTTGAATGCAATTGAAGAAAATGAATGAAACCAAAGCCTTTATAAATATCAGATTGTTTAATTATTGTGAAATTATATAAATGTGTATATGTTATTTATTTATTTTTAAATCTAATAGTCTTTCTGTCTAATCAGAACTGCATAACAGTTTTACTGATTATAAGAGATACAATAAATAGATAAACATTCTTTTGGGTGTTCATACATTTTGCATTCATAGTATGGCTAAAATACCACTAATTCAAAGTGGAATTCAGTTTTAAAAAGTGTTGTTTAATTTCCAAAGGTGAAAGATTAGTATGGACATTTTCTGTGGGTTAAGTGAACCATACTAGCAGCACTAGACTGTGGTTTATCTATGTGGAGCCCAAAAGTTGTTTTATACTGAGCTGAAGGACAGAATAAAGCCAGTAAATGTCCCAGGTCTAAGATCCAAGAAACCATAAACTGAGTATATGACACCAACTAAATCTCCAGTCAAACCCTCAGTGTAACAGGTTTTTCACTCCCTAACAATTTACATTTGAACATTAATTTAGCAAACACGGTAATCCCCAGCAATTTACAAATGAGAATAAGTAATAATATTAATATGATCAATAATATCTATAATAGATCCTTCTCAGAGAGAAAAACAAGTAGTACTATAGGTTACACACACACACACACACACACACACACACACACACACACACACACACACACACACACACACACACACACACACACACACAAAGTTACTTATTATTTCTGCTTGTAAGCAGGTCTAATGTTTCAGAAGGAATACTGTCATTCATTATTTGTTTAATCTATTTGTAATTTGTTGTATTGCCGATAACTGCAGTTTTAAATGAATGCCTTTTAACACAGTATACAAAGAAAATGGTACAAAAGAAAAAAAATACATTTTATACAATTTCACGCTCTTATATTTAATTACATTTCATTTAGTCTCTTTTTGTACTTTCTGTCAGGTTTGATTGAGGTTGATAGTGGTAATTATATATAGACTCAACGTTGAGTCTGTGAATGTCCATCGAGACCCCAATTGGCTTCTCTTTCATTGCGACTCACTGACAGGCAGCCAATAGTTTCAATGTTGTGAGTAATGATGGGACATCTGTCCAGTGAAATGTCTGGTTATTCCCTCTGTATGGACAGCCTCCAAGGGCACTCAAATCACTGAGACTCTGACAGGACCCACACCTCCCCGGCACACCCTCTCCATCTCAACGTGAACAAAGGCAGACAACAAAATAGTTGTCTGTCTCTATAACCCACTCTAATGGGACTTCAAATATACAATTGAGTTCAACAGAAACTAAGTTAGTACAACAAACAAGTAATTGTAAAACTCACTGACAGCTTCAAATCTAATCATTCAGACTCATTACGGATTTCTTGCACATTTACTGTATTATATATATATATATATATATATATATATATATATATATATATATATATATATATATATTGTGCCGGGGAAAAAGGGTTTCATGTTCAGTTCAAGCCATTACTTTCACTGATCAGGTGCTTGATCACGTTGTTGGCATAATTGAGCATGCACTAAATTTAAAGTTATGGTGTGTGGCTTTCATTTTTAAATTATTTAAAACAAAATAATTGCAAAAAAAAAAGGTGTTTGTCACATTGACATGTTGGCAAATAAAACAGTTCTTGCATAGCCCTTGCAGAATATATAAGATGTTACTCAAAAAAAAAATGTAAAAAAAACTTTTTGAATTGGATGATTGGTGTAAATTGTACTTATTTTGTCTTTTGGGAAATCTAAATATCTTGTGTACCTTCTGAACGGCAGCAGTAAAAAAAAAAAAAAAAAAAATGATATAAACAAAATATGAAAAATGTACACATCATCCAAGTTTACACCCCTGGCTCTTAAAGTCAGCATGAAACGGAAGTTACAATAGTCTTTTCTTCCTTATTGTGACGTATATCTGAGTAAACCGGTTTCCCAAAAATTTTTTAAAAAAAATTGTAGGGTGGGACTTGATTTTGTCCATTGGTAATTGGTTGGATGGTTGTGGTATGATGTCATGTGAGTGACAGGTTGTCCCGCCCTCGCGCCAGTAAACACATCATCATAGAAGAGATGTTGCTGCAAGAGTAAGGGGAAGTTATTTTGATTAAAGATTACGGAGGTACATGAAATAATGATGTGCATGGATAAATAATTTATAATAATGCAATGTTCCATAAAAAAATAAAATAAAAAAAGAATTGTCAATTTCGATTTTGAGATCTCAAAGTCACACAGTCACTGTTGGAAAGGGGCTTAAATATACAGAAGATGCCAGAAAACCAAAGAATGTGCCAGCAGGATTTTCCTATAAACAGTGGGCATAATACGATTCAATATGTAAACTTTTGAACTACTTCATTTGTGTAACTTCAGTTATTATTTTGTCTTGTGGACTATACAATATACACTCACTGGCCACTTTATTAGGTACACCTAGAACCGGGTCAGACCTCTTTTTGTCACATTGACATGATAGCATCATGCAGTCGATCTCATGGACACACGACTTGGGAATTTGTATTTCTCAGGGGGGCCGGCAGTGGGGGGTTATATATTTCCATTAAATAGTTTCAAGACATGTTATGTGTTGCAACAACCTAATTACCAAATTATTTGTTATTAAAGCATCTACGTTCACAAAGCACTGTTAATTTTAACAGAAAAGCAAATGTGTGATTTGGCATGGCATTGGCTGCCAATACAAATAATAAATAACAATTGCTTTACCTAATGCAATAAAATCCTGCTTTTGAACCAGGCCAAGTTCCAGAATCAAATCACAGAGGGCGCTTCTGAAATTAGTGAGGGTATTTTTGCCTCATCCTTTGCTATGGTTATCACTGTCAGTCATCGCAATTTCGAGAGTGAATCCCGCATTTATGCCTATATGCCTTGAAGCGTTTACATGGCCGCTTGTAAAGCATGGAAAACAAAAGTTTTATTCAAATTATATAATATTAATTATTATATCAGCACAGGGATGTCCATGTGGGCATGTCTCCTCTGGCGCAGGGCCTGGTTCCACCACATCCCAAAGGTGCTCTATTGGATCTGGTGACTGTGGAGACCATTTGAGAATAGTAAACTCCGTCATTTTCAAAAAAACAGTTTGAGATGATTTGAGTTTTGTGACATGGTGCGTTATCCTGCTGGGATTAGCCATCAGAAGATGGATACACTGTGGTCATCAAGGGATGGACATGGTGGTCAGCAACAATACTCAGACAGGCTGTGACGCTTAAACAATGTTCAGTTGATACTAAGGGGCGAAAGTGTGGCAAAAATAAATGATGGGTTCTCTCTAATGGCTTCCAGGTTTCAACGAATACATTAGACTTGAATTGTAATGATTTGACTACTATGCCTTATAATGATATAATGCTTTATAATGAATGAAGGAAAAACATTTTTTATTCTTTCTATCCTTCCAGATTTCAACCATGAAATTACAATTACATTTTTAGTCGTATTACTGCTATGTAAGCCCAATAAAGCTGTTTTTTAATATACATTGAAATCTAATCTTAAATGTGGTTTTATTCACACTGTAGTGACCAGTAATCTGCAGCTAATAGAGCAATTCACACTCTTTTTTCCGCTCAGTAAAGCACATTCCACAAAGAAATGCAGTCCAACAGTACGTTTATTAGCTATATAACACTAAATTATTCACAAGACGAACAAGCTAATCCATAAGAAACTGTGTGTAATGTAAACTGTAATGGACCGTCAATAACACTCTGAATGCTGACCACTGACGTCACTGCCATTATATGATAGGATGAGATGCCTAACGTGATCCAAGTTAGAGCCACAGACCCTCGCATCTCCCAGTAAGAAGACCATCTCTGCTGCATGCCTAAATGCATTGTGTTGCTGCAATGTGACTGGCTGATTAGATATTTGCGGTAATGAGCAGTTGAACAGGAATAAAGTGGCCAGTGTAAACATATATGTAAACATCTGTTATTTGAAATGGCTTATTCGGGACCATACAAAAAAACAAAAAACATGAGATTTTTTATAATCTTATTTTGTTAATTATGAACGTTTTGCATATTCTGCAAGGGGTATGTAAACTTATGAGCAAAACTGTGTGCAACCAAAATATGTTTGTATTATTTCTATTAATCTAAACAGGTGCAAGTGTCAATGTCAAGTGCAAAGCAAGAATGTTAATATTTGATTTTGTAATCTGTAATTGTAATAACTATATGGAATATTTGAACAACAATCAGCGTGTTCTCCATAAATTTGACTCTCAATGTTTTCTTTCTATTCACTTTCCAGTAATCTTCTTTTATATCTTTACGGGACCCTCGAAATAAAATGCATTCAATTCAAATAAATGTATTATTACAGATTAAACTGGGCCTTGTTTCAGACCGTAGTCATCAAACACTTTTATGATGACCTCTTCCTCTCTTAAATCCAAAAGCCCTGACTTAAAAAAACGCAGGTCTAGCGCCTCCAGTATGCACTGAGACTTTGGGACAGGGGCGGCTTTATCTATCATGCACCCGCCGAGATTTATGGCACAATAGCAGCTCAAGGAAAACAAATCCACAGACACTTTTCAGGCTGTCGCTGGAACACAAACCCGGAGCAGCAACAGAAGGACACGGCGGCACGCCGGAGCCCAGCGCTGACAGCCTATGATAAAGCGGCCTTCCTTAACTAAACTCGTAAAGCACGGGACAATAAAACTCAATCTTCTGTAAAATCCAATTAAGTCATTATCTGACTGATTGTATCTTTAATTGAAAACAGAAGTGACAGTAAATTTCTGTGATATATCAGGATCAATCGATACTGCTGTACAATCTGCTCTCCAGAAGTGATTTATAATGCCAAAGCCATATAGGTAACTCCACATTCTTCTCACTAAAACCACTGGGGGATGAAATTAAGAGTAAGTGCATTTAATAAAAAAAACAAGATGGTCGGGTTATTGATTACAGCAGATGGGGCAGAATCGAATGAATGTTTTGAGGGTGCAGAGCAAAGAAAATACAAGTAATTTTCATTTCGGGTTTTATATCTCATCAATAATGATTTTATTTCCACTGAACATGAGAGTGTATAAACACACAACGATTGCAAATTAGCTTTTGCATTGTTTTATAATCATAACAATAATACAAATATTTGTAACATCATGGTGTCAGAGGACAAGAGCACATCCACACCGACATACAGTGGGTGAATTTACACGTCTGGAAATCAAATTAACACATGAATCAAACTGTGAACTGTTAGTTGAACAAAATCTTACAAAATGGAAATGCATAAAAATAATTACATTTTACATTCATTTTTAGAAAGAAAATGATTTGTTGTCTCTGCTAGATACCCATTACTATTAAGTTGTATGCAAGTAAATAAGTGCAAAAGATATACTGATTGTCGAAGCATATTAAAGGGCCATCAATTATAATAAAAAAAGGTAAAAATCTGATTACACATCAGCTCAAGATACTGAAAAATTACATCATTTGTAGTTAAATGTATATCTGTAACAAACAGAGCCTTAAAAGGAAAGACAAAGTTGTGTGTCCCTCTTCTCCTCTATTTGTGACTTGACTGAGGACACTATCTGTGCCAACACCATTAAAATCAAGGGCACAGCTTCATATTATACAAAGAAAGCCCAGAAGAGCACTGCACATTAGCTGGATCATGCGCAGGAAGTTAAATGATGCCCTTTAGTGATGGCCATAAATAAACAAGCCGTTCGCTGTGAGATTGAGGCATAATTGAATAGTATCTCTTCTAACCCGACTGTCCCGCACAACACTATGGAGATGCTTGAGAAGCCCTCATATAGTTTGCAGCATGAAGGTCATGGACAGGAAGTTAGATTATCCATTAGGCCAATGACAGCAATACTGAGCTTGAACCCATACGTGACAATAAATCGCTCGGCTCTGCCATTTCTTTCAATAGCGTTCTGCTAGAAAGCGAAAGTGACTCATTTTATTCTTAAAAATCTGCAGCATCAAAGTGAACAAACTGAAGCTATCAAACTGTGTGAAACATGGTAAACAGCATTTCTGATCATCACTGAGAAACTGATTTCTATGTCTATAAAAATCTGAAAGAATTACCCTAACAAAGTTGAATAACACCACATTGATCAACCTGATCAGTGTTAACATTAAAATGTTGAACAATAAGGTAGGATTTGGTTACAGAATCATTAAACTTGTAGAAAAAAAAAATTCAAGTTGTTGTAAAAGGGAGATGGGTGCAGGTGAGGGTGTTTTACTTGGTTGCCCCATCTATGACGGAGTCGACGGAGAAGGTTCCGGACTCTGAGCTGCTCTCACACTCCAGCTTGTTCTCGGTGTTGATCATTGAGCTGTCTTGAACTCCACTGGAGTAAGCTGAAATAGGATGCATCATGACATCAGATAAACAGTTTTTTGTTTATTATTGAAAACATTTTGTGCCAGAGCATTATCTGGTTATGGGATCTGTGATAAACGACACCCGAAGCATTCATGTAACATGAGCTTTTGGGATCCTGACACAGTACAATAGTGCCAAAAAAGTATCTGGACACTTAAGCCACACTTAAAGATGTTTGAATGTCTTTGCATTAGAAACATAATATAAAGCCAAGTAGCATTTGTCAGAAATGTGAACAACCATAAACATAAGATGTATTGTTCAAGAACAAGACAAAAAGCGCATACCTGTAGTTACTCTGATAGGTTACCATCAGTGTAACCTTGAACTTGTAAGTGTGAGTGTTAAGTAACTTGTAAATAACTGTAAACTTGAGGGCAAATGATTGAAACGTTTGGGATCAGTAAGATTTTTAAATGTTTTTAAAAGTATCACCAAGGTTGCATTTACTTGATCAAAAATACAGTAAAACAATAATATTGTGAAATATTATTACAATTTAAATAAATGTCCTGTGACGACAAAGCTGGATTTTCTGTAGCCATTATCATCAATGTTGAAAGCAGTTGTGCTGCTTAATATGTAAACATTTTTCAGGATTCTTTGATGAATAGAAAATTCAGAATTCTTTTGTAATAATGTAAATCTTTACTGTCACTTTTGATCAAATTAATGCATCCTTAATGGATAAAAGTATTCAAAAAAAATATATAAAATTACCCACCCCAAACATTTGACTGGAAGTATGCATAGAATAACAATCACTTTGAAAGCAGATGCAAAGAAATAACTCATATTTCTAAGAGTAATTTAAGTATTTTGGGGGGCAATTGCATTTAAAATCTCATCAACTTACTGTAACTACAAAAAAACGTACAAGCTGAATCTTGCACAGAACACAGTGTTAGAATGGAAACAATACTGTCGAAGTATATCTGATCTTGAGTTTATCAGCTTCTCCAGTCAAACCAAACAGCATCAATTAACTGTATGAGCAGTGCTGTCAGCTCTCAACATTACAACAAAGTAAAGACAGTGGTGCCTTTTATAAATCTCACACTGCAGCAAGTTCTGGCTACTTTGGCAAACTCACTCAAGCTGAAGATACGCGTATTGAGCCAGTCAGACTGCTGAGTGAGCACACGGCTATTGAGTGCAGGACGAGTCTGTACTGTGCTGACCTTCTCCAGTGTCTGTGCGAGACCGATAACTAAAACAGCAGCATTCATAGAAATCTCAATTAAGACTAAAAACTACTGCTCTGTTCAACATTAAATAAACCCTGACAGTTATTATGTTTCAATTTTAACCCAAAGACCAAATCATCTGCTTAAATAAATGACTATGTAAATGTAAAACCGAAACACTAGCAGCACAAACGTTATAGTTCCCTATAAAAATGTATGGTACTTTGTGCATTGAGCCAGGTCAGCTCTCATCTCAATGTGCATATGAAGCAAATACATTACAGTCTCTACAGATTCTATCAAAATTACGAGTGTCGGGAGGGGCAACGCACACAAATCCTGTTCAGCTGCTTTCTTGACCTTCATAACCCGAGAAAAGCAGCATAAAGGCTCTTACTGTGGCTCTCATCCCATCCTGCCCTCCCTCTTTTTCATCTGCGCTGCTCTGGCGTGGAGGTAATTAAGGGGCGCTGGCGAAAAGGAGTAATTTTTCTCCTCATTAACTTCCTGATTGGTTTCAGGCTACAAAACTTTGCGCTCCGCCTGCAGTTTGTCACCAATTCCAAACTGGCCAATCGTTAATACTAATGTTTGTGTAGCTAAACTGCACCGGCGCTCTCTGTACAACAATAATACACGAGTGAGGGCGAAAGAGGAGGGGGCTGGAATTAGCCGTGGCTGTGTTAATTCTGAGGGAGTTCATCAGGGGGAAATCTATGATGTAATTAAAGGGAAGATCTCGCGGGTGAGTGGACAGGTCGTTTGTGGGGACGGTAAATCAGCAGTGGGGCTGTTCGGCGAGCGGACATGTTCTGTGTCACAGCTTCGTTGCCTTTGATTATCATTGTATTAGCGCTTAATATAGACTAATGTTAGATCAGCAGTAAACGCTCTGTAATACAGACAATCAGGCCTTTAAATACGCAGATAAAACCTAAGTAAATGGAGTTTGTGTACTTTTAATATACAGTGCATCTTCACTACGGTTTTATGACTTTGAAGAATTATCTCTCAGAATAAGTTTAATTTTTAACATTAAATTTGACCTAGCCTATCCTGGTTTGCTAGTTTTGGAGGGATTTACAGCTGGTCATGCTGGAAGACCATCTTAAGCCAGTGAAAACCAGCTTAAACTGAAGTGGGTTCTTTAAGAAGGGAACACATTGGATAAGAATTACATTTATGAAACTTTCACAAAGTTGCCAAACAAGAAGTTTCCTACACTCTGGCAGTGACACAAGTATTGCAAAAAAACCACGAAAAAAAAAAAAACCCCACACGCGTCTGTCAAGTGTAAAACAGTATTGAAACAATAGAGGATTTAATTTCTGTACGCTGTTCAAAAAGAGCTTATTCTCCCATCTGAACTTTTGCCCTATTCACCCTTGTTCGGCTAACTATCTTAGATTTCCAAACTATTAAACAGTCTTTGTGTGGTTTAACAAAAGGAAGCTTTTTTTCCCTTTTTTTTTGAAAAAGAGCATGAAAAGGGGAGGGGAAATAGTGAAAGAAGCTCAATCATTTCTGGCAGTTTGGAAAAGGTGAACAAAAGCCCAGATGTGAGAGAAGATGGTAATTCAGGGTTGATCTATTGTGGATAAGCTTTTTCCTCTGCAACTCATATACTGCCAGCACTGGGCCATGAGGGTCCATAATGCCTTCACTTAGACAAACACACAGAGTTGCATAAAGATAACGCACACAGGCGGGTGCACACGCACACACACATGTACATGCTCGAACGTGTATACAGATGCTCTCATACACACATGCTTACAGCCATTAAAATTAAGAATAAATGTCACTGTATCAGTCTAAAACTCAGTGCACATTTGCTCAACATAGGTTATAGGATGATATTAGAGGTCGGTAGGTAGTTGAGAGTTTAATGCTATGTCAGCAGCCGAGGCTTTTTATTAAAGTAATAAAAAATAATAAATAAATACAACAGATTAAAATTACACAAAGTGTTATAAATGTACATATGAAAACAATTCTAAAATGTTTTCTGGTTAGATCGTATTAAACAAGTGCTTAAGAGAGCATACTATGAGAACTTGCTATCTTGCATTAACAGCAGAGTTGCCCAACAAGACATGTTTAAGAGACAGGGAGGCTGATATTAATTCAATTTATCAATATTAGTGGATATTGGATTTTAATTGTACATGCTCATTTATCCCTTTTTTCATTTTACAATTAGTCAATATTTGAAAAATCATATGCCAATCTCAAAATGAATGTTAATTTTTCATTTTATACATAATAGTAAATATTAAACAATTGATTTTAGATTTTTATTTCGACAAAATAGTACAGAATCGCAATAGAGTGGTGCAGGGATGACTTCAGAACCCGGAAGATCAATTCGGTTCCTTCAAGATTTTCCTATCGGGTTTTATAATGGGTTTTTTCAATTTATGAGTAAAATAAAGCCTGTGGTAAACAAACTTGACAATACTTTAATGTTTTGTTCTACAACGTACACTGCACACTCTCATACCCCAAACTGTCTTATCTAGCTACTTATTAGAAACATAATTTTTTTTATATCGTCAAGTTATGTTTACCAAGCACAGGCTTTATTTTACTCATAAATTGAAAAACCCCATTATAAAACCCCATAGGAAAATGACAAAGGAACCAGCGGCGAATTAGACTTCCAGGTTTTGATGTCATCTCTGCATCAGAATTGGGAATTATTGGTTATTAGCTATACAATTATAGTTTTCAGTTGTAGCATTGGTGGGTTCACTCAGAGCAGAATCAGTATTTTTTTTAAAGTTTCAGTTCTGTGTTCCTTCTGTAACATTACAGTTCTGAAAACGGTTTGATTAGAAAAAATACAAGTTAATGTTATTTTTTTATTTTTTTGCCTATAGTTTATACCAGAACTTGAATAGAACATTATACTAAATAGCTTTATACTAGAGTTTGTGACCAAACCTCGTAACTCTTACGGAACCTCAAATTGTCGGCAAAACCTCATTCGGGAGCTCAGCCTTAGTCGTGAATGAAGTGCTCACATTTTGGAGACCGTCTCTGCTTGTTTGCAGTGCAAGGGTAAAATTAAGAACTGGTTCTTTGAATAAGTACCGTTCCTTAAACCGGTTCGGATCTAAGCTCCCAATTTACCCCAAAGTTAAACCATATTGTCGTTCACTTGGATGTGGTTCATTCGTTCACCCCACCAAATTTGAACACTTTCACACTGACCAAAAGGGCCAAACTCTGACATCAAACAAACTCTGTTCAGAACCAAAAGCTGTGAAAGCACCGTCAGAGACAAACACACGTCCATACGACATGACTCGGCTGAAGATGTGCAGGGGGAAGATGGAGTTCCCTCAAGGAATGACATGCACGTCTCTCTCAATCATTAGAGCTGTGGCAGGACTTAATGGCGCAGAAAACACAGGCCTACAGCACGGAGGCGGCACTTTAAACAGCTGCTGACTCCTCAAAGAGTGAACAGCCGTGGCTGCTGCAGAGAGACGGATGCTGTTCTCCGAGTCAAGTGCTCACTCACAATCACATTGGCATTGGAGTTTGAAGCACTCAAGGGAGGTGGATGTTGATGTGTTTAACACTTAATGAAAAACATGAGCTTGCACAAGTAAAATTCAAAAGCATTTGAATATTTTTAGGTATAATATTTCAGAGCACCTTCAGATTTTTTTTTCTGATGAACTTAATACTGCACATTAGATATTGTAACTCCGTATAAAAAAAAAAATATAAAAAAAAAAAACACAATAAACACCACATCTAACAGAATGCAACTATTATGAAGAAAATGTCTGTTATGTAGCCTGTGCAAAACTCACCCGTACAATGATAAGGTGTTGTGGGCGGTATGATTCAAGTCATGCAGGACAAGTTACGCGCCAATGTGTAAAATCCAAACCTGAAGTATGAAAAACGAACTTCACCAAGCAAGACTAAATACTAAGGTATTTTTTATAAAACAAATCTGGTTACACTATTATATTAGGTGTCTTTAACTACTATGTACTTACATAAAGAGTAATTGTTAGGTTCAATGCACTTATTGTGTTCATGTTGTATTGCAAAACACTTGCTGCTATTGAGGTGGGATACAGGTAAGGTTAGGGACAGGTTTGGTGGTATGGGGAGGTGTAAGGGAGGGGACAATAGTGTAATTATATAAGTAATTACAGAAATGTATTACAGCAGTAATTACATGCAGGTATTTTGTCCAATGTAATGAAATGTATACAGTAAGTGCATTGTATAAAACGATTAAGGTAACACTTTATCTTAGAGTTTCATTGTTACATGTAACTATGTGTTAAATGTAGTTAGTAATATATATAAATTGTGCATAATTACATGCAACTAACCCTAAACAAACCAAAACCTAATCCTAACCCTATAATCACTACATGTCATGTAGTTACTTAATATTACTCTGTACTTAAATGTATAATTACAGTGTAACAAAGACACCTTAAAATAAAGTGCAAGCATGATTAATTAAAATATTAGTACATAGTAGTTACAGACCCTTAATATAAAGTGGGAACAAAAATTCTTTTTGTAAACGTTTCTTTATGTGAACTGTCTACTCAAAAAAAAAAAAAAAAAAAAGGAGTACCCCGGTTTCCACAAAAATATTAAGCGGTTTTCAATATTGATAATAAGAAGAAATGTTTGTGCACCAAATCGGCATTAGAATCATTAGTATCATGTGACACTGAAGACTAAAGTAATGGCTGCTAAAATTCAGCTCACATGTGAGCACATCGGACACTTCAGTCCCCATTATTGGACTATTAGAGATCAGCATGAGTGGCCTGTAACGTCTGACAGGAGGCATCATGCCAGGGTCAGAGGCTAATTAAACACATAAGCACCTCCAGACCTGTATTGTTCCCCAATCTGTCCCCAGTCTCAAAGTGTCTCTGAGAGAATTGACAGGCCCTCCTCCCTGTTAAATCACTGGCACTGATACAGCTCTCCGCCGGCCCTGCAAATGACCTGTCCGTCTCTCCCGGCCCGCGTGCCGATCCGTCGAAACATTATGGATATACTATAATGACTTGAGACACGGGATCGATGATTTGAGGGATTTTGTGTTATTATCCTTAAAGGAGAGAAAATAATCACAAGTGAGAAATAAGCGGTGCAGGCATCAGTTAGCAAGGCTCTGAGGGAGACCGAAGCCCCCCTGGGTGAAATAAACAACCTAATAGATTCAGTTGTATTCATGATGTTACGGCAGGGGTTAGAAGTTGAATAAAACCAAATATAGAAAACATTCTGCTCAAGAATGAATGTCCACCTTCCATTAGTAAGCAAAAAATAATTAAGTGCTACTACAAGTAACTAAATAATTGAAATCTGTGTAGAAAAGGAACCAGTGACTATGAGGTAAAGACTCAAAATATGCCTAAAATATAGATTTGCTTTCTTAATAGCTACCGATTCCCATAAAATAAAGTGCTCCAGCAACTATGAACACATATTTTCTTTAAGCTGTGTAATTTTAAAAAACATTTTATTTGACAATAAAATAAAGTAATCAAATAACTACTAAAATATATACATTTTTTAAATTCTGTGGTGGCAAAGCTTAATTTTCAGTATCATTACTTCAGTCTTCAATGTCACATGTTTCTTCAGAAATCATTCTAATATGGTGCTCAGGAAACATTTCCAATGTTGAATACAGTTTTGCTGGTTTATAACATTGAGGAAACCGTGATACATTTGTTTCGGGATTCCTTTGATGAATAGAAAGTTCAAAAGAGCAGCATTTATTTAGAATATAAATCTGTTGTAACATTATAAATGTCTTTGCTGTCACTCTTGATCAATTTAATGAATCCTTGCTGAATAAAGGTATCGATTCCTTTGAAAATATATATCTTTTGAATGGTAGAGTATAAAGTGAGATTAGACTTTCCTTAACACAGACCGTCTTCCTGAGGAGGACAGTGTGCTAAAGAGAGCAGAACCTTTGGCTGCAGTCATTATCCATTTTATCTCTTCAGTGCCTCAGGCAAGTGTTAATGGAAATGTTGTACAACACATTACGACAGTGCTTGAGCCTGGAGCAGCCAATTACACTGGTATTTAACCGATCCATAGAGAGAAAAGACAGAGCATTTAGCATCAGCACTGGAGAAGGGAAGACAGCATGACACGGAGGAGTAACTGTGACTGTGTGGTTAAATAACACTCCAGCCAGAGATTTTGCCTGCAGGCCACTGATTTACCATCTGATTTACCTGACAGAGACACATCCGGCTTTACCAATTCCTTTGAAAGTTTTTGAAATGTATTATGTGGCACATTAGCCGTCCTTATCATCTGTACTACTCACATACGATCCAGATTACAAAAGCTGTCAAGTGTTTGTTTTGTTTTGCGTGTAAAAGGTGAAAAAGAGAAAACCTTACTCCTACTGATCTGAGATCAGAAGGGGAAATAGATAAGAACTGCCAATTGTAAGCAGGTAAATATAGAGAGTACAACAGTATAAGCTGTCATGCAACTGGCATCACACAACATTCAACCATAATCAACCCTAAATTTAGTGTATGCAACTTCTTGTGAACTCATGACCTATATGTAACCCTAGCCAGGCTAGCGAAACTGTGTAACAAACAAATAAAGGGACACATGTAACAGCACTTAACCTCGAGGGCACAGGCTGTGCCAGAGTTCTATGCATGTTCCAAAGAGGAATAATGCGAACAGGATGGATTAAATGTTCAAAAAAAGCTCCACAGCCTCTCTGTCAGATGAGAAGTTACACCTCTTCCTGCTCAAGCGCTACCTTTCAATTATGCTTGAAGCTGGGAGGGAATCATTATTCCCCTTTGTTATTCTGCATTGAAAGAGAATGAATGGGCTCTTTGGTTGCTCCTATGAGATTTTGTGTTTTCCTGGAACTTTTTACAGGGGGTCTGACGCCTCTGAAAGTGATATAACATTCTGACCGAGAAGAATTGCATCCATTAAATTTGTGGTTTGTAAACGGCATCAGACCGATCGATATATGTCTAAAGCACAGTACATATGATTCGATGTGACTGGAATGTGTAATTAATTACCTGTAAATAAAGCCCTTCACCATATTTGTATTCAAATAAAAGCATTGCTGATGGACAGCAACAAAAAAATCTCACCATCAGTGCTCGGGCCCTAATGACCTTATTAGAAAAAAGTACTGTGGCAGAAACATGGTGTACAGTGATGTACGAGATTACAATACCATTGTACTATTTAAAAAATATGTAATGGACCTGAATGAATACCATACTATATTTACAGGATACTAGATGGTATAGTATTTCAAAGAATAGCATAACATTAGCTTGGTCCAAGCTAAATAAAACATGTATTACCATAGAACCATATCCAAAAAAGAAAATAAATTAATAATGTGTATAGTGTTACTTTTAGAAAAGGCTTGTGCACTACGAAACAATATCTTTACAATATTGTATTCTGAAAGCCACATATTCTCTTCTAGACCTGGGAGGTACGTACAATATATCGATTGGCCAATATTTTTTTATAAACTATATAGGATGGGCAATGGGCATTACTGTTTATATCGGCATACAGTAGTTTGATATTAAGCGTTCATCTGAAAAATAGCAGAGGGCAAAGGGTGACCTGTTGTGGGGAAAGTGCATAATCCAATTTGACCTAAACATGAGACATGCTTCATATTAAAGGCTTCAAAATAACTTGTAAAATATAGTTAACACGTATAGTTTAAAGTGGCTTGCTCTGTTAGATGCTCTGGCAGGTACTTGTGCTGTTTAACTTCACAGACTTCAGTGATCGAGCGCCGCTGCACACATGCGCACCAGACAGATAGAGCACAATAGAAGAGGAGAGCCATCATTTTGACAAAAAATTACATTTTGCTGAAATATTTGTTGTTGGACATTAAATGTGCCAGACATGTAGAACCTTAAACCTACAATTGAGTGTATTGTTATGAAAGCTGTAACTGAAGTGACTGTAAAGTGTAATGGGGTAATCAAATGTGGACTAAGTTACTAAACTCAGATTAGTGAATGTGTGTTTCTCTTACAGTTAATATTTAGTCTGTGCTTTCGTTTTTACTTACTTTCATTTTTAATTTAGTGAATTTAACTTTAATGCTTTAAAAAGCATTATTTTTGTTTTGTAGATTGTAATGTTGCTGTTACAGTGTTAGAATGTAATGTTTTTTTTTTGCACATATAGCATAGCCTACGACGTGGTTATATTCGCTATATTTGTATTCATAACCGTCAATATGAACATTGTTTGTAGGACAACATTAGGCATGATATAAAATAACCTTTAAAAAAAAATACAAAATAAACACAGATTTGTTTTTAATCCAAAATAGAAAAAAGTAATAATAAAATATATATATATATAGCGTATATCGCCATTCAGCCAAAAAAATACAGAGATATACGTTTTTTGGCCATATTGCCTAGCCATATTCTCTTCAAATATGGTTGCTGGCAAACAGAAAGCCCCCTGTCCACTTTCTCCAAAACTGTAAACTAGGCCCAGACCGCAAACAAAACTAACTTTGAATCTTCCAATAATAAACGGTGACAAAGAAAAAACAAAGCATGAGAAAAAATGGTAAAACCCATAGACTGTCTCGTATAACACTGAAATTCCAACATAACTCACAGCGGGCACATCATCTCACGGGCTGGGACGGCTGCCGCGGGTGGGGGCGGATGCGGGCGGAGGTAAGGCTGCCCTGCCGGGTGATGGAGTGCAGTGTCACCTCCGGCCCAGGCAATTTATGGCGGAGCGCTGCTGACGAGCTCCCAGCAGTAAAGAGCGCACAGGGGCGTATTTCACAGCGAGCTGAGCTTTATGAAGAACACTTCGACGCCCCGGCAGGCCGCCGCTCGTGACGGATGGAGAAAGACGCATGACAAGCTTCATCATTGTTTGTAAATCTTAACTTGTTCCCGCTCACTAACCCCAGAGGCAATTTTCCAAAGACAGCTGTGGGGGCCGCTCGGAAAGGACAGCGTCGCACTCCTGAAGGTTATTTGGCCTCATATTTGGCCAACTGATTACCCCAGCGCTAGGGAAAATAAATACATGCCGCACAAGCACTGGAGCCACAGAAACAGTACAGAGGACTCAAGAGACATAACCATCTGAAAACCAGGCGCCTTTGTATCTTACTGTAAAGCTACTTTGACAATAATTAAACTTGAATGCTTGTCATTTACGGAGTTGCCTCTTTTTTAATCTCTCTTGACAGTACAAGTAGTAATACCTCAAAGTCCTCTATAGTTACCAGAAAACAACAATGCTGGGAACAGCTAATCAGGTCTGATTGTAGAAGTTGTGATTGTGAATATGACACAATAAAACACTATGAGATGTTTAGCGATCTGAATGAAGAGGGATTGCAGACCCCATCAAACTCAGGTCACACTAGTCTGGATGGTCACTCGTGTCATCTAGTTTCTTCCAAACCAAAGGGTTCGAACAGGTTGAGTTGAGTTTGAATAAAAAAATGTTTTTAAGTTGTAACTGTAGTAGTTGATTAGCCTAGTTTAATTCACTCTCTCACACATGCACACACACACGCACACACGCACACACACACACACACACACACACACACACACACACACACACACACACACACACACACACACACACACACACACACACACACACACACACACACACACACACACACACACACACACACACACACACACACACACACACACACACACACACACACAAAATGCCATCTATGCTGACTAAAGTTCATTACGGCAGAGGTTTTCAAACTTTTGGATGCCAAAGACCCCCAAATACATATGATGATCCCCTTCTGAGAGACCAACTTCAAGAAAAAAGACAGCTCGCTATATATTTGCATGTACAGTATACTCATTTACAGTATACTGTGTGAGAATAATAAATGTGTTATGAAGACATGAAGACAAAAGGCTTTATGTTTTTATTGTCCTGAAACAAATTAATAATGAGATAACTTGCAGTTATTACATTCTGTTGATCGCCCTCACGTCTTTAAACACATTTAATTAATATTAAAATGATTAAAAAACCCTGCATTACGGAATCATATAAATAGTAGGTAAGGAACACGTATAATAGATCACAGACCCTTCAATGCTGGGCTCTGAGTAAGGGTGTTTTGGAGATTGGACCACCCAACTTGGAGTGTTTTGTGTTGTAATGGAACATAACACCCCCTGCAGTGATAGTGGGGGTGACAGGCACCCTCATGTTGAAACCACTGGAAATCAGCATGTAAAAATCATTAACAGCCAGGGCAGGTGGCAAGCTTGGAGGTATACGGGAATGGTGGATCACAGAAACGCCATAATCATACTCACACTGACGGTGAGAGCTAAAATGTCCTTCAACACTAAATTAGTGGAGAATGGTGCACAGTAAGCCATACATTGTTTCTAAAAAAAAATATATATAAAAAGTTTAAGTTTTGCTACATAGCTTTACAGAGTAAAAGGCACAGGCAATTTTTATATAAAATACAATTTATGATTTCTATGTTCTAAGACTGAAGCGCTTAGCACATGGTCCTTGTCTCTTTAAATCTGAAGTCACCAGAACAAATGATGCTCATAAAAGTTTTACCTTTGAATTTATTTATTTTTATAAATTTTACAGCGCCCTTGACTCAGAGTATGAACCTCCCTCAGATGTACTTGCTCACACTGTTGATAATCTCTGGATAAAAGTTTATGGCCCTAAGAAGCGTGTGTGTGTGTGTGTGTGTGTGTGTGTGTGTGTGTGTGTGTGTGTGTGTGTGTGTGTGTGTGTGTGTGTGTGTGTGTGTGTGTGTGTGTGTGTGTGTGTGTGTGTGTGACTGACCTGCTGCTTTGGGCTCAGGGCAGGTGCTGGGTGGGACACATGCAGCCGTGTCGATCCCCTGACTAAGGTAAGATGAATAGTAGGGGTGTGTGCGGTACTGGGGGGGCACATTATGACTGGACAGGCGGCCATTTCCATTGGGCATCTGTTTCAGAAGGGATTTGATTTTGGGGCAGGTGGAAAATAAAGAAGAAGAGTTAAGTCAGCACATAAAGAGTCCGATGGTATGAATAGTCAAGAATCAAAAGACACAAGATCACTTTTTAAAAGTTGCAGGTGCAGACATTCACATTGTATAATTGCTCATCAATGTTTTACATCATAATTTGAAAAACATGTTAAAGTTAGCTTGCATGGAACACTGAGCAATGTTAAACAATAGGATAGCAACAAAGATTTTGCGAGTCAGTTTACTTGGCAACAAAATGGCATCATACAAATTGCTTTTTTAATTCTAAGGGACTGTTCGTTTTTTATTTAAGGGGCCACCGGAGGAGTTTTGAGATCTGTTGTCAAAAAAGACATGACCCTCCCTTCGCCAGCAATACATTTTTCTATGACCCTCCAAAATGTTTGTGAAAAAAGGCATGACCCTCCCCGATAATTTATTGATTAGCCTACTTCTGTACTGGTTTGCGCTTGGCAAAGATGTTCAGATAGCCATTGTTTTTTTTGTTTTTTTTTAAACCATAAACTCTTGCTTTCTCATCTTACTAGGGCTGTAACGATAGACCAAACCTACGATTCGGTTCGTATCACGATTTTTTATTTTAGATTTGAAAAAAATCATGTTTTCGGTGCTGATGTTTGTGACTCGTTCAACATGTGGGTGGGGCTGCCAATAAAGCATCTAAAAGCTGTCACAAAGAACCAGCAAAAGTAATGATTATTAATATGTCAAATATAGCAAGGAAACATTTTAATTGTTTATTAATAAACAAGTGTTTTCTGTGTCGACTGCAAAGATGAAGTTGACGATGCGTCGCGATCTTCTCAGAACGCGCCAGAGAGAAATGCACATTTCATAAGCAGAGAGCAGTCTGTTTTCCTTCGTTTTGAATTGTTCTGTTTAAAAGTAGACATTTCAAGCTTTCTATATATTTCTCAGGTCTGTGAGGCAAGTAGCATACCTTACGCTGAGTTTCGGTTCATTTATGAGACAAGAGTCCAGTTCACTCGACCGCGCCTCCGTGATTATCTATTTTCTACTATATTTACTTCTTATTTATTAAATCCAGATGAAACATTGATTAAAATTAAGATACAATTAATAAAAAAACGAAATTCACTTTATAGAAAGGCTTTGTGCTTTCTGTTTGAGGTCTCTGTGAAATTTTTAAAGTCGCTTTCAGAGCAGTCACGTCCGTAATGGAGAACTGTCACGCCCGTAACATTGTTTTTTTTAGTTTTTTTCATAAATGCGAACACGAAAAATAAAATAAAAATAATATTTTATGTTCTGTGGAGGCCAATCTTTATTCATCCGGTGGGTATATATCTTTTGGTTTGCACAGTGTAATTTATAGAAGAATTACTAAAACATATTTTGCCACCTAAAAGTTAAAGATTTTTTTTGTGTCACGTCACGTCACATGTGTATTTCCCTCATATTAAATATAAAATTTAATGTGTAGACTGATATTTTTCTAATGTCTTGACTCCTTTATTTTTCTAATGTCTTGACTCTAAAGTATTGGTATTAAATGCATTTTCTGAGAATTTATATTTCAAGTTTTGACTGCAAATGTCTATAACACTGGAATCGCCCAATTTTAACGAATTTATCCTCAACTAGTTTTTGTGGTGTAGGTCTACGTATTTTATTATGTTAACTTAAATAATACTAATAGTAATTTAAAGATGTGGTAGCCCTACATCTTACACATCGTGGAAACAAAATAAGAATGGAACTAAAATATGGTAGTATCGTGCTACAGCGCACATTCTATCAGCAGCAGTTCTGGCGCCTCAGTCGCAATACTGTAAAACTCGACGTTCACATCACATGTTAATGCAGTGGTAGAGTTACACTCACAGGACACTGTGCACTTATTCGCAATCAAAAAAGTTCATTATTTGCTCGTGCTTTAAAACTTTGCCGGGTAAACATTTCATTGGCATTCTGTTCTGACATGATGCATTTTTTCTAAGCGCGAACTGAAGTGCGCGCGCACTGTCAAACAGCGCCAAACTGGATTTTTGTTGGGTCAGACCCATCTGATATCGAAGGGGGGGCTGATAACGCGAGATCAACATGGAGCTTAATGGAAAAAAATATCACCAAACAAGCCACTTTGAAATGTTGCTGTTTTCATGTATATAAAAGTTGGGTGACCCTCCCCCTAGACTAAAAAAAGTTGAATGACCCTCCCCTCAACAAAGAATAAAAAGACATGACCCTCCCCTATTTTCCTCCGGTGGCCCCTTCCATAAATACCGAACGGTCCCTAATCATGCTAAAAATAAAAACATTACACTACTGTTCTAAAGTTTGGTGTCAATAAGATTTTTTTTTTAAATCTCTTTTTTAAAGATTTAAAAATAAATTTATATTTTTATTCAGCAAGGATACAGTGTCTGAAATGTCTATTCATCAAATAATCCTGAAAGAAATGTATCATGGCTTCCACAAAAATATTAGGCAGCACAACTGTTTTCAACATTTATAATAGGGTTGGGCGATATAGGCAAAAAATATTTTATCACAAAATGTTTTCCCATATCATACGATATTGATATTTACCACAATATTGTGGGGTGTCTGTGTTTTATGATTATTACACATTTATATAAACTTTAACAATTTAATCAAGCCTTTAAAAAGTAATCAAATCAAAATATAACAACAAACAACAACAGTTGGCCAAATATGAGGCCAAATATTATAATTTTTTGGGTCAAATAAGATGCTGCACAACAGAAGTGTAAACATTTAAAACATGGATGAAAACATATCATCTTGGTTGTATGATATTCCTTAGAAATAATATTATTATTATTATTACTTTGAAAAGTACTTTTTAGCATACAGTAGTGATATATTTCTGTAATAATTTCTTGGTTAAAATCAAACTTTTATTTTGAAGGTTTGTCGTGAAGAACTTTTAGTTCCAGTTTGTATTTGAAGGTAGTTTTTCTCAAATTAAATTGTGAAAAGCTTGTGAAGTGACTCTCAAAGCAGCTCTGGAGATGAAGCTCATGTTCTGATGCCCTCATATATTGAGACGGCAGACGCTGAAAACACTGTGAGCATCATGTGTTTGAGTGTGTGTATCAGACGAACCACGCCGTTCATTCACACAGAGACACACAGAAATCACTTATTAGAAACATGCACTTACTGGCTGTTGTCACATTTATTTCTGCTGTTTGATAGGCATTTAGATGAATATATAGAGTAAAAATATCCAGAGCTTATCATCGTAAATTTGATCGTGATCTGGATATGATAGTGTTTATCGCAAAGCCCTAAAATGAATCATAATAATTGTTTCTTGAGTAGCAAATCAGCATATTAGAATGATTTCTGAAGGATTTTGTGACACTGAAGACTAGGGTTGGGAATCGGATACTTGATAACAAAATAAAACTTTGATTAGGCTTATCGATTCCTGTGTGCCAATTTTAATGTGGTTTTAAACCATTCAAGCAAAAGACGACGAGAAAGAGAACTCAGTTTGGTCCTCACACGTTGTTTTCTATGCTGGGCACATCCAGAGCACACGCACACAAAGCCGCTTCTCATATAGTGCACGAATACCGAATTGAGTTCTCTTTCATGTCTTCTTGCACTTGAACGGGCAAATACACACACAAAGTTATGTAAAATATCCTTGTAAACACAGTGGGTTATGTCTTAAGTGAACATGAACAGTTGAGAAAGAAAACGCATGTGTAACAGTATACTGGATCCGTGCATTCGGTCTTAAAGTGACAGCAGCCTATTAAACATGTCTGTCCAATCACTGATCTTGAATCTTGAATAACTTTGCTCAGTTGTGTTAATTTGTGCTATTGCCAATTTGCTTATTTGTTCTTATTGTATTATTGACTGTATAGTTGTCTTTAATAATGTTTGAAATTATATTAGTCTAGTTGCTCATTAGGCTTCTGATTTTTGTTCATGGTATACAGCTGCAACAGAATATTTTGCAAAAAGACAGAATAAATATGTTTGATATCAAAATGTTTGACATTGACCTTTTTTTGGGGGGGGGGGGGGGGGGGGGGGGGGGGGGGGAATCGAAACTGGGAATCGATAAGAATCTGAATCACTAAAATGGCTGCTGAAAATTCAGCTTTGCCATCACAGGAATAAATCATTTTTTCAAATATTTAAAAATATTTACTAATAATTTGTAATATTTCACAATATTACTGTTTTTGCAGTATTTTTGAATAAATATATGCAACCTTGGTGAGCATAAGAGAGCAAAAAAGAAAAACAACTTGCAAAAAAAAACACTGACCCCACACTTTTGAACAGTAGTGTATTTGCATGTCGGCCCAGTTAATGTGCATGCACACTGTAAAGCAAATAGACTAGGCAGTGCCTTGACTAATAAGGCAACTAGTTTTCTTAATTTAAAGGCTGATCCTTTATTGTAGACACAATATTAGGCATTGTAATTTCTCTCATTCTTTTATACATATATGGTCCATCTGTATCTGTTTGAACCAGAAGATATACCAAACAATATAGATGGAAACCAGGTACAGTATATGGTTCCCCAACAGTGATGGTCCTAACACGGGTCTTGAGTTCTACTGCACACTGCATGACAATCTCAGAGCACTGAAAACATTTAATAAAACCTCTAGTCCGAGAGGGAGAAAAAAAAATAGCCAGTATAAGTTATGGTTGACCTTCTGCCTAGATTGCTTTATTTCTCCCTCTCTCTTTTTTTCAAAATAAACTGCAACAAACTGCTCTGGCAAGGTTTTCTTCCCTCTTTTGAGAACTTTAAAATAAGCTGTCTACTTGGCAGCACAGAGGCTTTAGGGTGTTTTCAATTTCACTTTTATGGAATTTGATTTCTGTCAGCCAGTAATATGTCACCATTTACTGTTCACCCCATCAACTCTTGACAGGTTTATAAACTGTTATTTAAACAATGTCAGACTCTTTTATTGCCTATGACAAATATAATACAAATTGAACTTTTTTTTTTTTTTTTTTTACCCCACCAATACATGAAATAAAACAAGGTGGAAAAAAGCATGTGCCACAACAAGCAAGAGACAAACATTGTGTTTGTGCCAAAATATTTGCAATGCTACTCAGCTATTTCCTTGCTTTTCTTTGCCACTCTTAACCCACCATAACACTTCCATCCAAATAAGTGCAAGTGGAGTAAAATCCATGCATCATTCAACGTCCT
This sequence comes from Leuciscus leuciscus, assembly GCF_965113295.1. Lineage (NCBI taxonomy): Eukaryota > Metazoa > Chordata > Actinopteri > Cypriniformes > Leuciscidae > Leuciscus > Leuciscus leuciscus. Next base: position 23,804,069 of record NC_138729.1, read on the forward strand.
TCCCTGTGATTCTGATCTCTTTCTCAGGTATGAACATATCTAGACAAAAATCTGGTAACATTGCATTGTGCCTGCTTTAGGACAGCTTCAGCAGTTTGAAAGTGCATTGTGATTCCCAATTCATGTAATACAAGAAGTGCTCACAGAAATGACGAACAGGCCTGCTAGCGTTGTTCGATCCAGAGCAGCATCATTAATGAGGGCTGGCTGGAGTCCTTTACCTCCCTGAGTGAGCTCTTATCTGGCACCATCAGCTGTCTGGATCCTCTACGCAACCCTCATATTTTCATTCTCCACCTGCAGTGCAGCGGAGCCCCACTCACTGGAGGTGGGAGAGGGCGGGAGATGGACATACTAAGATAAAAGCCAGATGAGGAGGAATAGCTCCTCGCCCATATTACTTCCTTATCAAATTGACCCTAATAAAGATAAAGAGAAGAAGCTATGATGGAAAGTTTCATGGTAAGTTATGATTTTGTAAATGTAAGAGAGAATACAAGAATGTCCTACAAACAACTCCATACCAACAACTGTGAAGTTTCAGAATTACAAAACACGAACACAAATCTCACACTTCGGTTTCATACTTTGATTTTCCACAATATTTTTCAAGCTAAAAACTCATTCCATTTGACATGACAACCTAAACTAACCTTTGTGTCAAAAAGTCCAATAATCTGATATTTTTATCTTATCGACCTTGACACACAGTATCACGAGTCTACAGGAATCCTATCTGTGATTTCATGTTTTATAGTTTTCTTCCCTCAAAATTGTTTGTATTAAATTTACTTTGATTTGATAGACAAATGTTATTGAAATATATATTTTTAAAATAATAACTTCTTTTTATGAAATATTAAAATATAACACCAAACTACTTACTAAAAACAAGTCAAACTACTTAAACTACACAGAATTTGAGCCTTTACAGTAAATGGGAATCTTCCGTTACACTCTCTGGACAGTGAAAGTAATTTAGAAATGGAAAACATTTAGAAATTAGAAAAAAAAGCAGTGTTCAAGACACTATCTGTATGAACTTCAGTAGTTCCCAAAAGTGATTTCCGGCCTAGGAAAATTGACATCTTCACCCTTTATTGAAATATTATTCAATATTTGTAAAAGATTCTGTTGTGTAGTTGTGCTTGGAGTCAATTGTTTTATTTGTGATAATGCAAAGAAACTAATTTTAATAAATTATTAGCCAAGCTTTCATTCAAAGAAATGATAAACGCATGCAAAAACGAGAGAACCAATGAAATATTAATAACTGATTATATTCTAGTCAGTGTATTATTTTTCCAGTGAGCTTTTTGCATAGTAAAATAATTTTGACAAATAATTTTGTCAGTTATATAACTTAACCAAGTTTAGTGTTTGTTGTTCTCTCATATTTAAACTATATATATATATATAAAAAAAAAAAGATAGATAGATAGATAGATAGATAGATAGATCATATTTTCCTTATATTTTGATGGTTTAATTGAACTTGTAGGGTCATTAAAAACAAATATCCCCTCCAGACATCACTTTTGGCCACTACTGGGGTGTAACAATATATTGTGTTACAATATATCGCAATAGAAAAATGCATCAATATATATTGTCATAGTTCCCCCAAAATGAAAATTTCTGTGTGAGAAAAAATTCAAGTTTACAGAGTTTTAGTGTCAGTACTACATTAAACTACTATATATAATGTTAGATATAATGTATAATAATGCAATGGGGGAATATTTGTGGGTCCTGATAATGCCAAAAGTCTTATGTTACCAGTAAAAAGTGGCCTACGTTATTTTAAACATATGTAGTCAGTGACAGAGTGTAACCTGTGCAATGGGTTACCAGCACCAAGTCCAAGCCTCATTTCCACCCCAATGTAAAACCAAATTTGAGCATTTTGATCAACAGTACATTTTTTGTTAATCTTTTAACATATGACTTGGGAGTATCGCAATAATATCGTATTGTGAGTTCAGTTTCGTGATATATATCGAATCGTGACATGAGGGTATCGTTACACCCCTAGCCACTACTGTACAATTTTAATGCATTTTTTAACATACTGTATATAAATAAAAACAACTCTTGCTAAATGTTAAAGGGTTAGTTCAGCCAAAAATGAAATTGTCATAATTTACTCACCCTCATGTCGTTCCAAACCCGTAAGACTTGCGTTCATCTTCAGAACACAAATGAACACAAATTTGAATCTTTGGAACACAATTTTTTAATGAAATCTGAGAGATTTCTGTCCCTCCATTGACGGTCCACACAACTACCACTTTGAAGTAAAGAGATCGTAAAACTAATCCATATGAATTAAGTGGTTTAGTCCAAATGTTCTGAAAAGACTTGATCACTTTATATGATAAACAGATTTAATTGAGTATTTTATTCACATATAAACATTGATCAGCAAACATAAACAGAATCTCAACAGAACTTGCTTGACGCGCGAGAACAAACCTCATTGGTACTTGCGGAAGCTCAAACGTGCTGCGTAACACACGAAAACCTCATTGGTTCTTGCACGCCAAGCGAACATGCTTGAGCTTCTGTTTACCAACTGATGTGCGAGTAAAAGCCTAAATTAAATCTGTTCAATTCATCTGGATTTGTTTTACAATCTCTTTATGACATTTTTAAACGAAAAAGTGGTAGTTGCGTAGACTGTCAATGGAGAGACAGATATCGCTCAGATTTCATTAAAATATCTTCATTTATGTTTTGAAGATGAACGAAAGTGTTAGGGTTTTGGAATGACAAGAGGGTGAGTAAACAATGACAGAATTTTATTTTGTGGGTGAACTAATCTTTTAAATAAATTAATATTTTATTAAAAGCTAAAAACAAACCAGTAGCTAATGAAAACTAAAACAATAAAACAAAAACGAAGACTAAACTAATAGTCTTGCGCTGCATCCGAAACCGAATGCTTCCCTAATCTATGCGAAAAAGAGTACGGCACAAAACTAGTCCGAATACATAGTATTTGAAAAACAGCAGTTAAAAGTCCCTGGGTAACCTAGGCTACTACTTCTGCACAGATTCTGAAGTGTGCATTCGATGGACAATTTATTATCCCACGAGGCCACGGGAGGGGATTTATGAATGGAAGTGAAGCGACGCAACTGATGCTGGTAAGTCATGTGACAGTAACAACATGGCGGATGTAGTACATCCAATTTCATTCATACAACCCACATTCATACTATATAGAACATAACGAAGTAAACTCAAATGTAGTACTACTTAGACAGTATGCGATTTCGGACGCAGCGATAGTTTACTAAAAAACATTATATTTCCTTCGCGCATCTTCCAAATAGTCAAATCAGGCAATGTGAGATCAGAATTAAAGTCACTCCCCCTCTACAGAGCTGTGCTAAAACAGCAAAGCTGTATCTTCATATGAGCAATGTCATTAACCTTTGCAATTCAAACCCTGGGACACACTAAGGAGATGGAGGCGGTGACCCTTGAGCAATATGTCGCCATCAGGGACCCAACTGCACAAATATGCTGAAATATGGCCCCATCACTGACGTGTGTATATAACACTCCCTGGAGAAATATAGATTGAATTCACTTCACACTTGAGTAGATCAGACTTGATACAACAGGGATACTTTGCAATATAAATCGGAGTCCATATACACAGGCTGATCTCCATATGAAAGCCATTTTATATCATGGTATGAAGACACTTTCTTATGGCAGTGAGTCTTGGCTGATTAATAAGGGCTTGTAAAACTGTTGCAATACAATGATGATATATCAAAGTTGAACGGTCCATGACTTTGAGGATGCCCTCAATTTCATGCTGTCCAATTGGATATCTTCAAACAGACATCTTCAAACTTGTCCCAGACAATGTCCACACTGGAGAGCTGCTGTCAGGACAGATTCATGTGCCTGGCCTCAGAATTGCATGGTTTGCATCTGGCTAATGGTTTGCATTACAGTACATCTGAATATAATTTGGTGTTAAATCTTCAACCATACAGTTAATATGTTAATGTCTCTATCATTACAAATGGAAACGCCTAGCTCCCGCCAGTCTGTACTATTTCCAGGTCACTAATCAAATAAGCTAATTTGTGATCCCGACCATGTAAATCTTTTGTACAAAAGATCAGATTTCATAGAAGAACAAGATTCTTTTTGGAGCAAAAAGAGGACATACCAAATACTAAGAAATTCTGAAATTCATATTGACTTTGCAATCAAGCTCAAAATAGTTATGATAATTATATTTCATGTGTAATGATTTTTTTTAACATTATAAAATCGGTAAATAATTTGAAAGCATTTTCTCCAGTGTTGTCTCTGACTTTTTGACCCCACTGTGTAAGTACTATACAGTTTACAGTCAGTAATATTTCATGTTTTTGAAAGAAATCTTTTAATCTCACCAAGGCTGCATCTATTTGCTCAAATATATAAAATATAGAGTAAAAACTGTGAAATATTAGTACAATTTAAAATAAGTTTTTTTATTTTAATATCATTTTAAAATGTAATTTTTTCCTGCAATGGTAATGCTGTTTTTTTAGCAGTTCAGTGTCACAAGATCCTTCAGAAATCATTCTAATAAGCTGATTTGCTGCTAAAGTAACATTTCTTATTATAAATGTTGAAAACAGGTGTGCCGCTTAATATTTCTGAGGAAACTGGGATACAACTTTTTCAGGATTATTTGATGAATAGTAAGTTCAAAACAGCATTTATTATAGAATAGAAATAATTTGCTTCAGTGTCACTTTTGATCAATTTAATACATTATTGCTTTCAAATAAAAATTATCTTGAACAGTACACGTGATAACAAATCATGAATTTATTTTTACAAACTTTTAATCTTTTGTCAAATCAACTTAGATAATTAATGTGGTTCAGATAACATAATATTTTGAGTGTCTATTTATTAAACCAATCTCCTTCATTGTATTAACAAAAAAAAAATATTTCAATGAACGTAAAATTAAGGCAACCAGGTAACTTACTTTTTTACATTTAAACCAACAATAACTTTTTACAGTGTAGTTACACCAGCAATATGTTATATTACATAAAATAAAAATTGTAATGCAACTACTATAAACAGAAGTCATACTTTTAAAAAGATATTTTACTGGTAGAATAGTGAGAGCGTCAGTATCTGAGCAGCATGATTAGAAAACTGGAAATATGTGATTTTGCAGATTAGGATTTTTTAAATACAATATTAAATTTACAAAAACACATTTAGCTGATAAAACAAAAACAGTGACACTAATTGAAAGCTGTTCTTATTTACACTGTTTGATACATCAGTTGTCTTGTGATAGTCGTACAATGAGGATAAGGGTTAAAAAACCTCCAATGACAGAATTAGTTGCGGTTCCGGCTAGGGGGAGCGGGGAAATGTAAACAGCCTGTAAGAGGTGTAGCGTGGCATGAAAGCTCCACACCTTCCTGCTGTGTTTGGCCAGTGGTTTGGAACGATGGCACAAGGATTATCACTGTGCACCGAGGACAGAAGCTCACTACGGCCTGCCAACTTCAACAAGGCAGCCGGGTCCAATGACAGCAGCCCCTATCAACACGGCTGCAACACACTTAATCACCTTATTACCGTGGCCTGGGCTACATGGGACACAGACTGGGTGAGTGTGGAGGTGTGTGCAACATGCTGGCGTTCACACGGATGTTTGCTAGTGTGCTCGTGTGAGGTACTGTGTGTCTAAAGGGTTGGTTTGAAGATAGTATATAGTGGGGGGTGGGGGGTTGAGTTTGGGGTCAGTAGGTAAATTCAAAATAAATTTGAGTCGTTTTTGAAAGTACAAACTTAAAATGTCATGAACACTTCCTGTTACTTTTACAGTGATGCAACTCTACGGTAAAAAATGTTATGGTAAAGAAATACCATAGCTAGTGTGTAAAAAAGAAAACGACTTATATTAAATACTATAAAATTTTATGAAGCAAACTTTTTACCTAATGTGAAGCCAGAATAATCAAGATAAATGTAACATTTAGCAGGAGAAGGGCAATGTAAATAATTAATTAAAATAAATGCAACAACTTACTGTTTACAAATTTACAGTAAAGGTTCCTGAAATGAAGTGCAAATGGGTCTAGGTAGCTTAGTACATATTAAATAAGTCCATACTTATTTTTAAATAATATTTATATGTATTAAGCTACTGATACTGATACTAATAATAAATAAATATACATTATTAATTCTACACTAATATATGCTAATAAAATAACATTAATTTAAAACCTGAAAGAGCAGTTCAGTTGCACTTGACCTGTGAGGAGCACATTTATTCACCTGGTATTGCTGGTAGTTGTACAGGTTGCTATAGTAGGACGTGTACGGTGTGGGCTGGTAGAGGTTGTAATAGGAGGCATCCACCATCAGCTCAGAAGGGCCCTCATTGTGCCCTCTGCTGGGCACTGCAGAGCTCAGCGCCAGCATGGAACGGCTCTCTGAAACATCAGACAATAGGTCAAAATTCTCTGACAAATCGGACAAAAAAAATTGGAAATTATACAGTTTCTATTTTTTTAAATCAACCAACTGAAACGTATTCCTTTCAAGCTATTCTAACATTTAAAAAAAAAACACATGCTTGCAAATGTTTGGGGAAAAAAGTTTGTAAGGCATAAAAACATGCATATGATCAACAAATGCTAAATTTAGTAATTATTAGGGGTGTAACAATATATTGTCTCACAATATATCGCAATACAAAAATGCAACAATATGTATCGTGGCTACAGTAGTTCATCCAAAATGAAAAGTACTATGTGAGAAAAAACTCAAGTTTACAGAGTTTCAGTGTCAGTACAATTAAACTAATATATATGATGTTGAATGTAATGTGTAATAATGCAATGGGGGGATATTTGTGGGTCCTGATCAAAAGTGGCCTACATAATTTTTAATATATCTAGCTAGTGACAGAGTGCAAGCATATTCATCTAAAATAATTCTGTATTTTTAGCTTCAGAATCATGACTATTTTTATTCTGGTGTCACCATTGTCCTGTGCAATGGGTTACCAGAACCAAGTCCAAGTCTATTAATATCCACCCCAATGTAAAAACAATTTTAGAATTTTATTCAACAGTATATTTTTTGTTAATCTTTTACCATATGACGAGCATCACAATAATATAGTATCGTGATTTCAGTTTCGTGATATATATCAAATCGTGACAATCGTAAAATGTAGAATCTAAGAAAACATGCTTCAATGACAAAGAGTTATGACAAAACTTGTGTGTCATCCTGGAATGGCCTATTCTGCAATGAGTATCACACATTAAGCTTAGTGAGTAGTGAAAAACATATGCATATGATCAACAAACAAACAAAATTTGGTAATGATTTAAATATTCTTTAGTGACGGTAATGGCTAGGATTCACAGTAATATAAAATGCCAGTTCATGAGAAGTTATTTTGTCTGCATGCGTGTTGTGTCATGCGTCACTTTATCTCTGACGACAAATTCTGAAAACCGCCAGTAACTCCTGCTTCATCTTTCAGCAACTCAAGAGGCAGCTGGCTAAATCACAGAGCATAGACAACCTTGACCTGTCTGGTATCCAACTCCTTCCTTAGTCCTATCGGAGAACCAGGAACAGGATGTTTCTCTCATTCATTGAACACAACAGACACAGGCATGGTCTGGCACGGCACAATCGCCATCTACGCTGATAGCCTCCCGCCCCCCTTATGAGAATGGATGTGTACCTCACTGACTGTACAGTGTTCTGAGGAGGTTGGCAGAATTGAGAATTATGGGATGGTTACAAGATGTTCATGGTCATGGTTCCTTTAGTTTTTCCTCTGCCACTCACACAGTGGATAGTTCAGGGGGTCAAGATGTACTTATCTCTTCGTTTTCCCATGGTTAAGTGACAAAGGGCTAATTCACAAAAACCTCCTACAAAGAGTTGAGCTTAGGTCTTATTTTAATAAGAGGGTGTAAACTGATGGACAAATTCAGAAGGTCGTAGTAATGAAACTTCTGATGCTATCATGCTACGCTTCTTAGGCATTCATGATCATTTCATTTGATAACATGCCTTTCAAAACACAAATGTTAAATTGTTTTGTTGCATTAAGAGCTTTTACTAAATACAAAGCTCCAAGTAGTGGACATACAAGCCAAGTGAATAGAACTTTAAAATTGACCTTAAATGAAGTTCACTTAAAAATGAAAATTCTGTCATCATTTACTCACCTTCAAGTTGTTTCAAACCTGTATGAATTTATTTCTTCTGCTGAACACAAAAGAAGATATTTTGAAGAATGTCGGTAACCAGACAGTTGATGGATCCCACTGATTTCCATAGTAGGAAAATAAATACTATGGAAGTCAATGGGGTCCATCAACTGTTTGGTTACCGACATTCTTCAAAATATCTTCTTTTGTTTTTTGTTAACATGATATTGAATGGAAAAATATTTTCTGACACTAAAAGGATTTTTTTCTTTATATTTTTTCTGAACTAGATTTTTGTCTGGCTTAAAGAATCCTGAAATTATATATATAGGGTATAATTGACGACGGGCCGTTTAATTATTAGAAAATAATAAACACCCGAGGTAATCTGTGGCCACGAAGCCTCGGGTGTGTGTTATTTTCTAATAATTAAACAGCCCGTTGTCAATTATTCCACTTATACTATGGTTACCAAACTTCAAGACATTGTTCAGATATTGTGTTAAGACATTAGTCAGGTTTTTGCCCTTAAAACTCTCGTGTGTAGGACAAACAAACAATTCAACAGCTCCACAGTATAAATATACAAATTACTCAAAAATGTAGTGCTCATATGAGATTAGGGAAGACTGGGGCTAGTTGTCCCATTTTTGCTGTAGTTAAAATTGCTCAGGGTCATTTTCTTTAGTCAATTTAATTGACCTTTACCTAACTTTGGTACTATTTGACTACAAAAATCTACTGAACATTTATGCGATTATTTACCAGAGAGAGAAAAAAGAAGATAGCGTTTAACATGTTGAAACTGTAATGAAACTGAATGTACATAAAATGTAATATAAAATAAAAAATAAAAAACATTGTTTAAATGTACAATAAATCAGCAATGACGTGAATGCAGTTCCATAAAATTACAACAAATACAGTAAGTTGTGGTAAAAAAAAAAAAAAAAAAAAAGTTCAGTAAAATATAAAAAAATTTATGAAAATATTTTTTCATTCAATATAATGTTAACCATCAATTTTAAGGTTCTATTCACTTAGCTTGCATGTCCACTACTTGGAGCTTTGTTTTCAGTAAAACCATTAAACATTTTTTTCTTTTGAAAGGCATTTTATCAAATGATATTATCATGAGAGCCTTATAAAGTATTTTTTTAAAAGCATACCGTCAGAAGTTTCATTACTACGACCTTTTTCATTTCATCATTTGTCTACCTTCTGCAAAATGTTCAGTTTTAACAAAATAAAATATTAAAATAAAAAATTGCATGTTATTTGTATTTAGTACTCCCCTCAGTAAGCCATTTCACATAAAATTACCCAGTTCAAAAGTTTACATGCGCTGCAACTTCCATCGTTTTGTTCAAATTAACAACATTTTGCAGATTCTGCGAGGTGTTTGCAAACTTTTGACCGCAACTGTAGCATGACAACTTGCCCCAACCAGACATTTTTGAAAGACGCCCTTACAGTTAAAATCTGCCTTGAATATATATTTGACTCCTGCCTTAATGTATCCCAGTGTGATTTTATTTTGTTCACGTGTTGCCCAAAAACAGCTATTAGAAAGGCTATAATGGATATGATGACGTTTGAATTTTTGCTTAGATTCATTTACAAAATAACGTTTAAACTAGGTGTTTAAATCCAGCATACTGTAAATAACCACATCCATTTCTTAACTGGACTTTTGACTCAAAACCATAGAAATTGAGATATAGCCTAGGCCATCATTTGTGACACGTATTGTTTTCGTTAATCAGGTTCTCTCACCTAGGTTGGTGGGAGATGCGGTGGCACTGCTGTTGGTGGGTGATGGCGGTCCTGAGCTGATAGTAAACACATTCACATCACCCACGACCTCGTTCTTCACCATAGTGTCTGAACCGGACAGGTTAACCGGACTGCAGATACCCATCTCTTCCTCTTGGGCCTGCTGCCTCCGCAAGGCCACCTAACACGACAAACATTGAACTCAAGGCCCAGCCGGGACAACAATTGCACTCACAAATGCATTAAAAGCATCACGAGACATTTAAATTAGAATTTCGTAACAATTACATTTCTTAATACTTATTAAATGATAGATATTCTGCAGCCTGTTTTATTCGAAGAAAAAAAAAAAATCGGCGCCAAACTGCAGCTAGCTGAAACAGTCGCAGAACCGGTAGTGTTCAACAATGTAGCTAGCAAACGTTACTATGCTTGTAAACAATTTATCGTGATTATTGTAGCAAACAGTCCAATTATTTGTAAACTCGACTGTAAACTGGGAAACCGACTAAAAACCATGCGTTACATCGTTGACGCAGTGACGATGAATTAAAAAAACCGATAGGGGGAGGCAAGGCATGACATATAGAGAAGTTAAAAGTTTATAAACACCACTTACACAAACACAAACAATGCATTTAGATCACACGAGAGCGGAGGATACAACGAAACAGGAAAAAATAAAAACCCAAATCAGACTCTGGTTGAACTTGCATGGTACATTCGAGGATTGGCTCGTGTGTAACGTTACCTGGGCTGCCATGACCCGCTGTCTTTCAGCGATTAGTCTGCATTTTTGACACTGACAGTCCCTCCAGTTGCAGAAGCGTTTGTGGCCCTTTAGCGGAGACACGAAGCCGTGGTTCCTGCAGCGTGAGCATTTGGGCATACGGGACGGTTTCCTGACAGCCAGAGGGCCGTTACTCTGCTCTTCTTCACTCATCCTGACAGGTGTAAGGACAGTCAGACTCTTCTGCTGCGAATGTGTCACGCCAGCGGATTATAAAACGTTTATAAGGAGGGGGGAGCAAGGGGGGCTGAGGGGGGGCTGAGGTTTGATACAAAAGGCGAATGTTTGGCGCGAGCAAACCTGTGCATTCCAGTGCGCGTGGGAGCTTATGTTCCCACTGAGACCAAAGTCACTCCCAAGTGTCTCGTGAAATCATAGATCATAAGACACAAAACATAATGCGAGGATTGCGTTATAAAGCGTGTTTAAATTTAGTTGTATACGGGTCTCAAAGGAATAGAAAGTTTCATGATTCATGAACTGGCCGGGGGGTTTCTAACAGGGTCCGGGGATATCAGGAAAGTTCAGAGAAAATAAAAATTATTATCAAAAATATTTAAAAAAAAAAAAAAACATACATCTAAAGTACTTTGAAGGTAAAGGGTAGCTACAGAGGCAACGTAATAAAAACGGAATATTCTACAGTTGTTTTTTTATTTTCATTATTATTATTATTATTATTATTTTTACTGGACCGTCCGATCAAGAAGTTTGAAAACCCATGAGCTAGATGACATCACTGTCCAGACAGGGTATCAAATTAACTGCAATACTACAATTTCTGTGTAGTGGAAAATAATGACTTTGTTTTTTTAAATATAATAAAATATTATATAGGCTACTGTTGCTTAAAATTTTTTTTTTAAAACAAATTCTGGATCATGGTCAGTAGAGAAAAAAATGTTTTTAGCAGCATAATGGTGTAGTTACAGCAGGGGCTAACTAGCCATAACCAGTCAGGACATTGAGGATGATGATGATAATGAGAATAATAATAATAACAACTCTCTTTGCAGTGTCCATAACTAAAAGTTACTCCTCTTTAATAGAATTGAAAAGGCGGGCATCATATTTTCATGCCTGCAAATCCCACCCCTGCAAAGAACAGGAACAGAGTCAAGCTAATTAAGGGGCACAGTTTTAATTAGGCCTACTTTATTAAAATATAGTAAGAAATTAAATATTTCATATTAAATCATGTTTAAAAATACATTGGTTTAATGTATGCAATTACATTATTTTCAACTGAATATTTCCTGTTTGAATAATAGTGCATGCCTAATAAGAAAGGAGACAAGACAGCAAGTCATGCCTAAATTCATTAAGAGTGTAGATTAGCTCTCCTTTCCAGTAGAGGGAGACATTGTACTGTTGACCTGTACGAAACTACTGAAAGAAAAGTTTCACAGGAGAGACAAAAAAAAAAGAAAAAAAGAAAAGAGGAACAAGCCATGTCATTTTAGTACTTTATTATTGAGTTATATGTTACTATCGGCAGTTTTCTGTTATTATATTTGTGACTACACGAAAAGCCACATATTAGATGCAAGACATAAGTTTATTACATAAAGGCCAGCCAAAGCTATTGCATCTACATATCGCAAACATACATTATATACAATGAAAGTACAATTATTTCCGATAAAAACTTTTAATTGGTAAATATATCTGAAATTTCCTAAATACTGTGATTTTTAAATAGATGAAATGGCAAGTATAAAAGTAAGGACCATTTCCCATCTAGAAACATATGTATAAAACAAGTTGAAAGTCTGTATTTCAACTTGTGATACGCACTGGACATCTCTGCTGAGGTTTTGATAGAGGAGAAAAGATTTAAACTCTAAAGCCTGAAAATACTGGGCAGCATATATGGTTCAAATATAAAACTCATTATACATGGTTCAAATATAAAACTCATTGTCAGGCAACATTGGCCACATCTTGGAATTATAAATTATTGATTGATCAGCTTTGAACAGGACTATTAGATACGCTTTAGGTCACTTAAAGGAGGAAAAATACCAAGACATTTTCATATATTATAAAATGACACATTTATATGAGAATAAAAAAATTCTGAAGGCAACTCCATAGCCACGTTCCAGTTGACGTCTAGCTCTGATATTATGCTGGTGATTTCAGGCAGAAGAAATACTTCGTTTCGAATACATTCAGGGTGAGTACAGATTTGAGGTCTTGAAAGGACTGACTCTTAGCTAGCAAGTCCATTTGTATTATATAATCTGAAAGCCAAGGAGAAAGACATCACTAAGAAGACATTTGCAAAAGTGCTCAGTATAATTGCCTACTATCCATTAGTTGAGGTTTGAAGTAAGTTCTCAGTCTTTTAGCTTTAGATTTGGTTTCTAGCTGATGAAAATGGTAGGCATGGCAGAACCTGAAAAAAATAGCAGCTCGGGCAGGGTGGGCTAAAAGCTCTCCAATCAAACATGTCCCTTCCTTGTAGGACTGGGTGAAGTCTTCCTCCCAAGACGAGGCGTACCCTGTGAACAGATTACAGACATAAAAGGTATGATTAAGAGCCAAACATGAGTCAGCTGCAAAATCTATAACCATTATAAAAGACCCTAAACTCTAGCATTACAAAATAAATTGTCATTCTCAGCTGCAACACTGAAACAGGTCAAGATTCTTTATATTAGTTATGTGCAAAAATATCCCAATTTTTCAAGTTCTTTCAAAATAAAGACATTTTGAATTATCATAATGTACAAATACACAGATAAAATGAATGCATTGCATATCAGCTGAATGTGAAAGTGTGGTCACTCACTGGTGACTGTGCTTTGGAGAAGTTCATATGGGCATACAGCAACACTGCTATGTCCTTATGACCCGCTTCCAGAGCGATTGACAGGGCATTACTCTCATCCTAGGGACAAAAAACAAACAATATGGCAAACGCTTCATTAGCCTTACTTGCTGTTTCATAACAATACTGCAGTATCCACTAAGAGAAACAAGTTAGACACATTATAGAAATATGCTTCATGTTCATTAAACATATTTGATGGATTATCTAGTTTAAAAGAGGACTCTGCTCACTCACATTATCGCTGAGTGTGGCGTCGCAGCCCGGCTGAGCCAGCAGCAGCTTGACTATCTCAACGTGGCCGTGTTCACTAGCGCACATGAGCGCGGTCGAGCCCTCATCGTCCTGGATGTTGACGTCTGCGCCGCAGGCGAGCAGAGCCTTCACCATGTCCATTCTGCCATGACTGACAGCCAGCATCAGCCCTGTCTGACCAGCCTGGATTCACAGGGTCAATGAGATCAGCTTAGACACTTCTAAAGTGACTTTGTGGAAAGCTATTCATCTAGGTTAATGCACATTTATAAACAGACTATTTAGCTTATTCTTGTTTGTTAATAATGCTCAAACACTTTCAGTGTAACTGTCGGATCACACTGACCTGGCTGGCTTTTGCATTGACGTCTCCTTTGCTGAACAGTTCTTCAACCACCCTCATGTCCTTCGGGGCCTCCGCGGCAGCTAGTGCTGCTAGCATGATGGGAGTATAGCCCGCCTTGTTCTGCTGGTTGACATTGCAGACGTCTGTGATGAAACAGAGAGAACAGGGGAATCAGAGAGAACGCTGAGCCCACCTTTGAAGTAAATGCATTTGGAAGGAGGCCATCTTTTGTGTGAATTTAAGAGATGCAGGCTATTCAGACTCAAGAGTCATGGGCTGTGGAATAAGAGAAGGGCCAAAGCGGGGCTTCGCTGACTGGCAATGGGGCAAAGATGGCCAGAGGGTCTGAGAATGGAAGCAGACAATCGAGACAATGGGGGCTGCCCGAAAAGAGTCAGATAGTAGAGGAGCACAAAGAAGTTGGAATAATGGGCTTTTATTTTCAGGAGTCGAGGCACCTCATCATGTGGTATTCAGAGAGGTCTTTGGTGCTCTTTGGAGGGGGAACACTGGGAAACGGCCTGATTCTGGATGTGGCTGGAGAATTTGCCATTAGCTTACATGCACTACCATTCAAAAGTTTGGACTTGGTAAGATTTTCGAAAGAAGTGCGCTCATACTCAATAAAATGATCCGATACCAACAACCAATACCACGCAGCGTGTGCAGTTCTGTGCTTGTGACAGAGAAACAGACAACAGAGCAAAAGAGAGCAGAATGGATGTATCAGAGGAGGATATATATGAAGTAAATGTATCGAAATAATAGAATGTTAAAAAATACAATTTGTACGTGAGCTGAGAAACAAAACACACGGAGTGTATTGAGCGCACAGCGGCACAGACACGAGAGCTTGTCGTGCGCACAACCCTTTTTAATAGACATTGCTGGAAATTTTGTAGTTCGGTTGGAAATGATAGCAAAGAAAGTAAGACCAATGTTAACTGACGGTAAAGAGAGAGAGCGCACGCTTCGGTTGCTTACTTTTGATTGCTGATTGTTCACTCAGCACACATGCGTCATTTGAATTAAATCTAAATCGTATGTGCAAATACAAACATCAACTGTTACATGATTTATGTATAACGAGTGGTTCCCTACATTATTTCAGGAAGGCGGTACAGTAATAACATTACGTTTTCAATAAGTTTTATGTGTGCAAACATCTGAAGCGCGTACCCAGAAAAGCTGCCTCTCAGACAGAGTGCAAAATAACATTTTAACAGGCATAATTTGGCATGAAAATAACTGAAGGAAATGGCTATTTGCTAAGCCAACTAATTTGATTCATATTCTTTTGGTTTCTCTTCCCAATATATATATTAAAAAAAAAGTAAAATGGAATGAAAATACAGGTATCGGTACTCTCTCTGTATCAGCAAGTACTAGTATCAAATTGGACTCGTTCAGGAAAAAGTGGTATTGGTGCATCCCTAGTATTATCATTCGTATCTGGTGATCCGATCACAAATGCACAGAGCTAACTACAGGTGTAAACGGGCCCAAAGTGTTTTGTGATCTGATTAGCTGGCTGTACACTAAGTGGCTTTAAAAGAAAATGTGGAAATGTGGAATGTGAGTCACATACTTACCAGCATCCAGCAGCTTTTTCACAATGTGGAAGTTGGAATGGGATACACTGTAATGGAGGGCGGTGTTTCCGTTGCCATCAGCCATATTTACAATGTGTTGTAGCAGGGCAGGGCAGATGCCTCTGAAAGCATTCAGGTAATCCTCCACCATCTCTGCCACGGCTGTCTTCTGACTGGACACACGGAACCACTCGTGCTGCACTGTGTTCACATACGGTCTCTGGAATGACACAAAATGAGAAATATGATTGAGATCAGAATGTATTACAGGGGATTTACATGGATTGTGCTCTATTGTAGTAACACTTCAACATGGAAGGATTCCCAAAATCAATGTAAAAATGTAAGATTGGTAAACAGAAGCAAAACAGAGAAACATCCAGCATCTTGTTACATAATGATCCTAATTAGTCTAAATTACATCCACTTATTAGACACATCCTTTCTGAAATGCAGGGCTAATACAGCTTTGACTTGAGGCAGGACTTAAGAGTAGGCCTGTCAGTGCACAGCTGGGCGCGTCTCAGACCCTCTGCTCGGGGTCAGCAGAAATAAGTGTTGATCCAACATTCTTTTACACCACGTTAACCACAAAGGAGCCAATTTCCTTCCCGTTCAGGCGCAGTGAAGCAGAGCATGAAGAAACATCTAAAACTCTAATTTGCTTTGAATGAGTTGGTTGTTTGGCAAGATTGCTGACTTATCAAAAATAATAATAACTAAAAAAAAACAGCAAAACTTTTAGACTAAACTAATTATACTAGTCTAGAATCAAAGATATTATTTTTGTGCACTGAGGGTTTACACAGGGTTATATTATCTTACCACATCTTTACTGGATAGAGTCTTGGGGTCGTTGAGGTGGGATTTCAGCATATTGCATGCAGAAAGCATCTTCTCATTCAACTCATACCTGGGAAGAACAAAAAAAAAAGCAGTGTTACTAAATGCATGACACTTCTGACCGCTAACCAGTATTGGGTAAAGGACAAACATTAATTTTTGGATAACAAACGAAAACCACATTTTGAGGTGATCAGGGCATTCTGGATTCTGAACACTTGACAGAGATGCTAATGCTAATGTATTTCCATTACCTGCATACAAGTACATAATCTGTAAAACAGAAGTTGTACCAAAAATAATTATCCACAACTCAAGGACATGTTATCCGTCATGCTCTATTTTTACCCATTAGTAAAAAAGACTCAGCTTGGTATTTTCTTAACGTGAAATCATTTCACAAGAACGTCTGTGTCTTGTGTGCTGTTTTGTGGCTTATTGGCTCTCACAATGTAGAAAAAGACAACAGAGACTGCGGTCTTGTGATCTGGTTATCTGATTTAATGAACAATATACCGTGAATGATCCTACTGGACTAAACTAGGAATCTCTTATTTCTCTCCCCAAGTCCTCACTAATGTTTCTATTACTCTAATTTCAAGTAGCAATTTAAAACTACATTTTTTTCACTTCTAATCTTTTACTGTTGGAATGTTTGTAAATTAGGGAAACATAATAGACCACGTCTGAATGCATTTAGAACTATCTGCCAAAGTATTTTTTTAATTAGTAAATGGTTGAAAATGTATAAATGCCGTTTTCCATTTAGCTCTCTAACTAATCGCATTGGAGACGCATTGAAATGCAAAGTGTAAATGCATTCTAGCTAAAGAATATCCAGAAACTATCCAGATATGAAATAATGTTATTTCCAGGTGGAAAGAGGACTACTTGGAGATTATGAAAAGCATTACTTTAGGACTCTTTCTCATGACTCATGTCAGGCTTGGTATGCAGGATTCTTAACCGATATGATTATACAGAGCTCCCATTCCTGCCTCCAGAGACTACATTCCACTTTTTAAAAAATATTGCATTGCAGACATCACATCCAAAATACCTTAAATTCTCTTTCTAATGCAAGAGATGCTTGAATTGGTCTACAGTCATTAATGACGCAACACTAACTATGAATCACTTGTTGCATGTGGATCTAAAAGTTACTGGCAGTACTTACCTCTGCCTTTTGTCCTGGCCTAAATCTTCAGTGTCTCTATCTTCATCCACTGCTTCATTGTTTCGGAATTCTTCTTTCCTCCTCTCTCTCACATTCACCGTCTTGTCTTTCTCCTCCCCTTCATCCTCTGACCCAGAGGAGCTGCTCTCTTCTGAGCTGGAGTCATCGCTCGATGTCGTCTCGTACCTAGAGATGGAAAACAGCATTTAGTTGAATCTATGCACATTTACAAGCTACTCTAGAATACCTTAGTCATTTTGCACTGATTTTGTAAAATAACCACTTTTCACTTATTCTTCATGGCAACATACCTACTTTCATGTGCAGGTTACTAAGAATATATACATTTATATTGTAATGTTGTTGCAGCTTAATCTAAACTACAAGTAATATGTCATGCTATTTTATTTTGTAAGTAGTCATGTAATAAGCTTTGCATTTGGGAATTATTTTTATTTTTTTATGCCTTACAAATCAACTGATAAGCATCAACTCAGACATATTTTTTTATCATACACTTCTTCTGTGAGAAATGTATTTTCTCCTCTTACTTGGAACGAGAACCTACCCTCCATTCACACCAACAAACTGCAAGTTCTTTTTTGTGCCATTAGGTCCCTGATGACCATCTTTCTTCATGATGGACTTCAGGGTGCTGTGACTGCCTAGTAGGAAATAAAAAAATACAGGCAATCAACAATTATTATTTTACACTGTTAAAGTATAGCTTAATTATTTACATTTTAAAACATATAATTTTCCAGGTACAAAGAGTAGTCAGGTATTCAAATTTACATGCAAATTGTTAGTGCAACTAATTTTAATATAGATCTGCAAGTAATATTTTGCCTCCACCACAAATGCAGACAGAAATCCACACACCCTATCAAAATTGAAAGAAACGCATAAAGCTGACATCATGATTTATGAAATACAGTGTTATTGCTGTTATGGGAAATGAACAAGTAGAATCTACTTTAGCCAGCAACAGCTAATCATGACCATAAGCTGGAGTTGGCTACATTACTTTTCCAAATCTGACAGACATGTAGAATGTCCAAATTTGTTGTCATTTTCAACAGAAGAAAATATAATCAAGCGCCGCTAGAACATGCATTTAGAAAAAAACTATGTGAAGCAAAAGAAACATCCCGCAGCCTAAAGCTATGGCAAACATGTTAAGTACAGGCTTTGCTCTGCCAAATACCGAAGAGGATCACCGCCCCTCTCCACGGAGACTGAAAAAAGAACAGTTCTGAGAACTGCCAGAACATGCCCTACAGATGGACACACTCCCTCTGACTGTCTGTATCTCGAACATAGTAGATGATGAAGGCACTCATTATCCACGTTTCCCTTATTTTGACGGGTGAGAGCAGTTGAATCCCTGGAACTACATGCCTTGAAGCTGTTAATCTGTGACATGCTCTCCTAAGACAGTCACACAAGGGTGGCTTCATGAAAAAAAACATCCATCAAGGGGAGTTCAACATGAAGAAGTGGCTTATTTTATAATGGTTACTCACAGTCTTATAGTACTTGAAAGCAACACACTGATTATCAACTATAACTGAAAAAATATTTACAAATATATCTCGTTTAGTGACAGAACTGGGCATACAGTACCATGCAATGCTGTGGACATTTGCTGGTCCATGCGGCTTTTCTGTGTAGCTGTACTCTGTTCATGTGAGTCGTCAGTATAGACATTTTCTATCCGTGTAACCTCTGTTCTCACACTACTCGAGTGGGAATGGACTGCATTGACCATCTGCGTTTCTGGATAAATAGAACAAGAAGAGACAGAAAAAAGGGACACATGAGGAACAGCAATATATTTCTGTACATAAATTGCTCGGTCTCAAATTATACGTCCAAGAAGACATTATAATATAGCTCCTGCCAAAACAGAATTGCATGAAAAGGACATCTTAAGATCACATAAAAGTGTGTCAGAATGCTTTTCTTACTTATTATCGCACAGAGCAATGTGCAATGGTTATGGTATGAATCTGAATTCAAGACTCTAGAATTCTTCAGGTTTAGATATCAGATGGTCTTTTGTTGGCATGCACCAAATGTCGTAATGTAATAAAAAGCAAAAGAATGATATGAAGAATACCTGAGTGCATCTCCTGCTTAATCTAGAGCCAAATCTTATCACAGCAGACATGGAAACACTAAATCTTGACAGCAATTTTGACTGATTCATTGGTCATAATACTCTGACGCGCATGCAAAAATTATCTCCTTCATTCTCGCTTACCCCTTACAGGGTAGAAGGAAATGTTATTTATAACTTCAGAGCATTCCATAAAAATTCATGCTAAAATGCTGGTATTTCTAAATAAAAGATTAGAGAGAAATAAAAAGCCCGCTGGACTAAGAACTTTTAGATTCCTACCATTTTTAAGCCTTCATTCCTGGAAATAAAAACAGTACTTGTGCACGAGACACTTTGGATAATAGCTTCATAAGGCTAGCCTTATAGAGAGAAAATCTTTACACAAGGCTTCTGTACATTACATCAGTGGTTTTCAAACTGTGGGTCGCGACCCACTTGTGGGTCACACAGTGAGAAAAGGTGGGTCGCACAAAGGCACTTAGCTGCAGCTAAATTTACGTTACGATGAGTGAAACAAAACCAGTCCGATTAATGACCAAACGACTATGAGTTTTAGCGCCCGCCAAAGTGTTATTTGATCGCTGAGTAATGTAGATGAACTGCTGCGCTTGTGACAGAGTCACAGTGCATGTTTAACTGAAAGAACGAGCAGAGAGAGTACTCGGTCGCGCGCGCGCTCTATCTCTCTATTCGGAGCCAGGCGAAAGTGTAAAAAATACTTCACCGTCTCCAAACTAATATTTGTGTGTGTGTGTGAGTGAGGCACGGGTGTGATCGAACAGTAGAAACATAAAAACATACTCCGTCATTTCGTTTTTACAGGACATCATTCAAACTGCAAAGTGTTTAAGTTACTGTGAATTAAAATTTTAAAGAAAACAAATATATTATTCTGAAATGTAGCAAATTAATTTTCAATTCATTCAGGTACAATTACCAAACATATCTCAAGGTCTTTTTGTCTTTTTATTAATTTAATTAATAAACTAATTATATAAAACTACTGTCAGTGCACTACAAATAAACTGGTTCTATGCCTTTACTTTATTAATAAAACTTATTTAAAAAAATACAAGGCTTAAGTAATTTATTTTCCTTTGGTGGGACAGCCTGAGACATGCACAAGCCTTCTGCAGTTCTGTTTTGCTTTTCCCTCCATTGTACCGAACCGTGATGTCTGAACCGAGGTATGAACCGAACCGTGACTTCTGTGTACCGTTCCACCCCTAATAGAGAGTGCAGAGTTTTCAAAGAATAGTGGACCAATGATTATTTTTAAAGTGAAGAATAACTTTAATTAAAACAAAGTGTGAAGACTCGATTACTACTTTTGCAAACCACTAGTAAAGATAAACAAATATGTGCCAGGAATCAAGTGTTGATATAGTAGTGGGGATGGCTGTGCCAGGCTAGTAATCTCTACTACACAATGAGGCCTGCTGGTGGTCATTTTGGTCTGGGTCATACAATTCTATGTTATATAGCTGACCCGGCCCCCCCATCACAGTCAGGAACGATAATGTGGCCCCCAGAGAAAAAAGTTTGGTGACCCCTGCTTTAAAATAAATAAAACCCCTTGTTTTTTTGTTTTTTTTTAAAGCATATGACTACATTTTTCCACACAGTGCTATCAAGAATCGATAAGAGAATCGTTAAAGAATCGGATCGATAATCAGAATCGTCAGTGGCATTATTATTATTGATAAAATCCTATCATTTCCCATCCCTATGTGAAGACGGTAAAATTATAATCAAACATTAAAGAACACAAATGTTTTTAAAAGTTTTTTTAAGAGTTAAAAGTTTATAATATTTTGCTAACATGAAGGCTTGTCACTGTCAGTCTTTTTACATCAGTGCAAAACTAGGGAATGCAGATTAAGACCATCAGCATGCATTGATTAATCCCATGGCATGTAGCAAAAAAAAAGAAAAATGTGCAACCAAATCATGCTGGTGCGACCAACTGAGAAAGTTGGTAGCACCAGTGCAAGTGGGTCTTGAGATTGATTATACTTGTCTAGGTGGGTCCTAGAACGAAAAAGTTTGGGAACCCCTGCATTACATAACACAGTGGACCTATGAATCAGCATCAGCAAAGACAACAACAACTAGGCATTTAGCACAAGCTGCTGCCTTCCAAAAAAGATGAGATCACTGTTGGATTAGATCCAAAGCCCCCCATGCATTTTTCAGGGTCAGAGAAAACTCTGCCCTGTCAGATCGTGTCAGGCATCATTACAGACACAAACGCACCGTGTACCCTCGTGTCTCGTCCCTATTCCTCAACATTCTCAGCAGGGGCCTGACTGTATATAGCAACTTGATTTATCCTAATTATTCAGTGATATTCTTCTTCCTTCTGTTTGTATGTTCTTTGATTCCAGAATGTAAAAAAGGGACAGTGAAATATTTATCATTACGATCATTAAAATAACATTTTCACAACAGTTCCCCAGTAAAACCAGACCAGATTAATTATGTCATTGCAATATGCCAAAAAAAAAAAAAAGAGCTTTTAAAAATCAGCATAGATCCTTTGAGCATATAGGGTTCAAGCAAACTGCAACAAACCTTTCACGGTGTGGTCTGATTTCTCCTGCTGCCTTAAAAGGTCCACATTGCAGAGTTCCTCAACACTTCCATACTTCATAACTGAATTGATGGATGATAGTGTAGTAACTAGCTCACTGTTGATGGAGCTAAACTGGGATTGTTGAGGTGGGTCGAATGCATCTGCCAGCTCACTGTAGTTCTGAGCAAGCAACATCTGCTGTTCCTGCAAGAGCTTCTGCACTCTCTCTATGTAGTGATCAAGTCCAACACCTGCACCAGCCTGTGACTGGATGGGTCCTGCTGATGGCATTGATCCCACAGGCATACTCTTATCTTGGGTCGGGACAGGAGATTGAGAGGGGCCACAGGCAATGTTCCTTGTCTTCTGACCGACTAAGAAGTTTTCATGTATGCTCATGTGGCCAACCCCAGCCTCTTTTGTTTTGCAAGATCCTGACATATCAAGCATAACCTCCTCAGATGCTGTAGTACCTACTGAAACTGAGCGTGTTTTTAATGTGGCCGGCACATCTTTTACAAGACCATCCCCAATGGCTATTGTACGAGTCTCCACTGGTACAGTGCTTACTTGTTTGTCTTCTGAGTATGGTTGTGTATTAGTGCAGGAATCCGTAAGAATTACATTGTCTGTATTGGTTAACTTGGCTATTGTCTCGATTTCTGTGTTTGTGTACTGTGAAGCACACATGGGTAAGACCATGACTCCAAAATCAGTTCTGAGAACATCATCTGTTGCTGTGCTCTGGGTTGCCATCTCCTTGATGGGCCTGACCATTACATCCACTGAACAATCTCCACACCCAATAGACCTGAACTCTCTGGCTTGTTCAGCCTCTCTTTTGCAAAGTCCTAAATCTTCGGCCGTTAACTCAGTGTTGATCCCCATTTCACATACACTTAAATCCACTCCCACACTCCTGTTGCACATCACAACCTGTCTGCCGACACACTGATCATGAACCTCAGCACGTTCTTGTACAACCCACCGCTCCATTGGCAACTCTGGACCCACCAAAACATGCCTTGCATCTGGTCTGCAAGTAATGCCTACTGAATTCATTATTTGGACATGATTTGTGCTTGCATCATTAAACTCAACATGGTTGCCCACACCTTGGCTTTCTGTGGACACTCTGGCCTCCACTGAAGTGCTGTACATCTCTGGCCTTGCCATCATACCCTTGTCCGTTTTTTTTCTCGATCCAGCCACTTGAAGCTGAAGCTTTAGCTTTCCCATCTCCATTTGGTGGGTGGTCTCCTTAAGTTGGACTTCCAGTCTGTAGATCTTCTCTTTGAGAGCTTCGATGGTCTGGTGTTGCATCTCGATTTCAGCTTCTACCTCACTGCTCATTCCTAGCATGGCTTCAGTCACACCAACTCCTGTGCTCCTCACCTCCTGCTCCGTTCCAACAGCCACCTCTCTGCTTTTCCCAGGAGACTTTCGGTAAACAACCACGTCGTTCATGTTCTCATCGGCTCCGACACCAATGGACTTGCTCTCACGACTCCACCGCTGGATGTTTTGGTTTGTTTTTTGCTCTGTTTGGTGTAAGCTGTGCTTTATTTCCTCACCATTATCCTGTATGTTCCTCTCCAGAGCCTCCACCTCAGCGGTCAATTGCCTAAACTCTTGTAGCCTTTGGGTGCTCTGCTCAGTGTTCTCCATCTCCTCAATGTGAAGTTCAGAGCCTGTTCTGAGCTGGGTCAGGGGCTCATACTGATCAGCACTGCCAACACTATAGGAGCGCTTCCTAAAACCTCCACATGGACCCTGCCCCGCTACCTTGGAGTTCTTCATCTGGGACACTAGTTGCCTTTTCTCTTCTTGCAAGACTGATATCTTGACTTGAAGAATTGGGATGGTCTTTACCTGCTCTTCCAGTTCTTTTAGTCTCTTTAAAGCCACTACCATCTGTTCTCTAATGTGCTGGAGGTGCAGGGGGCTAACATTGGTCACTGGTGTGGTCATGCCTGAGCTGAGGGGACTGTGGCGGATTGAACTACCCATAGAGGATGTAAAGTAGGGGTTGTACTCGCCATTGCCTAGATGTCCATTATGTTGGAAAGAATGCAAGTTAGGTGAAATCTGGCTTGGCCCATAAGAGCCACTGTAAGAGGACAGGGAACTGGAAGAGCCCATTCCGCCAAAACTGGCCAGTCGCCTGCGAGGCGGCTCGTTGACTGGTGGCTGCACAAGGAGCCGCTCTTGCTCCAGTCGCCTTCGAGTCTCCATCAGTGTTTTCTCCACCTGGGGGTTATGGCGAAGAAGGCGGGGAGAAGGTGGCGGCAGCAGCTGCTTGGTCTCAGGGACGTTCACAAAGGCTTGGGGAGCTTCATGAACTTGGGCAGTATGGCCAGGGGGGGCTACCTGGTTCTGAGGCGTGAAGTAGACGGATGACTGTTTGCTCTCATCGCTGTTGGAAGAGGACAAGGAGTCTGTTGAAGTCCACTCAGTCTGGCCACTGCAACTGCTCCGAGGAGGCAGCACGGACCTGACCACTTTTGGCTTCCTCTGGATGTTTAGCTTCTTGATGGTGTTGCCCCGCTCAATGTCATCAACATACTTAAGGAAGTCCAGGTCTAGCTGATAACCATATGGGGTTTCCAAGCAGTAAGGGTCCTTCTCATCATCATCTTTTTCTGCAAAAAAGAAAAAACAAACACAGAGTGAAATTAGTTATATTATCTAATCATTGTACAATTTATAAAAACGTATGATCAGTCCTTAAAATTACTTACTTTTTGAATTACTACTTTAAGCTTTATAACAAACAACAACAACTACAACAACAACTACAACAACTACAACAACAACAACTACAACAACTACAACAACTACAACAACTACAACAACTACAACAACTACAACAACAACTACAACAACTACAACAACTACAACCTCGTTCCCCAAAAGAATTAAAACAGCCAACAACTCTAAAAACAGAAATACATTTTGACAGAATGGTTCTTCAGTCTGAGTCCTGAGTACATTAAGTATATTTATAAAGTTTGAAACCAACTCTTAAGGTTGCAGGCACAAAGGTGTGATAACGGTGTGATCACTACTGTCATGCCCTGTAATCATAACAGTGTGAGTCAGTCATTTCAACAACACTTTACACTTATACAATACATTGTTAAGATTTTTCCAAGAAGAGTCAAACCATTAACTAAAAAACAAAGTTGAACTTCCCATCTATTGATTTCCAACACTAAATGTAAAGATGTATTCCACACAATTTCATGGCAAAACAAACTCCATGTGTTTGCTGAGCATTTGCAAGGTGGGGGTGGGGTTAGGGGAAAACAAGTAGAGCAAATATTTCTTTCTATCCAAAGATCAATTTGGTCTGATGCAATTGACAATATTTTAAACATTTCCCTCACTCACTACATAGCAGACTAGAAATACCTTGACAGAGAGGTAAAACTGTTAATAGTTTCTTTTCAGCTAGAAACCAAGGAATATCCATCAACAGAGCTTATATCACAGTCCAAATTCCACATCGGACAGAGAATTCCTGTCGTCAGTTAGACAGATTAACTCGCTGAAAGCCAAGACACTTTCAGATGATTTAGAGAGCCAGACACAGTGCATTAAGAACAAACAACAAACCATTGAACACTTTCTTGGTACGTTTTAAGGACATACGTAAAATGCATGAAAGTTTACTTGACCATGTAACACTCATTCAAACATTGTCTATATAGGTTTTGGGGAGGTTAAGGCAACCTAATCCCTCATTGTTCAAGCGTCACTTACCCCAAGTCAAACAGCAGTCCTCATGCAGCAGCGCCTGTTCCCTTACAAGCCGTCATAGTTTTATAACTAGAACAAGCTGCAGGCTGCCTCCCCTCACTCACTGAGCACTTTCTCAACCTTCACTCCATAAGGGGAAAAATTCCACTATTGGTGTAAACTTAGCCCAGCTCTGCGCCGCCTGTGATAGGCTAGTTGCCTCTACCAATCATGCAGTACTTACACTGTTTCTTCTGTCTTGCCTCTCTGAAAGTGCTCTTTAAACACTTTGTAACCCCTTAAAACAGTGGTCCCTTTTTAAACACTCTTTCCAGGCATGTCTTTGTCATATTAAGGAGCATAAACTCACCAGACACATAATACAAGGTTCAGTCAAGCTTTTGCTGTGAACTTAATGTGAACTATGTTTAGGATTACAGATAAAAACACCAAGATATAGTGTCTTTTTCAATGACAATAAGGTTTACAAAAGTTAGTAGACCAAAGGAGAAATTTTTTAAATACTCCAACCAAAATAAAAAGCTTCATTGTTTATTTAGTCAAGCAACAATCCTTCGACAGCACTGACAAAACCTCTTTTACTGTACTTGCACAGCAACAATCGCTAGCTTGTTAAGCACACCAGCTAGCTTTGCTGACTATAGCAAGAGCACAACAGCAATGTCATGGAGAGAGAGACAGGCTCGTCTGGTACGAGGAACAAACACTTAGGCAGCTGAGCGCTGACCTCACCGGGAGGGGGGTTGAAAACCTGTGACACTAAATGGACAAGCGAGAAGCGCATGAAAGCAGTGTGAGAAACGGCTCCAAGAATAATCCACCCACACTCTCTTTTAGCAGTCTAGAATTACACAACCCACCATCAGACAAAAACAGCCTAGAGGATGTTCAGATCAAAATAGTTTATGCTACGGGCAACGTACTGAAGAAAACTTACTCTATGATGTTGAAAAGCACTTTTAACAGTGGAAGCTAGACTGATTTAAAGTTCAGCAACCAGCTGGCATCAAGTAAAAAAAAATAACATTTTTTTTAAGACCAAACTGAGACAGTATTTACAGAATAAATAATTTTGTAATGAAACAAAAACATTCACACTCCACCTGTGTAAAATTAAAAACTAAATGTTAGTCCTCTCCTGTATCTAGTGCTGGCTAGGGTTACAAGTTACAGTCCTTGTCATTAGAAAAAATTAAATTGCCGGGTGATGCAAGTTCTTTTGGGGGTGTGTTCACACTTGGCATCCATGGTTCGATTAAAACGAGCCCTGGTGGTTTTGCTCTGTTAGTGCGGTTCATTTGAATAAGTGTGAACGCTGTCATCCGAACCTTGGTGCACACTAAACAAGTGGAACGAGACTGCTGAAAAGATGGATCTTGGTCCACTTCCAAACGAAATCTGGTGCGGTTCGAATGCAACACAGACCAAAGACATGTAAACACACCAAAAACGGGACATGTTGTCAGAATATGCGGCCCTGAAAAGGACAGAATGCTCAAGCATACCTGTTTTTTCTCGTCATAGTCGCAATGTTGCCCATCACAGTTCGTTACGAGCATCAGAACCGCGTCTCTTTGCAGCAGATCTTCCAGACCAGGACTAAAGTTTTTTGTTTTTTTTTCAGGACCAAACGAACCAAGCAAAACAATCTACAAGTGTGAACACACCCTTAAATGTGATTGGCTAAAACCAAAAAGCAAGGATATGGCAGTGACAGTTTCTGACAGGTGGACAAACAAACGTGACACATGATCATTTGGCATGTCTGTTGTCACAAAGTTATTTCTGGACAAAATGAGCAGAAACAGCCCCATGTAAATGGGGTTTGTAAAAGGATTTTGTATGGATTTTGTCAAAATAAAAGAAAAAAAGTGTTAAGTCCACATTAGGATTGATTTGTCCAATCTGTCTAAACCGTTTAAAAAGGTAGAGAGGAGATGTTTTGGGGAATCCCATGGGAATATTTCTAAAATATGTAATTGTTTTGTGTGTTCACTTGGACTTGCAGATGGACAGGATAGTTCTCTAAATTCTCACAAGACATCCACTTTTGACCAAATGTAACATTAGTGTCATGTAAACAACTTAAAATAGATGTCCACAGACAGCCCTGCAATTTTTCCTGCTTGATCTGTGCACTGCTTAAAAAATAAATAAAAAAATGGACAGAGAAGAATTAGTACAAGTGTGCCTCACAATCTTTGAGTTTAAAAGGGCATGGGCTTATCTACTGTGTGTCTAACAAATGCTGTCTGACTAAATGTCCAAAGACAATGAGAAATCAAATAGCTGCTAAATATTTGAGCGATCAGCATTACGTTGTCACCAGAAACCGTGCCGCCTAGCAAAAGTAGAAACATTTTGACTAGACTCTTTATCTAAAATCTGTAGTTCTGATTTGTTTTTGGCCTCTTTTATGTTCTGCCTATTACACTTAAGATCTATTCCAGTACAACACTCCTGAGAGTATTCATTACCAATTACAAACCCCTGAGGACAATGTTTTCAGTTCTCATATTACACAATGAAACCTCGGTGGATCTCTCACAGAGTTCACAATCACCTTGGGCACGAGATCAGCTGAATGTTAGCAATGAAAATAGATGCCTATTTGAAAGTCTGACCTCAGATGCCCACATCTATGATGTGGGAGGAAAAACAAACTTCATAAATCAGCTTGTTTTGCTAACCACAAAACCTATATGGAAATTTGAGAGATCAGGATGTCAGGAATGCACCCAAGTTATCTTTCACAGTATATGTGCACAGTATTTTTTTACTTTTATTTTTTTGTCCGGTGGTAAAACCAAATATTTGTGTATAATTTTATGTATAAGTGAAATCTTAAAGTAACCCTTATAGAGTCTGCATTGCCTAACACATTATTTTGTGGTTGTGCATTTTATTCATATTAATTTATAATTATTGAATTCTAGTGGCCAGGTATTTAGTATCTTTAGCATCCGATTTTACTTTTAAAGACAGAAATATAATCATGCAGTATCAGAAAATGCAATCAATACAATAACTATTCATAATCTAGATTTCAGCCATTTGTTCACTTTGACCTATTGTTTGCTGGCTTTTTTATTAAGTATTTACATGGTTGCACCATCTGATGAATATCAGTTTAGCCACCAGACATCACTAATAATGACAGGGAATATGCTGAATACTGAATACTTTTTTGTGCAATTACATATAAAAATAAAATACAAATTACTGCCTGGTGGACATGTTTTCCACAAAAACCTGTTTTTCAAGACCTTCCGATGGAGTCCCTTTTAAAAACGATTAGTTAACTACATTAACATTAACTACAACAGAACAGCAGCTTGAAACCTGAACAAATACAAATGCAAACTTCTTGAACATTTCTTTTTAAACCAAAGCACCAAAACACAATTGACATGAATATCAGTAATCAAGTATCTACAACACTTTATCCTTAATACTTAATGGCCATTCATTCAAGTCTACCTTTAAATGCCTATAGAGCACTGAATATAATACTGTTTTGTCACTTACTGGGACAGGAGTTTGAATGTAGCAGGCTAGCATTACTGGTCTGAGCATATCTGAGTCTTCTCAAACACACACACACACACACACACACACAAGAGAAAACAGAGGCCCTTTTTCTCACTCTGGCCTGGTATTTCCTGACCCGGCCCATGGAAACCACGTCAGCCTTCCAGTTTAATTATCCCAGAAATCCACGTCATCTTCAAGACCATACTAACAAACACACAGAGCCATTAAACAACCAACAAGCAACAATGCTGGAACAGATACAGAAACTTCTCTAAGAATACTCCTGCCATAAAAGAACCAAGCAACCAAGAGAAACGGTGAACAGCTCCAGTATTAAATCATTTATATTAACTAAACCTGCAGGACATCCCAGACTATTGCTAATCCAACCAATATTAGCAGTAAATGAACCAAGAATATCTGAAGGAAAGGCTGTAAATTACATGCAGGGGATTGTTGCAGACAATAGGCTTCAAATTATTACAAATACAAGGGCTGAATCTTAGTCCTGTTACACTCATTACATAATATACTGCTTAAGTTCACAGATGTGCTGTGATTCAGTTGATATACAACCTTAAATACCACATGAAATGGCTCGAGGAGAACAATTTTCTTTGCTGCGCAAAAAAAGAATGTAAATTTTAAATGTAAATATCTGATAATTTTGTCAACTTCCAACACAGATGGCCACAAAGCTAACAGACATTGACTAGAAGCCACAAAACTTCCATTTTGATCTCGTGTTTTCGACATTAGGTACAATGTCGAATTCATGTCCTTAAATTATGCGCTGATACTAAATATAAGCAGTCACGTCCGATCCCAGGCTATAAAAACGCTTCTAAATGTTCAATACATCAATATACTTTGGAAGTTTCTACACTCTAGATCAGGATGAAAGCTTGACTTTGCAGACACATAATACACAAAGAAACTGAAAATATGTTTAAAGGTTAATGAAGTACCAGATCGCTTAAATAAAGAAGACCATTGTAACTCAACAGTATTCAAGTACCCGTAATACTAGTGTCCAACAATTTAGCACGTCCATTAGCCCTTCAATCTTGACATGCTAATCAGCTAGAACTCTAGACTTTATAATGGCACAGCTTGGCAGCCTTGTTTAACACCAAGTGCTCTGGCCTTAGTTTGCTGTGGAGGAGCCATATGGAAAGAGTCCAAGACAACACAAAATCTCCTTTAGGCTATTACTGACCTGAATTTCATTGTATCAAAGGTGAGGGTTTACTGACACAGACAACCAAAATGCCAAAAGGAGATACAATATCATAAAGAAAAAAGCTATCTATTGACTGTGTTAGTTTACTTAAGCTGATTTCCCTAATCTACAACAAGAACATTCCTACTTGACATTTAAAGTACAATTAAAATGACCTTTTGTCAACACACGCTGGCTACATGGCAAAAAAGGAGCAAAACCCATTAATTCAATTTATTTCCATTGCATCACTCAATATAAAGGGACTGACAAAACAGTTCTTCTTATTACTCAAGTTGTTGCTCTTTCACTTTATTGTCAGAAGGAATGTGCAGTGGAATGCGTTGATGTTGTGGTTGAGTGTTCGGAGCCCGGCAAAGCTGACACGCAATATTTCACAGAATGCAGTGAAAATCACACTCCTGTCCTGTTTAAGAAACGCCGGACTGTGCAAACATAGCGGGCATGAATCTTCAAACAGGGCTCAAAAATCTGAAAATATAGGTCTCAAAACTGTACAATCTGTTCAAAACTGTACAATCTGTTCAAATGCTCACCTGGGTCTTCACTTGGCAAAGTTAAAGCTGAAGTGTTTCAATTTTTTTATATCAAAATGTGATGCGATCTGGGAAAACCCGTCGGATGTCGCGCTGGGGCGTTTTCAGTAAATTCCAAAATAGTTTGAATGTCAGTTTTGTGTAAATTTTTTTTTTCATTAAATTATTATTCTATAACATCTTTTCTCTTATCTCTGAAAATATCTTGGCAAAATTCCCTTGTTTAGTGCAGAAAAACAGCGATAGTGTCAAGCTGAAAATACTCTTTCTCTAATGGTGCGTTCACACCAAACGCGAATATGCGTCTGGCGCGAGTGATTTCAATGTTAGGTCAATGGTAAGACGCGTTTACGCGCGTCTGGAGGTCTTGCGGCGCGAATGAGGCGTTTAGCGCGGCGCGGTAGACGCGAATTCGCCTCATTCGCGCGAATTGAGCGTTTGGTTACGCGCGAAATTTATTAGTGCTATTTGTGCATTCACGCGTTTGACGCGAATTCGCGTCTGCCGCCCGAGTTGAAAAATCTGAACTTCTGCGTCAATTCGCGCCGCGTTAACCAATCAGAAGCCTGCTTGCTGCTGTCACGTGGTGAAGTGACAGTTTACAATGTTATTTTATGTTTGGCCTCAATAAATTATTTTGTAATATGACTAAAATGCACAACAAAGCAAATCTTTCACATAAAAACTCGATTTCAATATATGAGAGATACTCATTTTGTATTGAATGCTATTTATTCCATATCTATTCTAGATTATAATGAAACATTATTATTCTAATGTAAAGACAACAAACACAATTTAGTGTATAAAAACAAAAATCACAGGACAGGTTTCACCTTTGGAGGCTAACTCCATTTATTATCAAAACAAAAATAAATGACAGATTAGGTGGGTGCGGGCGAGGGTGAACCTCGCGCCGGGCTGTAGAGCGCGGGCTCGTCAGGCAGCGACCACTCGAGGCCGAGGCCTTACGGCCTACGCGGTCCTCGTCAGCGTCCTCACCGTTAGGTCCACCAAACCTAGCTCCTGGAGCAAATTGTGAAACTCCTGAAACCCTCCGGAGGGTCTGGTGGACCCGAGTACAGCGACGATGATCCCTACGCCGCTGTTCTGCTCTCCAGAGCAAATACAGAGCAGCGACTCTCTCGATAAATGACCGATCAATAACAGACATCTTGTAAAAAGATGGCCGCCAACGGGGTTCGAAACTTTCGCCTCTGACGTGCGTGACGCGCGTAAATTTCGCTTCAAACTTATTTCGCTCTTGA
Source organism: Leuciscus leuciscus (assembly GCF_965113295.1). Lineage (NCBI taxonomy): Eukaryota > Metazoa > Chordata > Actinopteri > Cypriniformes > Leuciscidae > Leuciscus > Leuciscus leuciscus. Next base: position 23,836,961 of record NC_138729.1, read on the forward strand.
CGCGCGAATGCACACAAAGTGGTCACGCGTATAACTAGACGCGGCAGGCGCGAATTTTGACGCAGATTCGCGTTTGGTGTGAACGCAGCATTATGCATTCTATGCGACCATTTTCTCTAACGCACGGCAGAGGTGAAAAAAACAAAAAAACAATCGCCGTATATCCCACACACCTGTCCGTCTCTTAACACTACAAAGATAGTTTACCTATAAAATAAACCACATAACATGTACAGTGAATGTGTATTAGTGCGCATTTCGCGCCAATCCTGTTTAAAAAAAAGAGTGCCAAGCGTCCCGACGGTGCCAGTTAATTAAACCTGTTTTTCTCAAAATTCCGTTCCAGAAAATCATAGCGATCGGCCGACTTCAGATTAACAAACAAAAATAAAAACAGATTTGGAAAGGGCTTGATACCAGTTTCCATATGATATCAAAACCTGTAATAGGTCAAATTTCACCATGTGGTGGGTTTTCCCAGATCGCATCACAAATACTTTCTCCTTTTCCATCTTAGTTTTTTGAGCATCGCAAACAACCAGCCCAACAAAGAACCACTAGCTCAACCAATGGTGTGATTCTGGGGTGGGACAGTTTAGGGGGTGTGTTTGGGGAAACCTGTTTGACAGCAAGTATTATTTTTTGCAATTCTATTTAGTGACTCAGATGCAGAAATTACACACTTCAGTTTTAACTGAGAATAATTGTAGGCATAAACATTGATGATTCATTAGTGAACAGAACAGACAAACATGCTAATTAAAAGGGAGGGGTGTTACCTGAGGCATTGCCGTTAACGTGCATGGTTTGGGCCATGGCCGCAGACACTCGTTTGAAATCCCACAGAGAGCCTGAATGCACTCATGCAAATGCCATGCATCAAATCAGCTTGCCATGCAACCTGCAAACTGGACAAAACAAACAAAACACAAGATGTCAGACACAATAGCACAGCATGATTCACAACTACAAATACACATTTTATATAGGGTTTGAAATTAACAACCGCCAACCCGCCAAATGCGGGTAAAAATCAACTGTGGCGGGTAACGCTGTCAAATCACAAGCCAATTTGGTGTGTTACTTATTATGTTTACTCGCTTTGCTTGGGAAGTCCGTTCAAGCCAAATATGCGCAGATAAAGCGCAAATAACTTGTGAGTCATCATGATAAATTAAATACTGTGTATTGCACAGAACCTGAGCATATCTGGCTTACTTGAACACACACGTCACTAAACAACAAATAACGACACGCTTGTTAATTTGCATACCGGAGATTAAAAAGCATTTGGTTAACAGAAAATACATTGTTATTTTCCAACATCCTAAAAATGTTTTATGTTCTTTGTACTGTATTGATCTGTCCACCTAAAACATTCATTCATTCATTCATTCATTCATTCATTCATTCATTCATTCATTCATTCATTCATTCATTCATTCATTCATTCATTCATTCATTCATTCATTCATTCATTCATTCATTCATTCATTCATTCATTCATTCATTCATTCATTCATTCATTCATTCATTCATTCATTCATTCATTCATTCATTCATTCATTCATTCATTCATTCATTCATTCATTCATTCATTCATTCATTCAGGGCTAGCAGAAGTTTCTGAATGGCCGGTAACTTAATTTAGTAGCCAAATTGGCCGGTGAGTGAAAAAGTTCATTTCAAACCCTGTACATATACTATAAACAATCCAAGAGTCAATGTGATGTTCACAAAACAAATCATGGACTCAGATCTGATATAGGTGAGGCCTAAGTGACGCACCTCAGTGTTGCAATTGTGTGCTTGTCTGCAAGACCTTGTGGGCAGTTTAACCAAAACACGAGCTTTTATTGAGGTCATTTAATATTTAACAACAAATAGAACTCTAACCTTCAAATGGTGGGCATATCGAAAGGTGCACTTTTGAAGGGTGCATATTAGTACTCTAAAGGTACATATTACCTAAAGTGTATTTATTAGTACCTCTTTTGTACATATTGGTACCCTTGAAAGAGTACCACTGACAGCTTTTGTACCATTTTTTTCTGAGAGTAAATTTTTTTTTATACATCACCTAAAAATGTCAACATTTTGAGAAAGAGAAAATTGTGTCATCAAAGCTATCATATTAGAAACAGACTGACAGCCTAACACAGTCACGTACTTCTTCACCTTGTAAGAGATAGAGATCTGAAATGAAACTGCACTGCATTCTAAATTAGCACTGGAACTGGAATGAACTAAAGACGGAGCAACTTGACCAATCAGAAATGTTGGGCAACCAGCTCACCGTCTGTAACTGTCTCAAACTGTTCTGGTGCCAGATCAAAAACTTGTTTTTGTGTGATGGAGAAGAAGCTGTTTATCTTTACATGTTGGAGCGTCAGTAATAATCAAAAACTAAGATTCAGTATTGCTGGATTCAGCATGACCTTAAAGCGTTTAGACAGCAGATCGGGATTGTTTAAGCAAAGCAAAGACGGAGCAGCAAATATCCATGTGTGCAGCAGATACAGTGGTGGGTCTCATAAACCCCTGGTGGAAGAACGGCAGGAAGGGGAACCAGTGGGAGGTCTGCCGTGTTCTCTGAAGAACACAGACTTGGGGAAGCTAGTAAAAACAATGATTGGACCAGTCCTGAGTATTACGAAACACAGGACGTGTTAAGGAATTTCCTCCATTTCGCACAAAAAAACACAAACACACATATTACAACAATAGCATGTCTCAGTTTTTGCAGAAACACACAGCACAGCCAAAGCTCACAGCCAAACTGAGGAATCCACTTAGAAATGTTGTGCAATGTCTTTTTCAACAGTCACCAGGACAAAAAGTGTATCAATATTTCTTTTTTATATGAATAGAAGACAAAAGGACAGCTTTTCCTTTTCACCATTAACACATAAAAACAGTTCATCAATAAATCACTTCAGTCTGTAAACAATGAGGCATATTCAACACTGTGTAGACTGAATGATTATCTTTCTTAAAGCTAAACAACTGTCTCAACAAAGACGCAAAAATGTACCAAGTTAATTGTATGAAAATATGCATTTGTGGCTGAAAGTCAACTCTGAGCCTGTCAAAACATGCTAAAATGCTGCCATTAAAATGAATGAATGGCTAACATTAAAATATATTTTTAAACGCAGAATGCTTGATTATTTAAAAAAAATTGTCATACAGATTAGTTTGGATCACTAACTCTACAGACAAATACTTCAAGGGTCAGTTCAGATTCAGTCCAAAATGTGTATTTACACACATTAGATATATTCCTGTTCATTCTGCGAAGGTGCAAGATGTGACATTAGACTAAAAAGCGCACCTACCTTGTTCAGTCATTCTTAAACTTCTTCAACATCTAGTCGCAGGGAATGAAGTTACTACATCCTTGCAGTCACCTATAAGCCAAAGCATCTATGCAACGTGGAGTGTATATTACAGCTAAGATTAGCTAACTTTCTCAGATGTCACAGGTCCTATAAGAGGAAAGGATGCATCCGTCCATGTTGAACAGATCAGTGACCAGACCACTAACAAGAGACCCTCTGTGTAAAGGAAAAGATGTCCCATCAAACACTCTTACAATGTTAAGTCCTCTATTGGCACAATGGCATCAACAAGGTTGCTGTTTTAGCAAACAGGGTCAGCCCGTTACAGATTGACGTGTAACTGCAGGTAGATCCTTCTCACTGATACCGAGAAGAAACAGAAAGGCGTGTTTCATCATATTTTACTCATTCAGTGTCACTCCCTGTTCTAAACACCCTGTTAGCAAAGTCTGTACTTGAATATTAGAATATGAGTGAATCTTTTCAAAAACGAAAATTAAAGGATAAATGCACAGACAACACCTCTGGACATGTGATATGGCCTGTCTGAATCCGATGCCATTGAAATTATAACAGTCTACTGTTAATGGCAAGGAAAGATGTTCTCATAAACTTGTTCCAGGTATGTCAGTGGAATCTTGCCATTAACTCTATAAAAGAAAGAAAATACAAGCTCAAAATGACTCCTGAAAAACACATCATTGATAATGAAGATATCTGTAATCACTTAAAGCCTTGCTAAAAGGTAGATACTGATGAGGGAAAAATATATAATATAATGGCCACCTTTAAATTCCTTTTATAAATGTGTCCCTAGGACGGGGGCTACACTATGGAAGCTTGTTTCCACACAGAATAAAAAAGGTATTTCGCAATTCTGACTTTATATCTTGCAATTCTGACTTTATTTCTCAGAATTGCGAGATATACATTTAAAACGTTAACTCGCAATTGTGAGATAAAAAGTCGCAATTATCTTGTAAAAGGTTTTATTCTGTGGGAGAAACAAGCTTCCATAGTACTACAGTCTTGTTGCAGTCTGTATTTTGTGCTAGAAAGTTTCATGAACAGAGATGATGGGGAAAGTGACACAGGAAATACAAGAATTACACAAGAGAATGTGGCATGCTAGTGGGAGGTATAGCACATCTCCAGAGGTGAGGGCAGGGTAGCATGACGAGGCAGTCAACTGACACAACACTACAGCCAGAGGCAGCATTTAAACATGAAGTGCAGGTCCGTACGAGGCTCTGAATTCAAAACACACACACACACACAAACACGCTCCACTGCTGGAGACAGATCTAAAATGGGAGTGGTAAGGTGTATTGCTTTAGAAAAATGCAAACACACCTACTTTCCTTGTCGCTTCTCATTATTTTAAATGCTCTTTTCACCACACCTTCCACAGAATTGGAAGTGTGGTTAAGGCATACATGAATTGTGGCCAATTTACCATTCAAAATTAAAAGTTATTCATTGGACATTTCCCTCAATCCTGAAAAAAGTATCATCATTTTTTTTTTATAAAATGTAAACAACATTACTGTTTTCATTAAGAAATATTTCTTGAGCAGCAAATCAGCATATTAGAATGCTTTCTGAAGAATCTGCAGGAATGGCTGCTGAAAGATATTTTAAATTGCAATATTTATAATATTGTATGCGTTTACTGTATTTTGATCAAATAAAAATGCATTTTTGGTGAGAAAAACAGACTTCTTTAAAAATAAATAAAATACATACATAAATAAAAATTGTGACCGTAGAGCTGCACAATGAATGAATGATTCAATGACTCGCTCATAAAGACTTCACTCGTTTCATTACTGGATGAATTAGCGTTTGTCCATGACTGAATTATTTAATGACAAATACACTTACTGGCGTAACAATGTAATTGATACAATCTTTATTTTGAAGGATCAAATTTCAAAAGGTGATTTACTCCATTTTGATCACTGCTGTAGACACTGTTTATATCCGAACTAAAACATTTTATCCCAGAATTAATCTGAATGATTGTAAGAGAAATAATGAAACTGTGTGGTTGAAAAGACTGTTTGTGAAGCCGTTTCATAACTAAACATGACAACTGCTCTCTCTGGATCAGCGGCAGCGGAAACGTAGATCTGAATGTTCCTCTGTGATCATAGCCTACGTGTCAAAGATTTAAGAGACAGCCATATCGTTGACATTTAGAATTAAGATTGCGTGGGTGTTTTTTTATTATTGTTTTTTTTGCTTATGTTCATACTTGATACTTACTTTTATGTATTTCTTTTTCCTCCAGATAACCTACGTTGAGGGATGTTATTGGGATATATATATATTGGGATATATATATATATTTGTTGGTCACCTGTTGGTTTGCTTTTGTTGATTTTCCCTATCCTGTAGACCTGATTGCTTTATTGGATTAATTGACTAATTTGGACCTTATTAGGTTAATTGATGTTTTGGTTTATGGGTGTGACTTTACTTGCTTATATTTGCTGCCATTCTCTTCTTCTGTATGACTGCCCTGATGAAGACCATTTTGTTGGTCGAAACATGTTGGTGCATATTTTTAAAATGACTTAAGCCACATTCATTAAAGGCTTTTTAACCTGATCCTTCTCCTGATTATTTTGACTGAGTGCCTGGGACCTGCTTTTGTTTTCCTTAAGATTGCGTGGGTGTTTGAATCCAGATCACAATCTTTTAACGATTATTCGTGCAGCTCTAAATATGAGAGCTAAATATTGTGGAGGGGAAGAGTATCAGTTCCTCATACAAATCTATCATATTCATTCATAGTCTTGAAATACAGCACAGCAGTAATATGGGCTACTTGTATGTGTCCATTTTGGAGTATGAAAGGCTGGGGGTCACCTGATTTTTTCCACAAAACGCAAGTGATATGGGGCTATATGAGATTTTTAATTTCCTTTAACACCATCCAAAAAGCTTTTCAAACTAACCACTCTAAACCCGAGACCACCTATAGAGCCTCATGCAGTTCTCCCAAAAATTCAGACAATGGGTTAAAGTAACATGATCTTTACATCCTCAAGGGAAGAGAAGCACATGGTCGTTTCGGATATTGCTGTTGTAGTTTGAGGTGGAGCTGCAGGTGCGTCCATTGATAATTTTCAGCAAGGGTCTCCAGGCATTAACAATGTGACAACCTGAAGTCAGACAATCGAGAGGGCAAGATCACATGCTCAAGTGAAACGATCATTTTATGACCAAACAAGCGAGCAAAAGACATGTTAAAACTTCATAATACTACTTCCCTTTGAAACTATACTTGCCAGAAACGCACTCACACATACAAACTCCCTTTTTGATCTTTCACACCAGTGTTTAAGAGTGGGGGAAAAAACAGCCTAATGAACACTCATAAACACCATTTTCCCCTTCCCATCAGCCACAGTCATTATGAAGACAAGAGTTGGGGGGGAAAGGGGGGTTTTCCAGCAGCAACTTGACCATGAAAGCAGGCAGCTGAATTTCATTATAGCGTTGAGCTTTGAATAAGCCAGAACTAAAGAACTTCAGAAAAGAGAGGGGCTGAACACACCTGTGCATTCGTGTTAGCTTCTGGCAGGGGGGCCAAAGGTCTGACCCGGGCTCAAATGCCCCCAACCATTACTTACAACAACCATGCTGATCCCCCTTCTTTCAAATCCAGCATCAAAGCTTATAATTATCTTGACAAGCAGGGGTTCTGAAACTGCATATCACTTTTATTCTGTCTGGTTTTTCAGCCTAAGCAATGTGAAACCTAAAGAAAACATCTTTACATGCAAATTAGACAAACACTGGAACCCTGGCAGCAGTGTATTAAAGAGTGCCACATTGGTTTATTAAATAAATAAGTGCAATAATCCAGCCACATTGTCATTACCCGGTTCATCTGAATCAAAAGTATCCAGGATATTCCAAGAACTCGACATCAACTTGCTGGAAAAGTCAAAGTCAAACCTCAAACTGTGAGTGCAAACTCCTGCAAGCGGCCGATGCTCTAGACAGCCAGTCCTAAACTGAAGATCAGACTGAACGGTCCCAAACCTGATCTAGGTCAGCTAAATATAAAGAAACCTGAAGAGAAAGGGACTCAATCATAACCACAGACCCGTTCGCATGAGCTGTAGACCCTATTTTTATCATTATCACCCTCTTGTCTGGTCTGTTCGCCTTAAACGGCATCCTGTGATGCAGCTGTAGATTCACTAAGTAAAGGCAAAGTGTTTGCTTATCAGTAACATCACTCGAAGCAATAGCCTCTTCTTGTTTTCATACTCCCTGAAACATAAAAACTGTATGTGCAATATATATGGATTATGTGTAATAAGCAAATACATTGATACTTTTGGAATCAATAAACAACTTTAAAGCTTAATGGATGACAACAAAAAGTATATGAAATGAACACCATTTAGAACAAATTAGTCTGATTCCATTGTAAGACCATATGAAAAGTCCATTTGTGCCTTTCCAAACCAGCTTATCTAGTGTTGTCAAAGGTTAAAGAGGTGTTTGACCTTCGTACGTCATGCTGACAGAGAAATTGAGGTTAATAGATTGTTGTGGAATGCCTTAATAATGAAAGATTATAGATAAACTACTGTTCAAAAGTTTGTGGTCTGTAAGATGTTTTTAATGTTTTGAAAGAAGTGTCTTATGCTCACCAAGGCTGCATCTATTGTATTAAATATACAGCATAAAATGTAAGTACATTTTTATTTTATGTAGGCTAATTTATTTCTGTGATGGGAAAGCTGATTTTTTGGTAGCCAGTCTTCAGGGTCACATGATCCTTTAGAAATCATTATAATATGCTGATTTGGTGTTCAAGAAACATTTATTATGACCGCCGCTAGCGTAGCTAGCGAAAGCGGTCATATAGGGATTGTCAAAGGTTTTTTTTTTTTTTTTTTTTGTCACCTTACTGAATTTTTCGTCAACGATACCAGGGACACCGAAGCACGGGGGAACATGAAATTTGGTGGGCATGTAGCCCCACTAGACTTCTAAGGAAAAATTTCGTTTGGTCCCCGGGGGCCACTCCCCCCCCGCGCTGGGCCCCCCCAAACCCCCAAAAATGCAGTTTTTCCTAAATAACTACCTGAACCGTGGCACCGAGGATGAAGAAATTTTTATGGTATGTTGGTCTACTAGACTTTTACGGAAAAATTTCGTTTGGTCCCCGGGGGCCACTTCCCCCCCCGCGCTGGGGCCCCCTTAAATTTTTCGTCAACGATACCAGGGACACCGAAACACCGGGGAACATGAAATTTGGTGGGCATGTAGCCCCACTAGACTTCTAAGGAAAAATTTCGTTTGGTCCCCGGGGGCCTCTCCCCCCCCGCGCTGGGCCCCCCCAAACCCAAAAAAATGCAGTTTTTCCTAAATAACTACCTGAACCGTGGCACCGAGGATGAAGACATTTTTATGGTATGTTGGTCTACTAGACTTTTACGGAAAAATTTCGTTTGGTCCCCAGGGGCCACTCCCCCCCCGCGCTGGGCCCCCCCAAACCCAAAAAAATGCAGTTTTTCCTAAATAACTACCTGAACCGTGGCACCGAGGATGAAGACATTTTTATGGTATGTTGCTCTTAAGGGCCCACATCAACCTAGCCCATAATCACTCATTTGTGATTTGCGCCCCTCCCATAAAAAATGAAAATGCAATATTATTCTGCTTTAATCGCCCCTATCTTCAGTTGAGATGTTCAGAACTGCACCATATTTCATGTGTATGATTAACTTGACAACCTCTGGGGGTATCCTCTGCTAAGTTTTGTAGAATTTCATCCATGGGGGGGTATAAAATAAATTCATTTATGTGCACATTTAGTGACTGTACACTCATCGGCCTGTAGATGGTGCTGTTGAGCGAAGGGTTGCTGGTTTAGGATGATACTGTCACACACACACATGCAGGAATACAAACAAACGCAAGCATGCACACACACTGACATTCACACGCACAGACACACACCCATACACACACATACAAATCCACATGCACAGACACACACAAACACACACGCGCACACATGTACGCACACATACATACACGCACAGACACACACACACACACAGACACACACATACACAAACACAAACACATACATACACACACACACACACACACACACACAGACATGCACATACTATTACTTTTTTTAGGTATATACATAAACACGCAATACAGCCAAATTACTCCACGTCATTTATTTTTGTGGAAAGCCAGTGCAGGCCTGAGCGGCGGTCATATTTTGTACCGCGATGCGGTACATCTAGTTATGATTATTATGTTGAAAACATTTAAATGGAGTTAAATGAAATTTAAAAGAACAACATTTATTTGAAATAAGAGACTTTCGGACATGGGACATCATGTCTTTGCTGTCACTTTTGACCAATTCGATAAAAAAATTAAAATAATTACTTCATACTTTTGAACAGTAGTGTATAGCGAGACTCATTCTTACATTTGAAATTGTTGAGCTAATAGTCATGCATATTCATTTTCATGAATAATCCGAAAACATTACACCACGTCTGTTCTACTGAAGAGTCTAAAGTCAAGAGGTCTGGTAGATTGAGATACTGACTTGCAGTAATGAGTTTTCAAAGAGCTGAGAGCTTTCCTTTATAATCTAAAACTATTTCCTGATAACAGAAAGGATTGCATGCGCTAATATAAACAGAAGAATATTTTACAAGGACAGCAAAGTTCTGTCAAAGGTAAAGAGCTGACCAAATGAAGTAAAATACCATTCAAAAATAAAAACTTCACAATATATTTGATCAAAATAATGGTTAGGTAGGGGGGCACACACACATACACACACACTGAAGACAAAAGGGGGAAAAACAAACCCTAAATTCGAGCATTGAAAATGTAAAGAGTTTAAAAAATCCAGATCAAGCTAATAGAGATAATCTGACAGTTTCTTGTTTTGTCTTTCCAATATTATTCTTTCCCAAAAATGAATCCAGTCTGAAGTTAGTGACAGGCTGATTTTCAGAGTGACTGAGATAAGAATATGAACCCATAAATCACAAATAACTGTAAACCCAGCAAAAGTGTATGTTAGATGACTAATTTAACCTAATAGTTCCAGGAGGATCCAACACAAATAACTTTCTATTCAACTTCTCTTTAATAGCAGAAATGTACAGCAGTGAAGCACTTCCACTTTTGTCTGCTTGCTGTGGACTGTATAAACTTCTCTACGCAGACTAAATCGGGGTTACACTGCAAGTCCAAATGCAATTTTCTGACAACACTGCCATCTGCAGGCTAGCATTCTTCAAACATACATTTGCAGTAAATGGGTGCATGAGCACATAAATATCCCCAAAAAATCCCCCCAAGCACAAATACAATATCCATGAAGTCACCAAACTCCAATTAAATAAGCAATTAAAAAATAAGAAAAAAAATCATACATACCAAAAAAAACTACAGTCCATTTGTCTCACTGCTCCGATTATAAAAAATAAATAAAAAAAATACAATATTGAGTCATGTAAAACATGCATGAAAGCACCCGAAGGGAAACCGTTCACTCCACGTAATGCTGCAGAGCAAACTCACTGCTTCATTTAACAAAGACCCAGCCCTTCCACTGCTCAGGGTGTGTGTGAGGAGAGTGGGTAGTCCCTATCAGCCACACACTCGCTACCATTACCCTCTTTTGTCTGACAGAGGGATGTCTTTTTCTACTCTTATTCTACCACTTTTGGAACTAAATAAAACAGTGCTTTTTTTACTTCCAAACCTATCTCCTCACCTCTGTCCAAGCGTGCATTTGACCAAGGACAGGCTGGAGCCAGTTATTTGTTCAGCTCTCCAGTGGAGCCAGGCAGACTCTTCTCATGATAAAGAGCCTTGAGAGAGCTTGAGGCCAACGGAGCCTCCCAGAGTTACGGTCACAGAAAGCGGCTCTACCACACGCAGCGCAGAATTAAGATTAAACTGTTTGGCTCTTTGTGTTAAATAATTGTGTCTATTGTGTCTAAGCTCCTTGACCTTCAAAAAAGTTCTAGTCAACCTTAAAAAAGATAAACATTTTTAGTTGTGTTCAGTCAAACTTACACAAGACTACCTCAGAGGACCATTTATGGGAATCAAATATTAAACCTCAGTTGTCATATGAATAATATGGATCAATTAGACTAGTTAAACATTGTATTATCTTTTGTGTGTGTGTGCGTGCGTATATATATATATATATATATATATATATATTTTTTTTTTTTTTTTTTTTTTTTTTAATAAATACATATTTAAATAAAGTTACTGCAAAACAAAATAAATACACTAAATATTTTAGTATCTAACCTCTCATGTGATTTATTTTATTTATATGTAACAATTATCTGTATTACACACACATTTGTATATTAACGTTAAGTGTATATTACAATATATAAACAGTTGATGCTACATAAAATTTAAACATTTATAAAACCAGAAAATAAATAAATAAATAATATATTTTATTATATAGGTATACGCATTTAATACAATATATTTTCCATATAGTTATCCATACAACATTTTTTAAATAGTTAAAGAGAAACAATAACACAACCAGACCAATATTTTTTTATTTCTTTACAATCTTGTCAAATAATAATTTAAAATGTATATCAAATATAGTTACTGCTACACAAAATAAAAAAATTAAAAATAAATTAAATTTATTAATTTCACAGGATGCTTTGTTCCTACATGTTAATTCCAAATTAAGATTTACGTTTTCAAGACAAAAAATTCTAAAAAGATCATTGGAAACCCAAAGAGTGTTCCTTGTTGACAGACACTATTGGAATGTTTTAGACAGCAGTTACAAAGAAGCAGGAAGAATTTCAACGCTAAACACACCTTGCCAGCCTTAATTAGAGCTGCGTTTAAAGGCTAAAGGGTTTTGTTTGGCTTAACCACTTGAGCTGGCTGGGCTATAATGGTGCTAATGAGAAAGGGCCCATTCCAGGGGGCTGGGAAGAGAGGGGCTGGATTCGGCTGGGAAATGCATGGAATGGGCAAACCTTACTACTTGGCATACATTGGACATTAACCCTCTAAAAAAACAATTACCAGCAGAAGGGACTGGTATAACATACACATTTCATTTAACCGCTTCAGAACCGTTGGCTTTAGCACAAGCATCCCACCAGGTTTTGTCTGAAATGCGTTAAAAATCAATTTTCCCTCTGCTCCCCACGCTATGAGTCCCTATGATCCTGAAGCCTACACATCTGTTCCCCTGCCCGAAATCAGCACAACAAAGACCAAGAGCATCCCCTGTGAAAGTTTGGGAAATCATTCATCCGCTATGATTTCAATCGAGTGAGCAACCGTAAAAGAGGCAACAATATGTTTCAGGGAGGTTCTCCGATACGCTTTGTAAAACTCACCCTAATAGATGCCAACAACAGACGCAGGTGAAGGAAAGCAACAATTGGCTTAACCTCCGCTTACAAATCAGCTTCCAGATTGAAAGAGACGCAGTAACAAATTAACATTAATGTGTCAAAGGATCTTGTTAGTGGCCTAATGTATTCCCTCGGAATTCATTTTCTAACGCTCATCCACTGTTTATGCACAGCCATCTGTTGAGCACTGACTGGACCAGCTGTTAACCACTATATTTGAGTCTCAGAGTCAGATAGAATCTCCACTACTCTCCACTACTCTAGTAGCCTTTTGTCTCCAGTTGTAGATATGGTCCAGAGGGACTTCTGAGGTGACGTCATGGCCAAGGATGGCCATTAAATGGCTTCCTTCAGACATTCATGCTGATATTGAGCGGACCAATATGGCGTGAGCTTATCAGCAGGAACCGAGAGATGCTCTTTAAGGTCGAATGACATGCAGAACAGAGTATTCCCATGGCTAATTGAGAAGCCGTATAATGTTATCTGAAAATGAAAGACCAGAGGAAGGAGCTTGGTGGGAAAAGAAATCAAGTAGAAACCTTAACGATTCTGACACATAAAATGCACTTTATGAAAAGTCTTAAAAAGTAAGAAAAAAATAAGAAAAAAGAGATACCCAATTCATAGCTGTTTGCTGTCTGAAATAGGTTAAGAGATTTCGTTTGTTTACTGGCAGCAAGTGTGGGAGAGATGTAGATAATGGTGTTGTCACAGTGAAGTGATTTGTCTCACCACACAGTCGAGGAAGAGAAACTGTGAGGATCCCATCTGGGTTAGCCACTGCTAGACGAAGCCAGTTTGAGGAAACCCCCACATTTACACCCTGTAACTGCCATCCAACACACACACACACTTTTCTACCCGTCCCATTCTCCCCATGGGATCTGTCGGACTGTCAGAACACTAAAGCGTGCTCTGTAAAACCTCTCATGACTAGAACGAATGCACTAGACACAATCTGGCAGTAAATATTTGAATAGCTTCCTGTATAACAACTGAGGCAGGAATAGGCTGAACAATAGTAAGAAGGGGTGCAAGAATACTTAGATTGGGCTTGCTTAGTCAATCAACAGTAAGTAAGATGTTTTACTTTTATTCAGCAAGGTCGTATTAATTTGACAGTAAAGACATTTATTATTTTACAAAGGATTTATATAAAAAAAATTATTTAAAAAATGCTGTTCTTTTAAACTTTGTAGTCAAAGAAACCTGAAAAAAAGTTTCACAGTTTCCACAAAAATATTAAGCAGCAAGACATTTTTACATTCACCATTTTTAAACATTTACAATTAGGGCTGCCCTCAACTAAAGATTTTTAGACGTTTTATGTAAACAATTAGTCGACTAATCGCACGTGTATATTAATAAGCCATATAAATCAAAATAATGAGCCTTTAACTGCCTATATATAAACTACATTGCCTAATCAGCGCTCAAAAGCACGCATAAAGCTTGCCATTGCGCACTGACAAAAGTAATGATTATGAATGTGTCGTGAAAAAATATTTGAATAACTTATTGATAATGTTTTCTGTGTTTTCGGCAGCAGTAGTTGATGCGCCTATATGCACGTTTCGGATAACATAATCTGAGAATATTTGTTTTCCACTTGAATTGATTGACAATCGCTTGACATTTCAAGCTTTCTATATATATATATATATATTTATTATATCTGTGAGGCAAGTATACACTGAGGTTTTTTTTTTTTTTTTTGGCACGCTCAAGTTCACAGAGACTGAGATGGCAGAAAGTACATCCTGTTTGTTTTATTTTACAAAGGCACAACATTTTCTTATTATTGTGAGCTTACACAAAAGTAGACCCCCTGTAAGCACGATATACTTTAGCTGCCTTCCACACTCCACACAATCACTTGGACATGCGCCTAATAATACCGCACATTTGTTTAGGTTAACGTTAGAGCGAGCGGCCAAGTTACCAAAGTACCAAATCAGTATATTAGAATGATTTCTGAAGGATCATGTGACACTGAAGACTGGAGTAATGATGCTGAAAATTCAGCTTTGCCATCACATGAATAAATTATATTTTTAAACACATTAAAAGCTGTAAATTGTAATAATAATAATAAATAATAATAATAATAATTCACAATATAAATGTATTACTTTATTTTAATCAAAGCCTTGTGAGCATAAGAGACTTTCTTTTTAAAAACAATAAAAATCTTACCAGACAAAAACTTTTAAACAATAGTGTATACCAACATTTTTTTTATATATATATCAACTGAGATTAACAAAGGCGGTGGTTTAGACTGCAAAACAAGAATTAGTGAAATGGTTAGCTGAGGACAGCAAAATAATCATTTACCAGATTAAGACCTTGTGTGTGTGGTGCTTTCCCTAGTTCTTTTGAAAGAGACATTATAGTCTGTAAATGGACCCTCATGTGTGCTCAAACTGAAAGGTATAATGAGTGTTGTGGTTGAGTAGCATCTAACCATTGACAAAATCCAGTATGTTCACAAAAGGTCTCTGTCTGAGGATTCACACACAAGCAACTAAAGTAAAAGTCTCTAAATAAACACCCATCAGTTTTTTTTTCATAAAGGCATTCATGCGTACACCCTATCCAAAAGTGTCTGGCTGTTCGAGAAACAAAAAGAGAAGACCCACAGTTTTCAGAGCTTATGATCTGCGAATAAAGCATGCAGCAGGAAACCCCTTTAACAGATGACAACAAGCATTGCCTGGAGAAAGAAAAGGAGATATTGAGATCAATAGGATGATGTCGACTGATCCTTTGACATTTAAAGAATGAAAAAAAACACAAGCACGGGGATAGGAATGTATAAACATACTCAGATGAAGCAGCAGCTGGTTCTCTGCTGTAGTCACTATTAGGGCTCTTACAGAGTCAATGCATCGATACGCATACGCGCCTGCAAGGCTACGCATCGCTACGCTTCGGCCGCCATTATGCGTCTATGCGTAGCAAAATGTGTCGTCCCAGTTTTTGATACGCGACGCACCGTTGCATGCAATACTATTGCATTAGACAACAACGGTTGGTGGGGGCGATACTGCAAGTTGCTTGCGTCCGACGTGTAGACTATGAAAGGGAGCACGTCGCTCACGTTGCTCGCGTTGACTCTGTCAGAGCCCTTAGGGCTGGGACAACGCGTCGAAGTCATCGATGACGTCGACGCAAAAAATACGTCGACGCAAAATATGCGCGTCGATTCGTCGACCTGTTTTCATTTCTCTAAAAAACGTGTGCAAATTACTTCACAGTGTGTACCTTATGTGCGCTGATACGCGATGGCCATCATTCTATCCAACAGTATATAACCAATCCAGGGGTTTTCATGCATTGAATATTTTTTGGCGCCGCCAAAGCCTTATTTGATCGGTGAGTGATGTAGAATAGAATGACTGACTGCGCTTGACAGGGCGCATATGACGAGAGAGAGGCCCGGCCGCGCGCGCGCACACTCCCCGTCTTCAAACAACACGAGCGCTGTCTTGCTCTCTCTCTCTCCCTCGTGCATATTAATCAAAATCATTAGACACGATAGAAAAAGGGCGGAAGACCAAAGTTTCACGTGGAGCATTCGGAGATTGTTTTCTCTTGAATTACCGCAGAGTGTGAATTGTGGTAAAAAAATAAACTGCCAGGATAATCACACAACGCTTGCCGTAGGCTACACGTCCACTAATGACACGTCCGATTCGCGAACTAATGACTCATTTGAACCGATTCACTTCAATGAATGGTTAAAACAACTGATCTGTCCAACACTGAACTCACGAGACGTCTGAATCGGTGTATAACAAATCGGTAACACTTTACAATAATGTTCCATTTATTAAATTCTAGTTAAGTACTTTTTTTTTTTTTTTTTTTTTTGAAAAAGGTGAGTGGCAGAGTGTATTACTATACGTTGTTGTTATTTTTATGTGAATGAAGAATTAAAATATGCACTTTTTTCAGTAAGCTAAGACTATGTGTTTTCAACATAAATGTTCAATTCTGTTGGTTCAGGAAGGACGCCATGACAGGCTGCTGGCTCCCACTGTTAATTTTTGTTTTGTTTTTTTGTTGGAAAAGCACTCTCTGTATTAGCTTAAAGCCCCCAAGTTTACATTGGTTAGGCTACTGTATTCTTTCAATTGCTCTAAACAAGTATTTTGGGTGACCTTTTTATTTTTTTATTGAATGCTAGACATCAAGTTGTTGTTATTTTCATCTGAAAGAAGAACTTTTTTTCAGTAAGCTAGGCCCTATGTGTTCAGTAAGCTTGTTTCAGTAAGCTATGTGTTTTCAAGGCTTTGAGGTTTTATTGAATGCTACCTCTGACTAAGAATGCATTACTATGCACTTGTATAGTCTTTTATTTTGGAATTTTAAGAGCAATAAACATATATTGCAATGTTAAGGAATTCATGTTTTTTTCATTCAGATATGTAAATTAACATGTATAAATTGCTATTAGTCAATTAATGGGGATTGGGGAGATAATCGAATCGAACTGGAAAAATTAATCGTTAGATTAATCGATGCATCGAAAAAATAATCGCTAGATTAATCGTTTAAAAAATAATCGTTTATCCCAGCCCTAGTCACTATCCATGATATCTGACATACATACTATGAATTTAACTATCCCCTTCAGCTAAAGCTGATTTTGCACATGGACATGATAATGCCTGTTTAATGTTTCTGATGTTCAGACATGTTGAATGGTGCTGGCAGCTGTGACTAGTCATTTCAAACTTTTCAGAGTGCACAAATGTGCAGCTGATCAGAAATATACATACAAAGAGCAGCGCATTTCATAAAGAGAACATGAAGACAAAGCAAACCTTCAACTTGTATAACAAATCTGTAAGTGTCTGTAAGAGCTCTCAGCAAAGCTCTAAACGCAAGTTATCATTACACCAAGAATACACAGAGATTAAAGACTTTATTTTATTAGTCCATCTCAACACATCGATTTCAGTCTTCTCAACAAGCATTATTTTCCATTATTACATGGCTCATGGCTAGAAAATTGCTTCAGATTCCTTAAAAGGAACACAAATCTGAAAAAGTAGGACAACTTCAGCTGAGCTCCTTGGGACCATTTGCCCCTCCTGACTGATTTGTTATTTTTGTTTGTTTATGGTGTGAGGGGTTAAAGGGTCATAAGGTTATGACAATACTAGCACACCCTCCTGCAGATAATGCACTGTATTGTGTGGAGATCACTGGAGCTCTGCTCTCAGCAGGAAGTTGAGAGCTGTGATAAGTGAGTTCTGGAGGAGAACAGACAGTGCCTTTGTGACCCTATGGGTCACTGTACGCTCACATCAAAGCAGGAATCCCACATCCAGACCGTCCCTGTAATTACAAGAGCTCTGAGAACTGGAGGAACTCATGAGAAAACTTGAGAAGATGTGCAAATTATAAAAATTCGTGTGTGAATTGGATCTTGGTGAAACTTTCAACTATGAGATACATACAGTATGCCATACATACTTACACCATTAATTACCTGTTACATACATTTTAAACAATCACAGACACTGTAAAATTGCCTTTGTCTTTCTACTTCAAAAATGTCATGCGTTTCTTGTATTTCTAAGTGAAAATTGTTTTAAAGTAAAACATACACCATTTTTTTTAGTGGACAAAGTATAAATAAGTACAGAATACACACAAAGTTAATCTTCAATAGGGCCTTGCAGTGCAATCATTATTTAGCAATTATATTTCTCACAATGTTGCATTGATACTGCAAGTCTTTTTGTCAAGTGTTCATTCATATTTCCTACAGATGAACTAATGAAGCAGCAGTTCATCTCAATAAACAATGTCTTAAAGTTCAGTCAAATTAGCTAAATTTCAGCTAAATTTGACAGGCAAAAAAGGTCAATTTGCGTGACTAACTTGAACATTAGCAAAACATTTTTTGCTCTTACATGAAACTCCCAATTGCGCAGATTCCAATCTGTCATGACGTAGCGACCCTGTTTACAGGTCCAAGTATCTACTGCATTAGCTGAAGCTCTAGCATTTTCAACATCCTGCAGTGCTGTGTCCCTTGTTGTTTGAATCGATCAAGTCCAAAAAACGATGCAATTGTCATTCAACCGCTTTCCTTGCAATGAGAAAGAAGAAGAAATGACTGCAGTTGAAAAGGTGAACTTTTCTTGAACGTACAAAGATACAAAGTTTGCCGCTAGTTTGTGCTAATGTTAGAATCCACCGGTAAAAGCCAAACCGGCCCATTTCGGATACCCCTGATATAACCTTTATAGTTTGTGTGCTAACCAAGCAAGAGTACACTAATACTACTGTCTACAAACTCTGAGTATTATTTATATTTAACTTGCATGCTTCTCTTTTCTATGCATATCGAATGAACATTATTGTATTGTATTGAGCCTGAAGTTTAAGATTTTCATTGACATTAAGCACTTCCGTGAATTTGCGGTGCACATGAAAGAGCTTTTATACAGGCATGAAAACTTCAACCCAAACTGAAATTCTAGGGTGTGCAGTTGGCTTTTCTCCAACAGCAAAGTTGCTAGGCCATCGTGGTTCCCGTGGAATGAGGGGAAGACTTTCCAATTCCCCGACCACCTTAGCCATACCCCTAACCGGAAGAAACAAACGGTCGTTACCAAAAGTGAGGATGAAGGAGAAGATTGGAGAAACAGAAGCAAACTATTTACTTCAGTCAAATGTCCTCCAATTCTGACAGAGTCCAATATTTCACCAGGATGCCTGATTCTGCCTGTTTTTGGAAGCGCTTTTTTCTAAATTCGAGCTGCAATACCACTCTAATTGGACTGTCTAAATTATGCTCCTATAGTCGATCAATTGCTCCTGACCTTAATGAAGCTTAGACTTAATTGTGGCCACATAGACCTGGAAACAAGGTTTAATTGTAGCACAGCCACAGTAACCAACATCTTTACAACCATTGTTAGTGCGCTGTATACAATTTTGTGTGTCGTTCTTGAGAGCAACGTCCCCTCCGCAGCTTGACTGCACCGAGGTTGCTCTCTGTGACATAGAGAGGCTTGACGCACAGTCAATTGTACAGCCATTACAAAGGACGGACCACACTGAAGGCTTTAATCGGTATAGCTCCCAATGGAGTAATTACCTTTGTCAGTGACCTGTATGGTGGGAATGCCTCACACAAGGCAACAACAGGTGACTGTGGACTTCAACACCTACAACCAGGTGATATGGTTATGGCAGACAAGGGCTTCACAATTCACAACATTTTGCCAGTGGGAGTTTTGCTAAACATCCCGTCTTTCCACGTCAAACCAGAGGCTGAAATTGTTTTCCATTTTGGACCACATCCCATACCAGTTCAGAAAAAAACATCAAGATATTTTAAGGATGTTTGTGTCTCACATTTACAAACGCCTATTCTTCATGAAATTCAATTAATTAACTGATGTGTTAATCTGATGTGCATGTTAAAAATAGTTGAATAACACAGATTCATAGAATGACTGGATTTCACCCTCTAAATTTTGCTCTAAATTGCAGTCAGAAATATTTCTAAAGAGATTTTATCAAAAATGTTGGCTTAAAAGCTGTTTAACAGTAATCAGCATTAGCAAACCCACACAAGGGGCAGCTTGAGAGAAGTAAGATGCTCTTTCTGGTCTACAAGCTGCCTGGGTCCATTAGACATGGCACCCCAAGTGGACTGATCTTACCAGAACACAGCTCGGCTCATGACCCTGACACTAGAGGAATGCCTGGGAATGAGCTCAGAAATTACAAGCATGGCTTAACGAATCAATGAGCAGTGAACACTGATCAAATTAGGAGAAGCATTGTCTATCGACCGCAAAGCTGACTCCAGGGACCCTCCTCTCGCCGTGGACCTGTGGAGGAGTCTGTAAATAGACCCCTCAAATAGGGGTCCTGTCACGTAGCCACACAAACACGTAACGTTTGGTTTTGGAGCAGTACCCTAGTGAAAAATAAATATACTAAAATGTATTTTAAATACATTTATTTTATGCTAAGTATACTACAAAACATTTACATATGCATATACTTAATATAAACACCCTGCAATTGTGCGTTCGGTATACTAAATTGATATAGGCCTACTTAAAGTCTGCTAAATTGGAACAACTAATTGTTTTACTTAATGCACTTTAATTATCCTGAAGTAGTGCTATATGGTCCAATTAAAGATATACTTAAGTATATTTGATTGTGCTAAACTATTGCAAGTATACTTTAAATATCTTGCATTTAAAGACCGATCTTATACAGAGATCATACTATCCTTACTAAAAGTGATATTAAAGCACATTTTAGGCTTAATATTAGGAAATGTGCATTGTGCAATAAAGAAATACTCCAAGTTTAATAATAATATTTTTATCAATAAGTCTCAAGTGATGTCAGTAAATATGTTAATGGGTTTGTGCTATACTTTTTTTTCACTAGGGTAGTTAGAGGAACTTGCAGATAATCTGGAATTACTGATAATGGGAATAATGGATTTTTTGAAGAAAAAAATAAAGATAAGATGCAAGATTATTAAATTCTGATCCCTAAGGCAGTTTTAAGGGGCTTACGATGGATTACCAAAGTAGGATGAAGCTTTGTGAATCTTATGAAGTAGATATAAAAAGCTCAATATATATTTCATTCAAAGCTACTGAATCCCTTTAAACATGACCAGTTCTCTGTTGCTTAGGCTTTGAGAGATCTGTCACTGTACAGCACACTTTTCTGCCAAGGCCTGAGGTTAAGGAATTTTTAATTAAGTCATCACATCACAAGCCCCTGGAAGAGTGTTACACAGTCCAAACACTCTCATATAATACATAACACAGCATACAAAAAAGTCAAGTATCTGTGCCTCAGAAGATAAAAGTGGTGTTTATCTGATTGTCTTAACTAAATGCGGTAACATGTTTCTAATTTGTCTTTTACATTTTGTTTTTACACTTACTAAACAAAGTTGCAATACATGTATCAAATGTCTTGATAAATGAATGAAGTGTCATGTACGAGAGTTAGAATGCCTAAAATGTCAAGTTATTTTTGTTTGGCAAGTGATTATTTTTTTCAAGATTCAGTATTACCAAGTTATATAGTAAGAGAAAGATGCATGCTTTTTAGGCACTGTAAAAGAGAAACTAAAAAACTATTGTGATTAAACATCTCTCATTTTTTTCATATTTGCATACATTAATTAGACATTTACTTTCCCTATAACAATAAAGGACTCAGCTACATTTAGGTTTGCCCTCTCTAGAGAATGAATAATGGATGTTCTAGCAAGGGAAAAGACTTTACACAGTGCAGTAAGCATATTAAAATACATCGGTTAAATAGTAGCAAACCATCCCTTGAGATGATTGTGAGATTAAATCTCCATATTTGCATCCATGTACATTTGCGATGCACTCTCTGTATAATGTCACGATTGCACTAACTAGGAATCGCAACTTCACTGTGCTGTTACACCCATTAGTGTGAGTGGACAGTTTAAATCGCCTCACCTGTTAATAACATTAAACTATTAAAGCCTAATATAAAACTGATTGGTTGTATAGATCATGTTGTGTAAATAAACTTTACATGAGGATTGTGAGACTTGCTCTCATCCCTTAATGCAGTTTTCACTACTCAAGTCGTATATCACCAATATGTCAAAATGTAACATATAAAAAAAATATATTGGGTTGTAACTTGTGACTGCTAACTGCCCCTTAGGTCTAATTTACATGCACTTTGAAATATGCAACCCCAAACTCCAAACCCTGAAACTTATTTAAGGATTTTTTTTTCCATAGAACTTCCCTAATCCAATAAAAAATGATTTTGCATATTTTGTAAATATTCAGTCTATCTGAATATTATGTCTATTGCAAAATTCAACATATTGAGCACCATACCCTCAGAAATATTTTTCAGCTAAAAAGGTTGTGTTGACGTGCAGGTGTTCTGTTAATTTTAATAAGCAAAGCAGGTGGTGAGATCCTGCTCGGCCATTTAAACAAATGCACAAAACTTTGTGATTTTTCTTTCAGTAAACATTAACTTGTTTGATTTTTTTTCTCAAATGCATGAAGGGGAGGATGAAAAGACACATTAGAAAGTTGAAGCCAGATGGAAATTTGGTTACCTAGGTGAACCTGCCCATATTAGTGAAAACAGAAACCTGAGAGGACTATTATGAACTGGGCTTTGCTTTAGCTCGGCACAAAGCTAAGAGAGGCCAAGCACTGAATCCCACACAGACAGCCTGGTTATTTCAGATTAATAATGACAGAAACATGACAGTACCAAATTCGGTTTGAAATTAGGTGAATATGGGGGGACAAAAAATGCCAAGAGAGACACTTTCAGGTTTGGTAAGCATGCTGTTATCAGGTTAGGTAAGCATGCTGTTATCAATTTAAATAAGTAAAAACATTAGCAGGCTGTTCTTGTGGTTTTTAAATCACACAGAGTATTTATTTGTACATGTGTTATCAACAGAAGCAAAAGTAGCAACATAAAGCATGTCTGAACATAAAGAGCTCAACATAAGGAACAAGCTTGTGGCAGCATGCTTGTACTGGTTAGGATCACTGCGAAATCAAGCCAATTGCTAAATGTTTATTAATTAACGGTGTTCACAACAATCTATATTATTACAGCTCTCTATATGAAGCATAGACTCTATTCAAGCGAAAGAAAGTCAAACGTTTTGCTGAAAAATGCACAATACACAATCTTCCAGCCTAGGGTTAAAGCATTATTAACAATGATTTGGAACAAATATAGTGTAATTTAATGGAAAACTATGCGAGTGGCATGGCAGGATTTTGAACAGCCTTGGAATCGTAGCTGGGCACCACAGACAGACACCAAGTGACACTGCCAGTGTGTGTACACTCAAATAAAAGAATGTGTTCGAATTAAGGATGCGGTATGAGACCTCCTTTAGAGTGACAGAGTTTGGCTATTAAAGGAGAAGTTCACTTTTAAAAAAACTTTTGCTGATAATTTACTCACCCCCATGTCATCCAAGATGTCCATGTCTTTCTTTCTTCAGTCGAAAAGAAATTAAGGTTTTTGATGAAAACATTCCAGGATTTTTTCACATATTATGGATTCCATTGGGACCCAAACGGTTCAAGGTCCAAATGACAGTTTCATTGCCGCTTCAAAGGGCTTTAAACGATACCAGACGATGAATAAGGGTCTTATCTAGCGAAACGATCGGTCATTTCAAAAATAAAATAAAAAGTTGACGTTTTATAAGCACAAATGTTCGGCTTGCTCTGTTCTGTGATGCGCGTTCGTGACGTCACGTAATACGCAATTACGTTGAAAAGGTCACGCTTGAAAAATTGAAGAAAATGTTCTTTTTGGCTTTTTAATATTAAAACACTCAGGATGCGCACACGAAATGGGCATTTTAAACGATAAACTGACACAAATACATTTGAAAATGTTTATATGGTCCTCCTTCCGCACATTTGTAAACACATCAAACTTGACCTTTTCAACGTAATTGCGTATTACGTGACGTCACGAACGCGCATCACAGAACAGAGCAAGGCGAACATTTGTGCTTATAAAACGTCAACTTTTTATTTTATTTTTGAAATGACCGATCGTTTCGCTAGATAAGACCCTTATTCATCGTCTGGTATCGTTTAAAGCCCTTTGAAGCGGCAATGAAACTGTCATTTGGACCTTGAACCGTTTGGGTCCCAATGGAATCCATAATATGTGGAAAAATCCTGGAATGTTTTCATCAAAAACCTTAATTTCTTTTCGACTGAAGAAAGAAAGACATGGACATCTTGGATGACATGGGGGTGAGTAAATTATCAGCAAAAGTTTTTTCAAAAGTGAACTTCTCCTTTAAAGACTAGCCAAAACAAGGGTATCTTTCCCATTCTCAACACCAATATTAAACCAAAAAAATATATAAACGCAAAACAGAAATGATTAATTAATTGCTTTGCTGGGGCTCGCAGTCACCTCACCTCCCAACCCGAGTCGTTCGTTCTTTTGTCACGTCACAGCCCCATAGGCTGAAGCTATGCAGTGCGCAATATATGCAATTTGAGACTGGAAATGCATCACGCAACTTTAAGAGTAAAAAATAAAATTATTACTATGGGAATTATTACTAATTATTGGGAATGATTAACTAATTTCTGTATCCAATACGGTCGTCACATCACGTGACGTGACAATAGAACTGAACGACTCGGAACCAAAGACTCGAGAGGTGAACTAATAATTTCCGTTTCCTAAACAGAACCTATGGGATTGTTGCACATGCACGATCAACACAAAATGAACGAATCACTCTCTGAGACAACTCGTTGTTCCCGAGTCATATTAAAGATTCGTTCAAAATGAATGAATCATTCATGATCAACCCATCACTAACTGGCACTTAAAGCACACAAAGAACAGTGATGCTAATGCTAACTAAACGACTACTGAATGCATCTTTAAAAATGAAAAAAAATTAAAACATTTAGTCAGTACAACAAACACTAATTACTGGAAGTATACTACACAATACCTGTTCTTGAATTTCACATTAAACCCACCATATCATCCTGTCTTTATTCTTAAAGTTCTATTGCTTTCAGACAAACCATCAGCATGTAACCACTGGACACCTAAAGGTATTGTGTAGGAGGACATCGGCCTAGCTGACATTGATGGGGTAACTCAAGCAGTCCAACAGGCTGAGGTAGACGCCTTCATCTGAAACCTGAGATCAGTGGTCAGTCAACCAAGCTCTCTGTAGGTTGTCAGTTTGCCACAACACAGAGTCAAATTTGGGCTGTCAAATACATTAGAGTGTACATGTATACACACACAGCCTAAATAATGGCTTATTTGTTACACTGGAGGTCAATAATACCTTGAGAAACCTTTACCATTCCCATTCATATCAATGCTAGCTGCTCAGCTGATACAATTTGAACTCTGCCATCTTTGTTCAAGGGCCTCCAGTACTTATAAACTAAATATATCAATCACCAGCTATTTGTATTTTGTCCGAATATAAAACTAAAGCTGTGAGTGGTAGAATTACAGTGCTTTCAATGGATTATATGGTTGTTTAACAACATACAGATGGTGGACAACCAGAATGCCTATTACCGCCGCGCCAGCTGCCGCGGCGAAATCACCGCGGCAAAAATAAACCAGCCGCATTTCAAAGTCGTTCCCGAAATGACCGCCAGGTGGCGCAAAGGGACATTGTGCAAAACAGCAGCAATTGCCGTATTTTAAAATGTAAGTGGGTTAAATATAAAACCCTAAGCCTAATAGGCATATTTTTCATATATATAAATAGGCCTATTAGGCTACAACAGAATAGAACCAAAGATAGAATCAATTTTAGAACTGAAAAAATAGAATCAAAAGTTAAAAATAGAGACGATATTAGGAGCAATGACGCTGAATATTTTTACTATTCTATTGAGGAATTAGATAGCCTAAATGAAGAGCTCTCGTGAGCGATACAATTGCATAGTAATTTATAGTGATTTCAAAAGCAGTCCTTAAAAAATAAATAAATGGAGTAGTGTGGCATAATTTTTGAGAGATTACGTGGAACGCGTTTTAGTTAAGATCCTAGTTTCAATGCCCTTAATGTATATAGGCTAGGCTACTGCTTTAAAAAAATGTCACAACGCGTTTTGAGATTGTTTTGAATTAAACATTGAAGTTTAAAATGTAGTGTTTTGGCACACCAGGCCGAGTGGCGTTACGCATTGTTCAAAAATCAGGTTTTATTCTGGCATGTTGAATTGGCGTTAGAATTATTTTTTTAGATTTAGATTTTAGATTTCGTTAGATTTATTTTTCTCATAACAGCTAAAAAAACTTAATATATGCCTTAATATGACCTACTTAATATAGGCAATAGGCATATAATAGCCTATATAATAAATTAGCAAAACTTGGCCACTAAATATTTAATTTTCAATTATTTTAATTATCACATTTAAAGTTTTAATTTTATTAAATTGAACAAGCGCAACAATCAGCATTTAATCAAATATTCTAAAAGATGTATTATTAATAATAATGTTATTTCAACATAATATTTCGTTTTTTTCGACATAATATGTGTGCGTGCAACAAGCAAGATGTGTATTTGTAAATCCGGTGATGCGTGCATTGATTTTTATCAATAAACTAGTGTTTTCTGACAGTGTCGACTGCAAAGATGAAGTTGACGATCGCCATATTTGTAGTGAACGCACTTAGAGAGAAATGCACATAAAGACATAATCAGAGAGTAGCCTTTTTCTTTTCGTTTTGAATTATTTCGTTTGAAGACATTTCAAGCTTTGTGTATTTGATGTATTTATCATGTCTGTGTGAGGCATACGCTGAGTTTCGTTAAGTTAGGAGGATGAGATGCGCTCCAGCTGACGTGCAATGCAAGTGACCGCGCGGGCGCCTCCATGATTAGTGTCTGTTATATTTGCTTCTCTTACTTATTAAATCCAGCAATTGGTTGATGAAAAATTTATTAAAATTAAGATACAATTTATAGAAAACGAAATTCACTTTAAAGAAAGGTTTTCTACTAAACAAAACTTAATGAAGTGGTCAAAATCATGTCTGACCCACTCCATATCCATCTCTCGATATAATGCATCCTATCTTACTCGTGCTGTTCACTTTTCATTTTCAACATAGATGGAAAAAAATAACATTATAATATTTTAACAAATATGATACTAAATGAGATTATTTAATGGCTACAACAGTATAGTAGGCCTATAGACTCTATTTGTACAAATTGCTGCACATTAATTTAATTAGGCTAAATGAAACCTTGTAACGAATTCACACTGTAGGGTAGACTGTGTACAGTTGAGACACCTTAAATAACTTGCGTTCGCAGCACAAGTTGTGATTTTTGCTGTGCACTTGCATATTAGTGTCAGCTGGGAAGGAAATATAGAGACCAGACCTCTTGGAACTTTAATTGAATACATAGCGTTGGTAAAGCATACTGAAATTACATCCCTACAAATTTATTAGGCCCTACTGAAAATAAATGTATCGAATTTAAGCAAAGTAGCCTAAATGTTAAGACTGTAAGCCCTTTGCTTTTTTACGTAGCCTATAAAGGACTCTTATAGCCGACTTTCTGTTAATTTAATTTGTAGAGGATTTTTTTAACTCAAACATTAACACTGAAATAAATTAAACTAAATTATTGTACATTTTTTGGCACACCACGACGAGTGGCGCTATGCATAAAGCCAGGTTTTATTCTGGCATGTTGAATTAGTGTTCGACAAACGCGGCGGCGCGTTCATTTGAATGAAGAGCGCTTCTCGCTCGTGTGAGCGAACACATACTGGAACGTTAGGCCATGTCGCAACGAGTGAATCGTGGCCGAGTGGTTGAACTTACGTTATGATCATTTAGATGACACGGGTTCGAATCCCGAACTAACTTGGACTACTGATATTTTTATAATGCATTTTATAGTCTATTGTTGATGCAGAGAGATTTGTCTAGTTCTAAAACATATATATATATATATATATATATATATATATATATATATATATATATATATATGACATGACGTTTAAACGACAAACAATAAAATCAGAACCAGTATTCTGTTGCGTTCATGGTTCCAGTGGCAGTAATGCATCCACGGCTTTTCAAAATGTCACAAAGCGTTTTGAGATTGTTTTGAATGAAATATTGAGGTTAATAATTAAGTGTTTTGGCACACCACGACGAGTGGCAAACTCTTTGTTTTGTTTTGCAAACTCAGCTAGCCTGTGGGGGGTTTGGAGAAGGCAATAGTTGCTTTATCGTGGGGGTGCAGGACAGAGGTGTTAATGTTCCGTCTTTCATATGGAGAGTGTCGGAGCCAGCCTGATGAGAAGGCAAAGGCAAAATTATTTTAAGGATTAATCTCAAAATCTCCAAAAGTCCATAGCCTACGTACAGTAGGCCCTATATCTTATTAAATTATATATTGTAGTTTTATTGATTATATTTAAAGGTTTTCTACACACAATTTCAATTTAGCAGATACAGAGCTCTTTAATTCGCGACCCACCTCGTTTTATTGTAAGGTGAATTCAGCAAGGCATGTTGTATCTTTGAAGGAACAAAAGCTATTTGTTACAGTTTTTTCTTCCGTGATTTGTGTGGATGACACACAGCGACATATACAGTATTATCAGCTGTATGTTGTTTTTTTACGCTGAAATGCTTAATTTCGAGAAAGACCCGCGCGCGCAGTGAGGGAGACCAAACTTACTAAAAAAATATCCAGCGCGAGAGAGGCAAAGAAAAACGCCGGTTCTTAATTTATGTTGCTTTGAACTTTTTTCGTTTTGTACCGTTTTAATTGAGCTGCAATTTCTTTGACAATAGAAATGTAAAATGTTGCAAGAATAAGAGTCTGTGTTTCTTATTTTGCATCACAAAGGGAATAAACTATCGATGCAACCCTGTTTAAATAAAAAAACTGTCCCGACACTTTATTCATACTTTGAAATGTGCGATGGGTTTTCAAACTTAATTAATTTTCTTTTTCTTTTACATTTTCATTGTTTATTTTTTAATTGAAAGCAATACTGTATTGAAAGTATTTTTCTGATTTGTTCGATCTGTTTTGAAAAATGTCTTCCGTTGCTATGGCCGGGTATAACTGTCAGTCATCTCAATCTCGTGAATGATTCACACACACAAAAAAAATAATTTAGCAGATTAAAGACGAGCTTAATGCAGCGGCTCAACTGGAATGTAGCAAATTTATGTTGTAATGTACAATTGATAATTAAACAAGATGATTGACTTTAATAAACAGATGCATATTTAAGCATCAAGAACGGAAAAACATAAACACTGTCGGCTACACTGAGATTCGATCTCAGATCGTTTGAAGCTCCGGGAGGCTATTGTTAATGCATTGACCACAGAGCTATCGTCTGAGCTATCAGATAGAATAGCCTACAGATAGAATAGCTATCGTCTGAGCTACCAGACGATAGACTGAGCTATCATCTGAGCTATCGTTCCCTAAAAGTCTGTTTTATTCTCTGCTTTGTTTGTTTATATTTTTACATATTCAATTCAGTCTCATTTTTGTTCAAATAATGAAAAAAGTTTTTTTTTTTTTTTTCAAGATCTTGCGCCATGTTTTTTTTTTTTTTTTTTTTTTTTTAAATAAACAGATAGGAAACTTACCTTTTAAAATGCCGCAGTTGCTGCTGTTTTGCCCTGTCACTTGAACGACTTTGAAATTCGACTGGTTTATTTTTGCTGCGGCAGTAATAGGCATTGTGGTTGATTATTTATTAAAGAATTCAATTGATAATCATAACAACATGTAAGCCTATTTAATTCTGAATATAACAAAGAATGCTTTGTTAACATCGACTAACATCGGTTAGTAACTGCAAGTCCTGAAAATGTTTTAATTTTACGGTAAATTATTTTAATTTATTTCACTGTTATGTTTCAGTTAATAAATCTACAAACACATTAAAATAACACGAAGTAAATGACAAGTAACCTATTGACATAGCCTTTCTAAATTATAGAAAAACTGGGCACACAATGTTAACGTGTGTCTACTTTGTTTAAATTGAATGAATTTGATTCGTTTAACCACAATATTTATCTTGAATTTATCTGTGACCTCAGCTCAGATTACTGCCGCGGCAGATTACGTCATAAAGAGAATAAACTGACACTTTTCAAAGTCTGTGATTACAGCGCCACTCAGCGGTAAAAGGCAGCAAATACACATCCCAATTTTGCCGCCGCGGGAACGGCGGCGGTAAAAGTCTCATTCTGGTTGTCCACCATCTGTACCATTTGTTCAACTGACAAAACATCTTTCCGAATAAAACTTTCAGTAGACGAAAAACTCTATAAAAGTTGTAAAAATTAAGTGATCTCCAGAACCTTTATACAGTGTGCACCATTATAAAGACTCTAAGTTTATCCCTTACAGCCTCATTTTCACCAGTGTTAAATTCAATATGGCGTCTAACCTAGTCCACAAAAGACCAGCTACTTCATGACTAGGGTTAAAATGTATAAAGAAAGATCTCAAACAAGGGAGATTTGCATAAATGTTGGGCACTCAATTGAGCAAAGTTGTACGTTCCTCAGACCTGCCTGTTCCTGCCCCAAACCTTCAGCTCAGTATTCATCAACGCTACCCTTCACTGCATTCCATTGAGCGCTGAACTTTAGAAGTCAGTGTAGGGGAGATCAGAGGAGGGTTCATTCCCTGAATACCTTTTCCTCACTTCAATCAGACCTGCTGGAATCTTGTTACAAAATGTTTATGGCTAATGATTGACTCAGTTGCTGAATTCAGAACCACATACAAGCATACTGCTCTTTCTACCATTTTTAGGATATCTTTCTATGGCAGGAATAGTACTGTAAGAGTATGAGGTTCTGATATTGCTCAAGCCTACATGATCTCCATCATGAACAGCCATCAAAAGAGCAGGTATCATCAAGCACAGGAGTTCCCAGGGGGGCATTCTCTCTAGTGTAGATCTGATGGCACAAATTCAAATTTACAATGCCACCATCAGAGACCTGATTGAATATTTTTCAGATTTTTATTTCTGAAGTTGAAATGCAATTGTAGCTTATAGGTTTGTCAAGCATGTACATTATGTTAGTGCTGCCCAACTTTTAAAATCTGAACATGTTTTTAAACACTAGGCATCATACTCTTGTTGACTTTTTAAATGGTTATAGACAAAAACTGGGCATCATACACTAAATGACCACTACTAAATACACTACCAGACTTTCAAGTTGTTCCAAACACAACAAACTCACACAGAAACATGCACGGCAAATTAGTCTGTACCTGTCATACACTACGGCCTGTGGCCAGTTGCATAAACTGTTAAGACTAGTCTTACAAGTTAGTCATCCAATTTTATTATTTAAGACTGTTAATAACTTTTTAAAGTCAGTAACATAAAAACGTAGATTGGTCTAATTTGACACCGAACAGTAAGACTGATTACCCCTAACTAACTTCTAGTTGATCATACTAGTTCTTAAGACACAGTCTTAACATAATGTCTATGTTTATGCAACTGGCCCCTGGTTTCACAGACAGGGCTTAGATTAAGCAGGATTAGGCCATAGTTTAATTAGGACATAGTTTAATTAGGACATTTAAGTAGCTTTTATAAACATGCCTGAGCAAGAAGTGCATCTTGAGACAAAACAATGCCACTGACATATTAGATTTGTCAGAGCAAGTGTCTTTCAGTGAAAACAGCTCAAACATGGATTTTAGTCTGGGACAAGTAAGACTTAAGCCTTGTCTGTGAAACCAGGGGTAAGTGTTTTTCTGTGAAATCTGTAAACTGCCCCAAATCTGCTGACTGGCTCTTTCAGCAACTGCCGTTGACTTGTCCAGACTGTAAATCGGGGGCAAAAATTTGTGCACAAGTCGTGCAGAGAATTCCAGCCTTTAAACATACTGAAATCAGACATACATAAGTGATGCTCAGTATATTTCAACAGACAGATGAAGACTGTAACTGTGCATGTCAACATATTAGGAAAGCAAGTCAACTGTGGCTCAGTCTGATAGAAAACAGTCATTTGACCTATGTTAACTTCACTGTCCAATGGCACAGTTATGTAAAGAGAGTAAACCATATTACAAAGATGAATGTCACTTGCAAATGTGGGTATATCATACGTCACGAAGAACAAAAAGACCTCTGTGAAACAACTGACACATTGAGAATGTAGGAGTTTTTCTTCTGCACCCACTAATCCCAGCTGCTTCTTTGCTCAGAGTGCGTTTTCTCTCGTCACCTGACAAGATCGTCACATCGTTTCATTTTGATGAAAAATGCCTGATGGAAAGTGAAGATATGCCATGGTGAAGAGCCAAACAGAGAAACCTCTTAGATATACCTAAGATGGAACAACTGAGTGATGTAGTTATCACTTTTAAAAATGGATAGAGAAGTGATGTCTTCGGCCACTTACATGCATGATGAAATAAATAATAAAGACCCCCATTTGTCTCGTTCTGACATTTTAAAAATGGAATTTAATTATACAACCTGGTGGACATATTGTGGACATCTTCTATGCGATGAAAATGTTTTAAATGGGAAACAAACTTTAAACTCTGAGGAAGAAGATGAAAAACAGCCAACATTATATTACATTATATGTTCAACATGTAAACATGAACCAGTAGACATGGATGGGTAAAGCATTTCTCGACCTCCTATTCTTAGAAACCAATCCAAAACTCTAAAACAGAATAGAATAAAGTCACTGTGTTAGGCAGACACATGTTAGACATGTTTCTCTATTTTACTGTAATGTTTATAGCTAAATAAAAAATAAGTCAAATGACCAGGTGTTCCTCTTAATCCAGTGTTTTGGACCGTGTATCAGAATGTAGCAAGCCATTCAATCGGTCCATTCTGGGTAACAAAGAAAAGATTTTACGATTTTACAAAGCAGTTTAAGTCTGTGACCCAGTGCTAGCCATGTAGATCGAGACAACAACCTAAACAAGCAATTCACGTCACACAGGTTTGATACATCACAAAGGCGTTTTTTCTTCATTTTGCGCTTCTAACTACGAGTCTTTACTAATTACTTTCTCATAAGCAAAAGGGGAAGCCTGAAAGCAATGCACTGATACTACTGACCAAAGAAAGCTATATTCAGGGAGGTTTTGAGAAGCCCTTTCGTGGATGCTCAAGGCAAAGCTGTGAACACAAAATTACAAAAAACAAAGCAATACTCCATAAAACTGCCAATAACAGCTTTTACTTTTGTTGTTGTAAATATTGCAATCATTAAATGAATGAGGAAATAACAAGAGGAAGTTCCCACCGGACTTTGATCGTCTAGATAATTAATTCCTAATTAATATGTAAACACGAAGTCTAGACAGCATCCTCAGCAAAAAGTCATACTGGAGTGTTTTGAATACGGTCAAACAAGCCAATGTGACGGTTCCTGATTGGATACGACCAGTTAACAACAACAAAAGATCTGGACCTCCTGCCTCTCGATTTTAATTGCCTTGTACCCGAGTCTATTCCTCAAATATAACCTTCCTTGAGGCTAGCAGGACAAAAAAAAAGGGTGCATTTTTATGAGAAAAGGCTTTAACTGAAGGCACATTTACTGCTTATGATGGAAAATGACTGATTTGATTTAAAAATGTACATCCTATTCCACCAAGAGAAAGAACAAACATGAAGTTGATGAAGCATCAAATGCAGGTGATTAAATCACTGCATGGAAATAAAGGTCACTAGCATTCTGAGTGCAAACAACTGGAACAATTTTCCACTAGGTAGTCATACAAAAAAATGTGTGTTTTATTTTGAAGAGATAGAACAGCATTTACTCTTAAGGAAGGATTACTAGAGCATGGTTTACTAATATCAAATTATTAACCTTATTTACTGTACCTATTTGAATGAGCAACTCAACTAGATAACCGTCCTGAATGATGAATAATTTGAACACTGTATTTCTATCTGCATATTGTTCAACAATATAAGTAACAAGTTCAATTATGACAACAAATTATAAACTGGCCAGTGAGTGAATTTCAAGACTCGCCTACACTACAGTTCAAAAGTTTGGGGTCAATATGACTTTTTTTTGTGAAAAATAAATTAATAAATGTATTCAGAAAGCATTAAATTAATCAGAAAGAGACATTTCTAAGGTTATAAAAGATTTATATTTCAAGTTCTTTTGAACTATTCCAAAAAATTATCAGTTTCCACAAAAATATTAAGCAGCACAATCATTTTCAACATTGCTCATAAAAGGAGCACCAAATCAGCACATTAGAATGATTTCTGAATGATCATGTGAAAATTCAGCTTTGACATTGCAGAAACGAAATACATTTTTAAAAATATATAAAAAAAAGTGTACTTAAATTGTAATATTTTGCACAATATTATTTTTGGTAAAATAATGCAGCCTTTGTTTAAACCATTAACTCCACATTTTTGAACGACAGTGTATATTGACCAGGAGCAAACGTAATGAAACAGAATTTAAAAAATCTAATTTTTTTTAAAGAACTAACTAAATCAGAAGCAGTGTTAAAAACCAGCCTAAAAAGACATGGTAACCCATCCACAATATAGTGTGAGATTCTCTATGCTAGAGATGTTTGGTAGGCTTGAAGCGATGGTAAAGGGGGTAGATTAGATTTGCAAACAATTCTAACCAAGCAGCAAAGTGGAAGTAATTTCCTCTGTATAAACAGGCGGCAGTGTGGATTTTACAGCCAGAGAGAGAGAGAGAGAGAGGAGAGAGAGAGAGAGAGAGAGAGAGAGAGAGAGAGAGAGAGAGAGAGAGAGAGAGAGAGAGAGAGAGAGAGAGAAGAGAGAGAGAGAGAGAGAGAGAGAGAGAGAGAGAGAGAGAGAGAGAGAGAGAGAGAGAGAGAGAGAGAGAGAGAGAGAGAGAGAGAGAGAGAGAGAGAGATGTAGGTGACAGTTCCCTTCACCATGAACTGAGCTTTGATCCCAATGTGGAAAGCTTCCTCAGCAAGGTGCAAATTGAGGAGGATTCTGCCATATGTCCACAAGGGCCTGAACGTAGAACATGTCTTTTAAAACCTGCATGGATTTCCTTTTTTTTTCTGCAAAAGGAGATATTTTGAAGAACGTCTAAACACCATTTTTGTGTGTATCACAGAAGAAAGTCGGTTACACAGGTTTGGATAGGCATGAGGGCGAGTAAATGATTTTTGAATCTTTCTAGCCTATCCTTTTTTACTGTAGTTGTAGCCATTTTATTTTGTAACAAGTAGCCTGATCAGAAACCAAGCTGTTGCTAACAAATGCATAATGGTACAGGATAAATATTTAATGAGGGACACAATGTGCATATAGAACATCCTATTGTTTTCAAATTGACAGGAACATGTATGTGTTCACATGGGTAGAAAGTGAAATTCACATTCAAACCTCTTCTTATTTGAAACACCACATTGCCACCCATGAACAGCACTCAGCGTCAAAGAAAAGATCTAGCCATCTTGCTTTTAACAATGAGAATCCCTCTGGAAAGCAAGCATAAAGGCAGACAGGGATCTCACATTCTTTAATATGGTCTTTCATTATGTCATTGGTGAAAGGAGGCTTTAGAAGACTTTCATCTTGAAACAATTCCCTCTTTAAACAACTGGGACTACCTCCAAAAGATGTCTCGGCATCACAAAGCCTTCTTCCATTCATAGTCTCGGAGCAGAACCGAACAGTTTACACCCTGTGGATGTGCCGATTTTCCTCTGGATTGGCCCCTTACAAAATATACTATCACAAGTTTAATGTGGTCTAAGAGGTCACAGACTTCTTGAGGAGTGCAACTGGAATAAGAGAGGGATCCAATCCAACAAAGAAGAATTTAAAAATTGTCTGCTGTTGAAATGATGGGTGAATGCATCCAGCAAATTATATTTGAAAGGGGAAAGGGCTCCCTTGTTTCAGATATACGCCAAACAGAGGTTTCATTTTTGATGGTGATAATATTTGTAGGTCGCTGACAATCCTTTTCACTAGAGCATAATAATGTCTTTGTGAGAGTCTATTGCAGACTGTACATGGCAATGATGCCAACCTGGAAGAATGAGCATGCCAACAACACTGCACAGTGCACACACAATGAACAAGTTAAAGTTCAGTGTATTTCAGGACTAAAAGTCCTCTCTTGGACCTTCATGAAAAGCTGCACTATAAAAAACTAAATGTCATATTACATATAAAATGACATTCCCAGAAGCCCCTGGTTATTTGGTTATTTTAAAGTTTAAATAGTTATTAGTTTTCCTTATTTAGGGCATTTCTGTTACATATCATGTTGTTGAGTAAATCTCATTATTTTAGTGTCACATGAGTAACCCTGATAGAGTTTTGTCTTTGTTTGTGTGACGCGATGCACTGTCCTCGTCTTGGTTTGTGTATAGTCACGGTTTGTTGTGTCCCTTAAGATGAACTTTAATACATCAAGTAGGCCATTATGGTGGTTTTCAGTATCTTTTAAGATGCAAAGCAGATTTTGGTAGTACAACTACATTTTCCTGGATAACGACTGATATGGCGACAAATTCAGTAGTGAAAGAATGATAAGAATTTCAGTAAATGGCTGTTCGAGAACTCAAACCACCACCAAGCAGCTTT
Organism: Leuciscus leuciscus; assembly: GCF_965113295.1. Lineage (NCBI taxonomy): Eukaryota > Metazoa > Chordata > Actinopteri > Cypriniformes > Leuciscidae > Leuciscus > Leuciscus leuciscus. The sequence continues at coordinate 23,873,951 of NC_138729.1, forward strand.
AAGACATCAGTCGTTTATAGTGTGGTTATCATGAAAATCAGTTCAAACTTCCTGAAATCTGCACAGGAAAGGCGATCATCATAATGACTTACTTCCTGACAAGCGACCTGAGGACTGCATCTGAAGAGTTCATGAATACAGGGAAATGTATATTCTAGGGGAGGCCGGGGAGTGTACAATCACTTTAACCAAATTGTCAAATGTCTGTGTGTTCTATTAGTGTAACACAAACCATCTGGCCGTAAGTTGTAACATCAGCACTCACTTGACATGAATTTATACAGTTTAGGGTTGTAGAGTTGTAGATTTTTAAACTAGGCCTACTATATTTAACAAACAAATATAGTAACATTATATCAAACTTTAAGACACAAAAACACAGTTACAGACCTTGAACAATTACCCTGCTCTCCACAAGGTAGCCAACTCAGTAATGAGAACTGCAAACCTAAACTTATCATTTATCACATACACCTAAATAAATAAACATAAAACTTAAACGCATGGTGTAGCGGGAAGAATCAAGAACGCATGCTTCCTGACACAAAGGTTAGCTGCAAAACGTTTAAAAACAAATCATGGGTTCACGGAGTATAGTTTTAACACACAACATCTGAAGAAAATTATTTTCCCCACAAATGATCTGACCCTGTTAACCATTAAAATGATATTGTAATCTCTTATCTTGACATGTAACAAGAGTCGTGCGACATGCACCTACTACCATCGCCCATTGCATTTATTCCCAAAGTTGGTCCTGCAGCTTACATTCAGTGTTTTTATACCACTATCACGATTCATTTATATTTATAAATATACTCATAATTTTAACTTAAGACAAAATGTATCAGCTTAACATATCCCACAGAAAAACACAAGTGTTTGCAGACCTGTTGTAGCTGCTGCTGGATCAGGTTTCGCACGCGCCCTGAAGTGAGCGATATAGTTTATAAGTAGCATGCGGTTAGCGTTTTTTTTTTTTTTTTTAAGGAACAATGAATTAGCCTACCTTTTTTTCAAAGACGTTTGTTTATACGTCCCTCTCCCGTCCGTGCGCTCCCCTTGTAAAAGTCCCGGTGAAGTGTCCTCCTGTCCTCTTCGCTCATGCGCACAAGAGCGTGTTTCACCCGAGCGCACAATACATGTTCCCTGACGTGAGAGCGTGACGTGCAAATAACTGAGTACACAAAGGCAGGTGCTCCTCTGCTTACTATCCTCCTGGGAACCAGGAATACACTTTTGTACACTGTAGTGGACATTACATGTTAGTGAATTTCTCTGACACCATATGTCACAGTTTTAAGTCTGGATGTCATGTAAAGAGCACATTCTGGGCTTTTCACAGATACCAAATGCTTGAAAGTTTCACATGACAACAACTTCTCCTTGGTCTTTACAAATTACTGAAATTAAATTAGTGATCAAATTTAGCACTGTAATTAGCACTTAAATCTGACTAGTTTTCAAGTTAATTGTCACAAATCAACATCTCAGGAAAATGTTATGGGTTTCTAATCAAAATATGACTTTCTTTTACAAAACAATACAATTGGTTTCATACATGTCCACTGTAGAGGACACTTGGGATCATGTTTATCAGGCATTTTGGGAGGAACAAGAAGTAAATTATAAATTATATATCTATATTCCTATGAAATATTAGATATTATTATGAAAATATTACCAATTATTACTCCTATTATTACACATTTTTCATTACATGTTGCCCCAAGAACATTAATATGCAAATTAGATACAGTGCATATTGTATTGAATAGAACAACCCATTTATGGCCATTTATTGCATAAAGTAAAATAATATGCCTATATCAATTCATTGCATTATATAGCCTGCCATAACATAGTTGAGAATCATCTTTATACAAAGTTTGGTTCAAAAAATCCTGAAACCTAAAAATTTATTGGAGAATGAAAAAAACAAATAGTTTTTGCCTAAACATGAAAAATGTCATCCCTAATGACATGAAAAAATACTAAATTCAAAAAACTTTTTTCCTGGGTCTCAGGAGGACATCAGAAGGGTCAGAAAGTCACCCAATTGTGACTATAATAACACCAAATTATTATAATTATTTATAGGCTATTTTAAGTTAAAATGTAAATGCTAATTCTATAGATAGAGATTTCCTGGGAAATTTTCACTTTTTCTCAAGTCAGGCCAACATAGGCTATAAATGAACTTTGCAAAGTGGTGACTTTTATTTTGGTTCTATTTTACTTCTGTTCTAATTACCTTTCTAATAGACTGTATTGAACTCATTCATAAACTAAAATGTTCTGAGAGTTTATTATTATTATTAATCTAATGTGTGGCTGATCATTGAGGGTTGAGGTGGGATATATGGCTTCAGAGAGTAGGGCCATTACAGCAGTTTTAACCAGTTTCTTAGAGCTAATTCTGTAACTTATTGCTCTTTATTAACCCAGTACTGTATATTCAGTTTAATGTCTATGTTTGTTATTATTCAAAGTTTATGAAAACATTTGCTGAAATGGGCTCATCATGCTTCTCAGTGGGGAAAGTGACACTTATTCAGGGCTGACCTCTAGTGGTTACTTACAGGTAGTTCGGTATGGAGTCAGAATAGCCTACACAAAATGTAAAAATCATAATTCAAATGCACACCCTACCCCTAAACCTAACCCTACACTGTAAAAAAAAAAAAAAATTACGGTAAAAAAAACTGTAAGCTGTGGTTGCTAGAAATTTAACGTAAAAAATACGGTAGCAACATTTTATGTTTTACAGACTTTACATGATGAACCATCACAAGCTGAGAAAGTTAATACTATAGAAGCTGCACAGTGTCATTCACACAAACACTAAACACACATGCAATTTTTACTGCAAACTTTCTGTTAACCAATTAACAATTTTACACTGTAGCATTTTTACAGTCTTTTATCATTAAAATCACAATAATATTTTAGTGTACCAACAAGTTATCCATGAAATCAAAGGAAAATGATAGATGAATAACACTGATATAGAAGCACTTAACCCTGCTTGTAAGCCTACTTGACATAATCTGTAAACTTTTTTTTCTTTTCTTTTTTCTGTAAACTTATCCCTCAAATCTGATTGGTTGATCATCAGAATGTTGATCCAGGAACAACAAAGACGTATATCCAGGAAAATGCTGCATTTGGTGAAATCAGGTTCTGTGAAATGGCTAGCCTTACATTTCTTACAAAACTCGGCCATCATTGTATCTTTCTCATTTTAAGTAAAATGCTGAATTTTCCCAGCATAAATGTTTTTGCAAAGATAATTTCCTATAGCCATTTAGCACAGACTGTAAACAGTAAATAGCCCAATGCTTAACCTACTTTTCATACTGTCTGTATGTAGGCTATGTATGAAATATATATATAAACATCTATAGTATGTTTCAGTAAATGTTAAATCTCTTGCATACCTATTTTAAGTTGAACTGAACAACAACTGATTAAAATAGGTAAAATTTAAATTAAAAAGCTCACAAATTCAGACAATTAATAAACTAGCCTGACTAGTATGAGACAAACTACAACATGGCAGACTGAAGACTGACTTCTTATAGTTGACAACTCTCTGAAAAATCCTCAGCAACTCTTTTTAGACCATTCAAACTCAAGTTTTGGTTAGAACATTTACAGGTGGGATTAAATAAGTTAACAGAAGAAGAGTAGTAATGTCAGCTCGCCAGTGGGTCAGACTCAAACCCATGATCATGATGACACAGCAGATATCAGGCATGAGGGGGCCTTTCATTCACTCTCACGTTTCCACAATGCAACATTGTTTTGAAACTTCCACGCAGTCAGTCAGTCAGTCAGTCAGTCACACCTCTAAACCTCTGGCTGTGCACTTCTCATTGGTTTAGTTTAGCTGTCCACACACCCCTCTCCAGCACAATTTCCGCCTTCATATTTGTGTTTCCGCGATAGAATGAGTTGCATGAATGATCCATATTATTAATACAACAGCGAGATCCCCTTTTCATTTTTTCATCAGCAAGAAGATCTTTAACTCTGCAGTCATGTCAGACCGTAGTTCATTCGACACTAATGTTGTGACTTTGACGAGATTTCTGCTCGAAGAGGGCAGGAAAGCCAAAGGCACAGGCGAGCTGACAACTCTTCTGAACGCGATGTGCACGGCTGTAAAAGCCATCTCGAGCGCTGTCAGGAAAGCTGGGATCGCGCACCTGTGAGTATTTCTTGTGCACACCACCGACAGAATCGATTGGGACCCCAAAGTGTTTGGGTTGCAAAAACATGAGTTGCAAAAATTAATGCGTTTGTTTTAGTTTAAAAACAGTGTCCATCTCTTGTTTACTGTACCCACAAGGTGAATGTGTTTTTACCAAGTAGCCTACTACAACATGTCCCTGGATCAACATTTAAATCAACCAATCAGAATTGAGGGACAAGTTTAATACAATTAAGTACTTAGTAATGTAGCCTACTTACTTTGGGGTTAGGAAAAGCTTATATTTTAGATAATTTATATTTTTAGCATTGTGACATTTTTTTTAAAATTTTTTTGGGCAATTTTTAATGCCAGATGCTCATTATTGGAATGCAATACATTAACAAAAAGTAACTTTAAATCATAGCATTTGTTGTTCTTTTGGTTTTTTTTTATTCTCAAGGCACTTTTTTATATAAAAAATATATAATTTCTTATTTATTCATTTCATTTTTGAGTGAAATATGACCTGAACATTTTCTTAAGTTTTATGAATGTTTTTTTTTGGGGGGGGGGGTTCACATGTGATAGGCTTAAGTTTTGAAACTGAAGCATACCATGCTGGTGTTATGAAATGCCAGCAGAACTGAACAACCTGAAGTTTGTACTTCTATGGCTTTAAAAAAAATTAAAATTAAATTGAGCCCTTTATATCACAAATTAGTTTATTATTCAGTATCCATTACATAGATTTTGTATGCAGTATCACATGAGAAAACAGTGCTGTTGTACTCGAAGTAGTGTGATGTTGCTTTTTACAACACTTCTATAAAGCATTGAGAAACAATACCTAAAAACTAATTTCAGTCCCTCTGATATGATTCAACTCATGACTTTGAAATATTTCTGGCAGGTATGGCATTGCTGGAAGTACCAATGTGACAGGTGATCAGGTGAAGAAGCTGGACATCCTTTCCAATGACCTCGTCATAAACATGATCAAATCCTCATTCACCTCATGTGTACTGGTCACTGAGGAACATGACACTGCAATTATTGTGGAGCCAGATAGACGGGTAAGGTACTACTGTAAGAGTTTAATCATAAACCATTTAATCAAGATATATACAGTGGGGAGAACAAGTATTTGATACACTGCCGATTTTGCAGGTTTTCCCACTTACAAAGCATGTAGAAGTCTGTAATTTTAATCATAGGTACTCTTCAACTGTGAGTGACGAAATCTAAAACAAAAATCCAGAAAATCACATTGTATGATTTTTAAGTAATTCATTTGCATTTTATTGCATGACATAAGTATTTGATACATCAGAAAAGCAGAACTTTATATTGGGTACAGAAACCTTTGTTTGCAATTACAGAGATCATACGTTTCCTGTAGTTCTTGACCAGGTTTGCACACACTGCAGCAGGGATTTTGGCCCACTCCTCCATACAGACCTTCTCCAGATCCTTCAGGTTTCGGGGCTGTCGCTGGGCAATACGGACTTTCAGCTCCCTCCAAAGATTTTCTATTGGGTTCAGGTCTGGAGACTGGCTAGGCCACTCACTCCAGGACCTTGAGATGCTTCTTACGGAGCCACTCCTTAGTTGCCCTGGCTGTGTGTTTCGGGTCGTTGTCATGCTGGAAGACCCAGCCACGACCCATCTTCAATGCTCTTACTGAGGGATCCCTGATGTCCTTACACAGCTCTCTGGTCTTTGCCATTGTGGAGAGGTTGGAGTCTGTTTGATTGAGTGTGTGGACAGGTGTCTTTTATACAGGTAACAAGTTTAAACAGGTGCAGTTAATACAGGTAATGAGTGGAGAACAGGAGGGCTTCTTAAAGAAAAACTAACAGGTATATGAGAGCCGGAATTCTTACTGGTTGGTAGGTGATCAAATACTCCACCTAAATTAATTATTTAAAAATCATACAATGTCATTTTCTGGATTTTTGTTTTAGAATCCGTCTCTCACAGCTGAAGTGTACTGTGTACCTATGATAAAAATTACAGACCTCTACATGCTTTGTAATTAGGAAAACCTGCAAAATCGGCAGTGTATCAAATACTTGTTCCCCCCACTGTATTTGTTTAAAATGTTTGCCAAAACATAGCATCAATTCAAGTAACTCTTCACAGTCTATTCCAAGAATGTAAAAGTGTGAGTTTCCAGATAAACTTGCCTTTCCTGGGTAGAACATGGAGACCTAGTCACATGACTGATTTCAGCTGCTAGGTAGAGATGCAAGCTTATAGATCATAACCTGTATTATTGACCAGAAACCCATCCTGAATCTAATCTGACTTTCAAGATTATGAAACTGAGATACATGTGCAAAGATGTATTATCAACTGAGTTCCCATAGTCATAGAAAACCTGGAAATTCAGGAAATTTAAAAAAGGCATTTTCCTGTCCTGGATATTACACAGTTAATAAAACCTTAAAATCATGGAAATGTAATTTTGAATGTAAATATTTCTGCTCTAGAGAACAGTGAGTTCAATTTCTACAAAATGATTTGTTAAAAACTAAATTAGTCAGAAGCTGTGTTAAAATTAGACACAAGCCAGTTGTGTGTGTGTGTGTGTGTGTGTGTGTGTGTGTGTGTGTGTGTGTGTGTGTGTGTGTGTGTGTGTGTGTGTGTGTGTGTGTGTGTGTGTGTGTGTGTGTGTGTGTGTGTGTGTGTGTGTGTGTGTGTGTGTGTGTGGTTTTAAAGATGAGTGAGGGTATGATATGATAGAGCTCAGTACATCATTAAATGGCTGTAATGTAAGGCAAGATGCACCACTACTTCAGTAATATTTATTTAACCAAAGCTTCTTGCATGTGTTCAAGGGTAAATACGTGGTTTGCTTTGACCCTCTTGATGGTTCATCCAACATTGACTGCCTTGCTTCGATTGGGACCATATTTGCCATCTACAGAAAGGTATGACTGAATATATTTAATAGATTTGCAAGTATGCAAGCAGCCGTGACAGTCCACGTGGATTCCACCCTAGTATCTGAACACACTTCATTTCTCTGTTCACAGTGCACAGACAGCGAGCCGTCTGAGAAAGATGCCCTGCAGTCTGGTCGAAACATAGTGGCTGCAGGATATGCACTGTACGGCAGTGCCACCATGATTGTCCTCTCCACTGGTCAGGGAGTAAACTGCTTCATGTTAGATCCAGTGAGTCCGTTTTACTTACACAATTTTTTACACATCACTTTTGGGATCATTTACCAGTGAATCAGTTGGTATCACAGTTTATTCAGTCTACACAAAGCAAGCTTAGAATGTGTAGTAGCTATGTGTAGTTAATCATTTGTAGCTGGAAATGATATGATTCATATCATTAGCTAGGATACATAGTTTGAAACAGTGTACACTCTTAGAAGAAAGGTTTCTTTAGAACCATAAAGTGTTCTGTCTATGTGGTACCTTTTGGGGGTTCCCATCATGGGATCATTTTCTAGATTTAGTTTAAATTAATTAATTTAGTTTAAATTTTTTTTAAATCAAATTTTATGAATTAAACAGCTCGTAAACATGCTTTATCACTAGAAAAAAATTAAGACGTTTATTACTGTAAATGTATCTATTCTCTTCCTTCTTTTTTTAACTGAGGACAAATCTAAGTTATTTTCTGTGATAATTGACAGCACACCACAGATGCTTTTCAAAGACAATAAGTTCTAAATAACACATGCATTAATGAATTTAAATGTCAGGCTATTGGAGAGTTCATTCTGGTGGACAGAGATGTGAAGATTAAGAAGAAGGGGAAGATCTACAGTTTGAATGAAGGTTATGCCCTTTATTTCAATCCTGCCGACACAGAATACCTGCAGAAGAAAAAGTTCCCGGAGGTTCAGTATGCATTTTTTCCCCCCAAAAAATATTTTTTACAACATATATTTCCCTAAACATAGTAAAAGCTGAACAAACTTATACATTTCAAATACACCTCCAGCTACTAAAGGACACACATGGAGTATAACTGTAAAAATGTGTTCAGGATGGCAGTGCGCCCTATGGAGCCCGTTATGTAGGTTCAATGGTGGCAGATGTGCATCGGACGCTTGTTTATGGAGGAATCTTCCTTTACCCAGCAAATGTGAAGAGCCCCAAAGGAAAGGTACTTCATCTAAACATTGTTTACATTCACGTGACCTTGTTTAAACGTAGACGCCGTCACGCCAATAAATCAGCTGTTGAGCAGTTTTCTTTCTGAACTGCATTTAAACACTTGTAACCTGAATACAATCATATTTTCAGATATATATGCTTTCATATATTCAGATGAATATAGCCATATATTCGGTAATACTGTAGAATAGGAGTCCATTGATAGAATAAATATGATTATTTATTTATCATAAAATTGTCTTAATTGTTGCTTGATAAAGCCTTAGTCAGCACCCCAATAAAAAGTATTTGAACACCCAAATTGCACAAAAAAAAACTTGAATGCATTAGCACCTTCTAAGGAAGGTTAGAACCGCTAGATCAGAACTAACATCACTTTTCTGAGACATTTTGCAGTTAGGTCCCAATGAATTCCTCTCAAGTTCATTCAGAGTAACCACAGGTGCAATGATCTACTATGTTTGACTACATGTAGCAATGTAAACGTAATGTAGTGTTTAACTAATTTAATGCCATTCATATATTCACTTAAGAGTGTCCAGATAGTTTTGCGGACACTGTTCTATTTAATAAAATACTTAAATGAAGTGAAGGCATGGAAAGCATGTGTGACCTTTGCTCCAGTTCTTTTGTTTGGTGTCAAATATGCAGGCGTGTCAATGTTTATTCTCTCTATCCGTAAGACCTGGAATAGGATCCATTACATTATAGATACTTGTGTTAAAATCTTTGTGCCATGCTGTTACTTCACAGTATCATAATTCAAATACCTCAGTGAGAAAGCTTTTAATGCTTCACTCACCTGTGTCTGCTACAGCTGCTTTTAAAGCCTATAGAGGGAGCTGTAGGAGGAAGCCCTAGCTAAATGTGCTTGGACAAATAATGTGGCTGGGACTGGTAGAGACTTGTAAAACTCTTTCACCCTCTTCAGCTCAGACTTCTCTATGAGTGCAACCCCATGGCCTTCATCATGGAGCAGGCTGGAGGAATGGCCACCACAGGAACCACCAACATCCTGGACATCCAGCCCGAGAACATCCATCAGCGAGTACCTGTGGTGATGGGCTCCCCTGATGATGTCCAAGAGTACATCTCCATCTTTCAGAAACACCATAAATGAAGACCAATAGTCAGATATATAATACTTGACACTCCAGAATGAGAGACCAAAATATATTCTTACTTTCAAAATACCTCAGTAATGTAGATCTAATTCTCTAAAACCAAATGTTTTTATACACTTTATACCTCCAAAAAAGAAATATAAGAAGTATTTTACAGAACACTTAGCAGTGATCAGAACACTTTTACAGAACACTAAGCAGTGATAACTTTTTTTGCGAAAAACTTGAGACCAAAACATTTTCTTTTAGAGAAACACGATGTGTTCTGCACTAGACAATCTCTGTGGGGGTTTTTGGCAGCTGGAATTGTTGTCAAGCAAAAAGACAGAAGCAAGTTCATGAGGATGATTTGAATTTAAATTGCTATATAATTTCTTTCTGTACAGATCCAAATATATTGTGCCTTGATTGTACCCTATTGAGGGAAGCTGTGAATAAAGCTCTTGGCAAAACAAAAGACTTTGAAAGACATGTTTGTTCTGTGTTAAGAACTCGTACGTTAAAATCAGCATGAAACGGAAGAAGTCTTCCCTATTGTGAGTGAAACGGCTTCTTGAACAAGAACATTTTGAATTTGTCCATGGGAAACTGATTGGATCGTTGTGGTTGGCTATTGCTGTGATGTCATGTGAGTGACAGGTTGGTCCCGCCCTCGCGCCAGTAATCACATCATCAAAAAAGAGATGCCGCTGCAAAAGGGAGGGGAAGTTATTTTGATTAATGATTATGATGGCACACACACAAAAAATAATAATAATAACGTGCATGGATAAATCATTTAAAATAAATGAAAGGCTGATAGGTCCTTAACTCGTTTGGTAGTGTGGGATTACAAGTTTAAGAATCTGTTTAAGATCTGCTGATCCTCCGTCTTGACATAACATCACATGAAAAACTAAGGTGAAGTACATTGTATTTAGCATTTAAAGGGATACTCCACTTTAAAATGAAAATTCTGTCATCATATACTCACCCTCATGTTGTTTCAGACCTCTATGAATTTCTTTCTTCTGCTGAACAGAAAGGAAGATATTTAGAAGAATGTCAGTAACCAGACAGTTTCTGGTACCATTGACTTCCATGGTATATATTTTTTCCTACAATGGAAGTCAATGGTACCAGAAACTGTCTGGTTACTGAAATTCTTCTAAATATCTTCCTTTCTGTTCAGCAGAAGAAAGAAATTCATACAGGTTTGAAACAACATGAGGGTGAGTATATGATGACAGAATTTTCATTTTAAAGTGGAGTTCCTTTAAGGTAAAGATGGTGACATCAGATGAATGGTTCTGTTAAGCAAAGATTTTAGCTAGGGGTTTCTGCCAGTTCCTCTACTCTTTATAAGTCAAATGAGCCAGATTACTGAGAGACTCACACCTTTGTCTTTAATGGCTCTTCTTTGAATGGTTATGCTGATTGGATTAGGACTGATGACACTCTAGAGTCTAGAGTCTGGGGCGGGTTGCTGCTATACATTCTGACAAATAGCGGTAGTGTTGATGTTAGCAGTCTGCAGCGCGCTTCAGAAACCCTCCACCTCCCCCAGCTCTACCTGTATTCATGGATTTCATCAGGTCCCTTTCCACAGGTGTATTAATCAAGCACAATGCAGTCTGCATTCATAATCTAGGTGCTTGATTTTATACACCTGTGGAAAGGGACCTGATGAAACCCATGAATAGATCTGCTATGGGGGTTAATTCATGTTACATATGCAGCAGCAAGTCTTACATGCTCACAGCAATGTCTGCGAGTGTATTGGCAGTAGCAAGTCTCTGTACTTGCTCTGCAGCAGCGTAGCAGATCTATTCCGCCAAGACCAAATATATTAAAACTGACAATCTCTCTGAGAGTTGTCATGACAGAAATACTGCAATATAAAAATGGTCAATTTTGATTTCATGGTGAATTTAACGTATTTTGATGTTTTAATTGTGTTTCAGTAAGCTTCTGAGAACACTTTAATATTATTTGTGAATGAAAAATGCTATTTCCTTTATCATACTCAATGTATTCCTATATAAACAGAGATTTGAATACAAGACATACTGTACAACAAGTTCAAGCAACCAAATGAAGAGCAGATGACCTTTTCTGTAAAGGCCAGTAGAGCCCATAGAGCCCAGCATAGAGCCCAGCTGACATTTGAGACACATTTTGGGGTGTTGCTCTACATGACCTTGGTCAAAAAACATATGCATGCAAATCTGTTCATTTCAATATGTTAATGATAATTATTCGTAGCATAGTGCAGTATAAAACAAAATTTGTGTACAGAAATGCTTGCCTGTGTTCAGTGATTTCTCCTGTGTTGGAGCCCACATCTTTTCTGGAAGGTTCTGATCCTAATGAGTTTATTATTTTGGGCTCTGTAGCAGAGAAAGCACTCACATTTAAGGCAATAAGAGCATGAGGCAATGCTTGTTTGGAAATATGTCTTCCAAATCTGTTGAATATGGAGAGCGACGTCTATAGCAGAGCTTAAATATATTGCGTAAACAGTGCTTGTTGAGGAATACGGTTTAAATTCAGTCCTCGGAAAGCATGTTAATTGCACTTTTCAGTGCTGTGAATCAAATATAAAATGCTGTTTATCCATTTTCTTTACATGTGTTTGATGTGTTTAGTCACAGTTCTAGGTTTGACTTTGAGTTATTGGGACACATTTACATATAAATAAATACACAGTTTTATTAATGCGATCCATTTAACAGACCTCCAGTGTTCATTAAGACATGATTGTCATAAACACTCATGAGCTTTGATTTGTGACCCATGACCTTATAACCCCTGAGTATATGTCATGTGACAACAGTGAACATAAATAATTAGCTGAGAGCCAAGGGACGTGCTTTATAAGTTAGGCTCTTTGAGCTCTGGCTCTACTAGCATTCAGACTATACTACTGTCACTTGATCTGCTTCACCAATATAACCTTGGCCTTCATCCACTCACTGTGTGTGTAAAAAAGACTGCCTAGAGTCTCTTCAGTTAGTCTCTGCCTGTCCAACTGCAGCAACTCTCGGATACTGTAAGAATGTCGGATCAGTCGGTCTTTGATGTGGACGTATGGACCCTCACTCGCTTCGTGATGGAGAAGGGGCGGAAGGTGAAGGGGGCCACCGGAGAACTCACACAGCTCATTAATTCCTTGTTAACTGCTATTAAAGCTATTTCATCTGCTGTCAGGAAAGCTGGACTCAATCATCTGTAAGTTTCACTGAATTATTTTGCATTATGAGAATGAATATGTTTTACTCTGTGTTGTGAACACATTCTTTGACTGTATGAAGTAGAAGAGGTTGAAACCAATTATAAAATCAAAATGTGAGGACAAATAGACAGACCTAGTTATGGATTTTGAGACTAGTTAAAGTTAGTTCCCGGTTTAGGGGTAGGTTCAGGGTTAGTTTCTAGTTAGTACCCAGTTTGAATAATGTGTAATCCACAAAAAAGCCAGACAGAAGATGAATGGGATACGAGACATTTTAACAAACACGGAGAAATCAAACATTAAACATCAACGATAACTCAGACGATGCAGAAGAAAGAACTAAGAGAAACTGAGGGCTTAAATACACAGGGAAGGTAATCAATGAAACGAATAACAGGTGTGAAACGCAATCAGAAACCATAGCAACAAATCATGATCAAGAGCTCAGGCAAACAGCGACAGCGAACACATGGACAGAACAGAACATGACCGTTACAACATGCGGAACAGGACTGAAAAATAAAAGTGCTACCATAAATCCATTTTAGTTTGTAATGTAGTTGTCTTTGTAAAGAAATAATAATAATAATATAATTATAATAATCCTAAAAATTATGAAATAATATAAATTATCTATTACATGTGAGGTTGTTCATTTCTAATTTACTAATATGTAATTCTCGTGACAGCATTATTTCGGAATAAGGAATTGCCACCATTTACTATTTTGGGATCTGAACCCCAGTATCTACTTTTTAATAATATTATGTTCTGTTTCACTGAACACAGTCAAGGTCTTGCCGGGCAGGTGAACGTCACAGGCGATGAGCAGAAGAAGTTGGATGTGCTTTCCAATGATCTGGTCATCAATATGCTGCATGCCTCTTATGGCACCTGTTTGATGGTTTCTGAGGAGAACGAGAATGTCATCTACACACCTGCCGAGAAAAGAGTATGAGCTTTGTGATATAAGTCTTGTTTATGAATATATATATTTTACTGATCAAGAGAAAGGTCTGTCATCATTTACTCACTCTCATGTCGTTCCAAACCTGTAGGATGTTTTTCTTTCCACAAAAAATGTTAGGTAGAAGGTTTATGCTGCTCTTTTCATAAAGTCAGTCACGTTCCTAAAAGTGCATTTAAAAGGTTGGGGGAAAAAACAATAAATCAATATTCACTGAAAATGAGGAAAATCACATCCAACATCATTAGTGTCAAAGTGTCTTGACATGCCATATTTGGATGTGAACGTATACTAAGAGAGATATTTTCATTGGTTTGGCTTAAGAAAATTTGAAATTGCATCGTATTGACTATAATGGTGCTTATTGAATTTTTTTAGCTTGACAGGCTTTTGCCTTTCCTTTTGTGTTCAAAGAAGAAAGAAAGTAGCCTAATACAGGTTTAAAACAACATGAGAGTGAGTAAATGATGACAAAATATATATTGTGAACTATTCCTTTCACACCTGATACTACCAAAGGTAGAAAGAATAAGAATTGAAAAGTGGAGTTGTTATTTCACCAAGTAGCCTGAATATGAATGTGCTTATGATAATATGATACTGCTACTGAAACATTGTTATGAGAGAAAAAAGAGAATAATCTAGCTCAGAATGTGTTGTTTACAACGTTTTACAACATCTCAAAATAACTCAAACCAACAACAATTAATAATAATAATAATAATAATAAAATGTTTTGAGCTGGATATTATCAAAACAGTTAGAATGGGATAAAGTATGATTAGTTTCCATCACATATACATCCAATTGGCAATGTTAAATAATGGGGGGGAAACTTTAATAGTTTGGTAAAATAAAATTGCATGTCAAGTCAAGTCAAGTCAAGGCATGTCTGGAATAATTAAATAAATAAAACCCTTAGAAATGTCTGTGGTTTCAATAGTTATGGCTGCTATGTAAACTAGGCTATTTGTCAGTCTAATGTACCCTGTGTTCATGCATATTTGTTGGAGTTCATTCAAATAATTACCACATGAGGTCGCCGTCTCATTTCGGATGCATACTCAGTTCAGGCTTGCTGTCTGTCACAGGGAAAGTATATAGTCTGTTTTGATCCTCTGGATGGCTCCTCCAACATTGACTGTTTGGCCCCCATAGGCACCATCTTTGCCATCTACAAAAGGGTGAGTGAGTGTTTGTACTGCATCTGTTGACTGCAAGATTGGAGTTTGGAGTTGCATGTGCATTTGGTGTACTTTTTGATGCATGAGAGAAACCCATAAGCAAATGCAATAAATAACTAAATAATAGAATGTATAAGCTTTAATTGTCATTTGGTGTGCGAGATGGATTGGTTTGATGTTTGGTGTTCTTGTGCTACTCTCCCATGCAGATTGACGAGGTATGCTGACTGCATTTGACCCTGCCTGATGACAAATATTGGCTAAGCATGAATTCAATATAACTTTAAATTGATTTTATTAAGTGCACTAGAATGTAACGAATAACAACGGCACAGCGTAGTCTGTTATTTAACGTTTGTTGTGTTTTAATATAATATTTTCTTACTACGAATCGTTCAAAAGTTACACTTCACGTAGAACTGCAGTAACAAACATGCACTCTAGGTGGTGTTATAGGGTTTGTTAAATGTGAACGTGTATAATATGTAAAATTTTATTTGATTTAACAATCCATTTAATCACGATTAACTTAAATGAACTGTTTTGTCTTTGAGGACAGATCGTTGATTCACTTGTTTTTCCCGTTTCAGGTCTCAGACGGAGAACCGACTGTCAAGGACGCCCTACAGCCGGGCAATCAGATCGTGTGTGCGGGTTACGCGCTTTACGGCAGCGCCACGGTAGTGGCTATCAGTACAGGAACTGGAGTTGACTTCTTCATGCTGGATCCAGTACGCACAAAAAAGTTCAATCTGCTGAAATGATAGACTAATGATGAATCATGATGCCAGGACTTTAATAAATAAATATGAAAAGTAGGCTGTTCTGAAATCAGAGTTTTATGGCCATGTCGGTTAGCCTAGTTCAAGCTTTATGCACAGCTACACTACTTCCTGAACTTCAGCCAGCTCTTTGTTTCCTGTCTGTCATTATTGGACAAACTGATTAATCCAGGTGTGCCTGACCTCAGTAACAATAATCAGACACACCTGGATTAATCAGTTTGTCCAATAATGGCAGACAGGAAACAAAGAGCTGGCTGAAGTTCAGGAAGTAGTGTAGCTGTGCATAAAGCCAAATACAAAATTTGTCATTACTTACTTACCATCAAGTTGTTCCAAACCTGAATGAGTTTCTTTTTTCTGTTGAACACAAAATAAGATGTTGGTAACCAGACAGTTGATGGCACCCATTGACTTCTATGGTATTTTTTTCCTATATGGAAGTCAATGGGGCCCATCAACTGTCTGGTTACCGTTGAGGTAGCTTATGATGCAACTCAAGCAACTTGAGGGTAAGTAAATGATGACAGAATTTTCATTTTTGGGTGAACTATCCCTTTAAAGGCCCACCAAATGATTTAAGTGAATCATTTACAGCTTAACAACTATTATGAGCAGAGTAAGCAGACACCGAACATAATATTGTCTTAAAAAGACAAATAGTTATGTAGTAAACTGTGAAACTTTTTTTATACTTATATAATGTGTTACTGAGAGTGGTTTCACTTCTCTTTATGGTTTAACATCTTTAGAGTTTTTTTTTTTTACACATTAAGAGCACTTCTTTTTTCAATTTCGGATAAAAGTCTGGAATAGTTTGTGGCTGTAGTGAACTAGTTTTGATTCCGCATCGTAGGCTAATGTATATTTAGGTTTACTACAGCATACAGTATAGTAGGGAGTCATTGTGAAACATGAGCTCATAATTTTTTTTTTTATGTTCCTTTTCTTCAGGCAATTGGAGAATTCATTCTGACAGACAGAAATGTGAAGATCAAGAAAAAGGGGAAGATTTACAGTATCAACGAGGGCTATGCTAAGTACTTTGAGCCTGCAGTCAATGAGTACATAAAGCACAAGAAATACCCAGAGGTGGGTTCCCTACAGAGACATACATAGCCAAAGAATGTTGCTTTGTCTTTTTATATTATTTTAGGAAAGTCTTATTGCTGCTAGGCAAGATTTTTTGAGTGAGTCCGTAAGACCGCAGCACAAATCAACCGCTGAGTGCATATGGTGATTTGCTGTGTACAAAACATCATGTGAGAGAGCTTTACGTACTCATGTGTTCATGACATGTTGCGACAGAACAGAAAATGTTGCTTAGCTGGCCTGAAGATCACTTGGTTTAAAACAAAGTGAGTCTGAATAATGCTTGCTGACTGATCGACAGCTTGCATGACTGCATTGCCGTGCTTAGCATCAGCTGATGTTTACACGTTACATATGCTGGAAAGTGATGAGTGACTTCCTTTGCAGAGTTTTGTTCTTTTTTCTGACCTGGAACATAGACTCAGCATGTGTAACTGATTTGAGAGCGACTGCGTGCAGTGAGTGATCATAAAATATGCTGAGTATGAATTTTCCGTGGGTCAGCTAGTTAATTATTAATATATGTATATATTTTTTTAGTGAATAGATGTGAGATCTTGTGTTTCCAGGAATACATGTTTTTGTTACTTCATTTTAAGATCATCTTAAGCAGTCTGATGGTGATAAAGAAAAAGTAAACAAGAAAAAAAACA
This sequence comes from Leuciscus leuciscus, assembly GCF_965113295.1. Lineage (NCBI taxonomy): Eukaryota > Metazoa > Chordata > Actinopteri > Cypriniformes > Leuciscidae > Leuciscus > Leuciscus leuciscus. The sequence continues at coordinate 23,891,304 of NC_138729.1, forward strand.
AAAAACAGAAGAGCTTGTCTTAGATAAAATACTGCATTACGAAATGGAAAACTTGCTAATCACGTTCATTATGTTATCAACTCTGGCATGTTTTATGTGGAATATCATGTTGTTTTCGTAGAAGTGTTGTCAGAAACATGCTATCTCTGTATTGATTTGTCTGTCATTGCTTGTAGTGGGGTTGGCTAAGGGAACACGCTGCCACCTCTTAAAATACAAATTTAAAGCCAAATATTACAACTTTATGTAGTTTCTTTTTGTTGTTTTACTGCTCACATCTTTCTAAAGGAAGAGGGATTTCATTTGGTGACAGATGTGTGGGTTACACTCTATTTTAAGGTGTCCTTGTTAATGTGTAATTATACAACTACATACTGAGAAATATGAATTACCAACATGTACTTACTATATAATTAGGATTAGGAGTAGGGTTTGGTTTAGGGTTAGTTGCTGTTTTATAGTAAGTACATGTAAGGTGTGTAACAGGGACACTGTAAAATAAAGTGTCACTGATGTGTTTTAGCTGTCCAGCTGGGTTTCAGTTTCCTGGAACTTCTCACACTACTTCCTGCTTTCCTATCCTCTTTTACTGAAGCATTTTTGACCTTTTGTTCCCGACAATTTTTGTTTAGATTGTTTGCAGACTGTGGTGCAAGTTGAAATTATTTTCAGTTTATTCAAAAATCCAAACCTAGAATGATAGATATGAAGAAAGTTTGAGTTTTTGATCCTGATTTTATATTTGATGAAATGTAATTGTTTCACAGGATGGTAGTGCCCCGTATGGTGCCAGGTATGTTGGGTCGATGGTGTCTGATATACACCGTACCATCGCTTATGGCGGCATATTCATGTACCCAGCCAATGAGAAGAGTCCAAAAGGAAAGGTGAGCTCACATGTTTTAAGATATTCAGGGCAAGCTGGAAACTGGTCATAAAAATCACATCAGGTGATAGTGATAATAAATAATGAGTATGACGTCAGGTTAGTCTTATGGTTGTGTCCAGTATTATGTACAGTATTATAGCATTTATTATTATTATTATGTTATTTTTATATTTTCAGTTGATTTATTATTGTTTTAGTAACATTATGTGCTGTTGTGATTTTGATATATATATATTTTTTAAGAATTTCTATTTGGCTTTCATTTTTAGTAATTTTGGTATTTCACCGTATTTTATTTTAGTTTGTTGCCAAGGCAACATTTCTCATTTTTTCCATTCAAGTTTTTTTTTAGATTACATTTTCATCTAACATATTTATTTATTTATTTATTTAACTTTATTTTAATAGAATATTGCAGCTGTGACGTCAAAACACAGAAGACTAATTGGCCAGGGTTTTCCTATTGGTTTTTATAATGGGGTTTTTCAGTTTATGAGAAACAAAGTCTGTGGTAAACATAACTTGACGATTTACGGTTTACCACAGATCGTATTTTACTCATAAACTGAAAAACCCCATCATAAAAAAACAGGAAAATCCAGAAGGAACCACTGGCCAATTAGTCGTCTGGGTTTTGACGTCATAGCTGCAATAATCCATTAAAGTAAAGTACGCCAAAATATTTTTAAAATCGAATAAGATATTTAAAATGTGAGAGACCAACATCTTGACGATAAAAAATGATAGATATGACAGTATTGTTCCGGTGTGTGGAGTGCCGCGATGTGACCAAGACAGCACAGCAGGCTGCCTCCAAAATCGCATACTCTCTTGAGTAGTTACTTGTTTTGAATAAGTAGTTACTTCACAATCGCAAAAATATGTACTATGTAAGGGATAATGTATATAGCGAATAACAACCCCGACTGGCTGAACTGGACTTGAATCAGCCTGAAGGGGTTGTTATTCACTATAACAACCGCCTCGCCATACATTATCCCGCTTATTACATGGCTACCTACAATATAAATCAATAATTTGACACAAAATATTGATTTAAAAAGGAGTTTATTGATTTAAAAATGATTGTATTGCTTCCGCTAAAGAAAATAGTCCGTTCCGCGTCCATAGCAACGCTCTGTTTTTCATGGCAACGGTGTGTTATACTTCGCAGCGATCTGTTATGTAAGGAATAATTGACGACAGGCCGTTGAATTATTAGAAAATTAATGCACACCCGAGGTGGTAATGCGGTCACGACGCGAAGCGGAGTGGCCGTTACACCTCGGGTGTGCATTATTTTTCTAATAATTCAACGGCCTGAAGTCAATTATTCCGCTTATACTACAGTTACCACACCTCGAAACATTGTTCAGATTATGTATTTCAAGATGTTTGTAAAGTTTTTGTCATTAAAACGCTCTTGTATGTAGGACTAATTTCTTACGCATCTAATCCCATGCCTCCGTTGCTAATTCCAAAACGTCATTTCAGAGTTAGTAACGGAGGTTTGAGCCGCTGATAGCAGACTAATGCTGGGGACACACGACTAGCTGACACATTCTCTGACTGTTTTCATCGACATGATCGACTGCAGCAGATTTTAAACACCGACTTTGAACACAGACTGAACGCGCTGAACACGCGTTTGGTCATGATCAGTCATAAGTATCAAATTACATTCATAACCGGCCTTAAAGTGTGTTCCCGGCTTTATGCAGTTATTAATGCAGTTATTAGAGAGAGATGTTGCAATAATGAGACAGAAAAGCATGTGCGTCAATATTATTATTTATTAATTAATTCAATTCGTTTTAATTAATTCGTTAATTCTTTATTTTTATTTTTATTATTGACAGATGACAGTAGACTAGCCAAATAAATGAAACCCAAAGCCCTTTTAACAAGTAGGCCTATCAATAATTATTTATTTGTTAAATTATCTGCAATAAAAATCCGTGCTGCAGGACTATCCATTTATTTAGCCTATATTCAGTTTAATTTTCTATTGATTATAGATAGGACTTTATAGTTTATTTATTCAAATTAAACTGCATGTTTCTATTGATTGTGAAGCTATCCTGGGTAACTAACTGTAAGATCTTCATCAAACTAAATGGGACACCGGAGGAAGCAAAAGTCTTAGTGGTGAAGAGGATAGAAGATCTTGACAAGTATTGACATTGATGCAGCACCTGGTATCAAAGTAGCTTGTGACTCACATCATCAAAATGCTAAACATACCAAGAATACAGACTACACCAAGTATTGATATAGACATGTTACAGAACATCCTACATCATCAACAAATGGACCTGGAAACGTGTGAGTATAAAGAGCACACCACAACAGAGACAGATACTGAGATAGACCCTGACAATAATTTTTTCTCTTCGATTGTTAAAAACTGCAATTATTTTACCCAAGAACAATATGAAAACAGTGTAAAATCAGAAGATAACCTGTCAATAATACATTTTAATAGTCGAAGCATGTACACTAATTTTGAGGCTATCAAAGATTACTTGGAACATTTCTCTCATCCATTTAGCATTATTGCAATTACTGAAACCTGGTTTAACGATGATAAAGGTATTGATTTCTGTCTTGATGGCTATGAATTAAGATATACAAATAGAATAAACAAAATAGGAGGGGGGGTTGCTTTGTACCTTCATAAATCTGTTAAATTTAATGTTTCAACTGATATGACCATAGCTGTGGATGGTTTATTTGAATGCATAACAGTGGAAATTCATAATGATAAAAAGACAAATATCTTCATGAGTTGTGTATACCGGGCACCTGGTTCAAGCATAGAAACTTTCAATGAGTGGATGGGTAAACTGTTTTCTACTGTGAGACAAAAGAACATATTTATCTGTGGTGATTTTAACATTGATTTGTTAAATCCAACCAAACTAAAAAACGTTGACGATTTCACTGACACAATGTATAGCTTGTCTCTGTACCCAACTATAACGAAACCGAGCAGAATAACGTCACATAGTGCTACAATTATTGACAACATTTTTACTAACATTATGGGAAATCAAATCATCAGTGGCCTACTTATATGTGATATCACTGACCACTTACCTGTTTTTACTTTGTATGACTGTAATCTCAAGAAAATGAAAGATACTATGATAAAGATCTCTAAAAGAAAAATTACTGAGGACATGATTCGTGCCCTAAACAATAGTTTGGCGCTCCAGGATTGGACTTCAGTTTACAGAGAATCTAATGTGGACAGTGCTTATTGTAATTTTCTAGATATCTTCATTTTCTTGCATAATAAACACTGCCCTGTGAAAGAATATTTTATAAAGGAAAAACATAAGAAAAGCCTCTGGATTACGAAAGGAATAATTAATGCTTGTAAAAAGAAAAACAATCTCTATAAATTGTTTATTAAAGTAAAAACAAAAGAAGCAGAACAAAGATATAAGAAGTACAAAAATAAATTAACTGATATTATAAGAACAAGCAAACGGTTATATTATCAAAAAAAACTATATGAACATAAAAACAATATAAAAGGAACTTGGGATGTTTTGAATAGCCTAATCAAACAAGGATCCTCAAAGTTGACATATCCTGATCACTTTATTGATGAAAATGGTGAAGATTATAATATGAGTAATGTAGTAAATAAGTTAAATAATTTTTTTGTAAATGTTGGCCCTAAGTTGGCCGCTGATATTCCAGACAGTGGAGTCGAAAAATCAACTATTGAACGGAATTCTTTGTCATTCTTCCTCTCAGCTACAAATGAGCAGGAAGTGACAAATATTGTGTGGGAATGTAAAAGTAAGTCCTCCAATGACTGTCATGATATCAGCATGACATTGATTAAAAAAGTTATAATGAATATTGTAAAACCCTTAACTTATATTTGTAACTTGTCATTCCAGACTGGCTGCTTTCCAAGTAAAATGAAAATCGCTAAAGTAATTCCACTTTTCAAAAATGATAACAAACACGTTTTCACTAATTACAGACCAATCTCTCTTTTGCCCCAATTTTCAAAAATTTTAGAGAAACTGTTCAATTCTCGACTTGAAAAGTTTCTCGAGAAACATTATGTAATTAATGATGGTCAGTATGGCTTTAGGTCCAAAAGAACTACCTCAATGGCAATAACTGAAGCTATTGAAGAAGTCACTAATGCACTGGAGCAAAAGAAGTATGCAGTTGGTATCTTTATTGATCTAAAAAAAGCCTTTGACACTATTAATCACTCAATTTTATTAAAAAAGATGGAAAGATATGGAATTAGGGGATTGGCTGGGGATTGGTTAAAAAGTTATTTAACAGGGAGGTCACAGTTTGTAAAAATGGGTCAGTATTTATCAGATACTCTTGGTATTGTTTGTGGTGTCCCCCAGGGGTCAGTACTGGGGCCAAAACTGTTCAATGTGTATATAAATGATATGTTTAATACATCCAAAGTACTGAAATTCATTCTATTTGCAGACGACACGAATATATTTTACAGTAGTGACGATTATAATGAGCTCGTAAATACGGTAAACAGGGAACTAAAGATAATAAAAAAGTGGATGGACACAAATAAATTATCCTTGAATATAAATAAAACTAAGGTAATGATGTTTGGAAATTGCAACAAAATGTCTGAACAGAGAATAAGTATTGATGGTATCCAAATTGAAATTGTGAGTGAGAATAAATTTTTGGGAGTAATAATTGACAGTAAATTGTCATGGAAACCCCATGTCAGATACATAAAAACAAAAATCTCAAAAAGCCTCTCAATTATAAATAAAGCAAAGCTATACCTTGATGAAAATGCACTTCGTACTTTATACTGCACTCTGGTACTACCATATCTTACTTTTTGTGTTGAAGTGTGGGGAAATACTTACCAGAACACAATAAATCCTCTGATTATATTACAGAAAAGAGCTGTGAGGATCATTCACAAGGTTGGATTTCTAGAACATACTCATAATCTGTTTACGCAGTCAAAGTTGCTAAAATTTGATGATCTTGTAAAATATTATACATCAATAGTCTTATATAAAGCATTTAACAAATTATTACCGCCTAACTTACAACGTTTTTTTAAAACTCCAGTGCATGTTCATAACTTGAGAGGTTTTGGACATTTTTCATTACCGAGAGCCCAAACCACTCGTAAATATTATTGTGTGTCTGTATGTGGAGTGAAACTCTGGAACAAACTGGACTTGCAACAAAAGCAATGTCAAACTATTAATCAATTTAAACTGTTATATAAACATTGGGTCTGGTTAAAATACAGAGATGAGGGTCTTTAATTTAAATTGCTGTTGTATTCAGTCTCATAGTGTGAACATGTGCTCAGTGTTTCCTTACCATCGTTGGTATATTGTCCATTACCATCGTTGGTATATTGTCCATTACCATCGTTGGTATATTGTCCATTACAATTGTTGGCATTGTTTGTTTCTATTACATTGTAGTTAAATTGCTGTTGTATTCTGTCTCTTAGTGTTAACATGTGCTCAGTGTTTTCTTACCATCGTTGGTATATTGTCCATTACCATCGTCGGTATATTGTCCATTACCATCGTTGGTAGCCTATATTGTCTATTACTATCGTTGGTATATTGTCCATTACCATTGTTGGCATTGTTATTCCTATTACATTGTTGGTATCAATTGTTGTTATAAAAATTACTTGTTACTTATGGTAACGCCACCATGATATAACATTTGTAAATAATCTGTGAGCAAAGTAACTAGGAAGCTCAAATATTAATCACTAAATGGGTAACTGGGGTGGGATTAAATAAGTTGTCTTCTTCCCACTCCCTTTCAGGCAGAATTTGATCGTCATATTTGAATACTGTATATTCTGTTTTTGTTTTTTCTTTGTTTTTTTTGCACTATATGATTTAACCATATTTTGTTTATCTTGTACTTTTTTTGTGCCATTGCCTGGAATAAACGAATTAATAAAAAAAAATAAAAAAATAAATAATAAAGCTAGACGTTGAAAATTGCAGATCAAGCGCACGGGGCGAAATGCTTTTATGAATTGTATCCTATTTTCCGTTATTACAGTTGACTATGCGAAGTGATATGGAACTGTAATGCGGTCAAGACCTGCCTGGAACTACTTTAGCCGTGCGTTTCCCTGAAAATAATGCACACCTTAGAACGTTCGTCAACCAATCAGATTCAAGCATTCAACGGCCCTGTAGTATGACAAGAAATAACAGACCGCATTCTACATTGGAATTCAACCAAGCCATGTAATATATATATATATATATATATATATATATATATATATATATATATATATATATATATACTGTGTATATATATTATAATTACTTATAGGTGGTTGTTATAGCGAATACAACCCCGACAGGCTGATCAGGACCTCGACGCGAAGCATAATTTGACACAAAATATTGATTTAAAAAGGAGTTTATTGATTTAAAAACGATTATATTGCTTCCGCTAAAGAAAATGGTCCATTCTGTCTCTACGGTTAGAATCCTGCGTCCATAGCAACGCTCTGCTTTGCATGGCAACGGTGTGTTATACTTCGCAGCGGTCTGTTATCAAGAAATAACAGACCGCATTCTACATTGGAATTCAACCAAGCCATGTAATAAATAGTATGAATGTAATTCCGACTACATTCAGCGTGTTGCCATTATCACGTGACCTACCAGCGTCAGTTACATTGCTTCTCTGCCATTCATAATGGCCTTATGGGATAGTAAAGTCTCCATCGAACTCCATTGAACTCTCCAATCACTTTTTGCTTACTCTTTTATGAGTAGGCCTACTGTGAATTCGGACATACTTCTTTTGTCACATACTGTTTTTCGCCTACTATATATCAGGGAATTATGCAATTTCAGATGCAGCCTAACAGATTCCCTTCACAAACAGAGTCCTGACTGTGAGCACAGGAAATCTCGCAAAACCTCTACTGGTCAAACTTGACTTTAGAGTAGACAAACATGGCGGACGACGGAAAAAGAAGAAACTGCGATAACAGACCTTATTCACACCAGCGCCATCTTTGATTTTTAATGGGAATCAAAGCGAGGCTGTGAGGGATAGACATGCATCTCGTCAGTGGGTTGTACTGTTATTTAATGTGTTTTTGGATTGTTCTGCTGACGAAACCCTGCAAAAATATCTTTCCAAGACATTTCAGTAAACAAAATGATGTGATCCTGTGAGCTTTATACTGCTTTTAAAGCAAATGCCATTGAAAACACAGTAAGTCTATTCCTCACAGCCTCGCTTTCACACCTGTCATGGCGCTGCTCTGAATAAGGTCTATAGTGTTTGGACTGCTTATTATTCGCTGGGAAAAAAAGAAAAAGTTTTGCATGATGTCGTGGAGACTTCCCGTTTTCCATCACCTTGCTTTCTGATTGGGTATTGTTTTGTTCCACGTGACAATCTAAAAAGTGCGTGCACGTTTTTCCTCGGGGTTCCCCTCACACAACAGGATTTCTGATCGTAAATATTCAACGTTGGATATTTACAATTTGAGATTAGTGCGGCCCCGACGACCTACCAAGCAGATTCAATCACTTCTAACACATATCACACCACAGGAAAATCTCATAAGATAATCTGTAGAACCATCAAGATTATCAGGACTTTACCCAGGATTGACGGAGGGGAGAAATTGGGCCTAAAATCGGCCTGATTATCTTGTAGTGTGTGGCTGCCTTTAGTCTGCCAGGGTTTTGACGTCACGCCTGCATCACTCTATATTTATGTATTAATTCTAGCTTTAGTTAGCAGACTAGGTCAATCTATCATAAGCTATACTGTAAATGACTTGATGGTTTACAGCAGGTGCAGGGCAGGTCGTATTCCGATAACCGATAACCTCTCATTTGAGGTTGAAGAGCTGTGTCATTCCTGACAATGGCAGTGATCAAACACACAGCATTTATTGCTAAGCTGGAGCAAATACACACTATTGCATGAAAGCAGTGACCCAGATATAGTGTCTGCGGTTCACGCTGCTTTTCAAGAAATTCCAGTGTATTAACTTTTATATGCATACATGTACACAATCCAGTTTCTCTGTTCTACATAGATAAGACCAAAATGAATCCATAAAACATACTCAATGACCCAAATTGAAACATACCGGCTTCAAACTCGGAGGTAAAACTAGGATACATGTTCACGGTTTAGACCCTTTGAAAAATAACTTGGATTGTCAGCGTTATGTAACTTCTTTTTTGTGTTTCATGCTCTCCAGCTGAGGTTGCTGTACGAGTGTAACCCCATAGCCTTCCTGATCGAGCAGGCCGGAGGCATCGCCACGACAGGCACCCAGCGCGTCCTGGATATTGTCCCCGAGGGACTGCACCAGAGAGCGCCCTTTGTGGCGGGCTCTCCAGATGATGTGGAGGAGTACTTGTCCTTTGTCAAGAAACATAAAAAATAGAGATTTCGGTTGTGATTTGATCCATTGAAAATCACATGACATCGAGTTAGCATGCAAAACATCACAGTAGCTTTTTTTAAATTGTAGAAACAAAGCTTTTGTAAACAGAATCACATTAAATTTCCTGTATTTAAAATATATTTTTTCTTTCCTTATTTCACTTTTCTGTTCAGATTTGTTCTTCTACCCCTTTTGCAATCTGTCTATCTTCCTCACTTATTTTATGCTAACACAACATAATGTGCCTTCAGTAATGTGTTGTTTGTTAGTTGGTAAAGGGTTTACACCCTGTTCTAACAAACCCCTCCCTACTAGTACAAGAGCCAAAACCCAGTAATCTCCACCCCACAAGTCTTAGTTTGCTGGTCATGATGTCAGCCCATGCAATGGCAAAATGCCAAGAGATAAACAAATAGGACACATTGAGCAAACGAATGTTAATGTTTACCTCTCCTGAAGATCAGAACACAATACAGTGAAGAAGAAAACGATTGTGACATAGTATGTCTTGAAAACCTTTTTTTTTTTTTTTAACCCTCATGAACATGACATATGCTGCTCCTTAGGTTTAAGTTTAAGCAAGCAGTACTGAAAACCAGTACCATTCAATCATAACCAACTAACTTCCTGTTTGAATAGGCTTAGTTACACTAGTTTGGATTTTCTGTTTGCTAATCAAGTCAACAAACTGTCGCAGTGAGGTGATAGTAATACATTTGTTTTGCAAATGATACGTAAATCTACAGAAAAATATACACTATCGTTCAAAAGTTTAGAATTTTTGGGGGAAAAAGTATCCTATCCTCGCCAAGGCCGCATTTATTTGATCAGAAATACAGTAACATATTCCAATTTAAAATATGTTTTTGATGTAATTTATTCTTGTGTTGGCAAAGCTGAATTTTCAGATTCATTACTCCAGTCTTCAGTGTCACATGATCCTTAAGAAATCATTCTAATATACTGATTTGGTGCTCAAGAAAAAAAATATTTTGAACAGTAGTGTATGCTGTTATGGGCAATAATATGTTTTTAAATTATTCTATACATAAAACTACTGGAATAATATAAATCCAAGCGGAAACAGCTCCAATTTTAAAAGTTTAATTGATCATACAGAGAGTAGAAAAAAAAAAACCACATTTGTACATTTCAACTTAAACTAAAGAACATGTATTTACATTGAGGCAAAAATCAACTAAATCAATGCGATTAAAATGACCACAAAAAAAAAAAAATTGCATAAAGTCCCTAAAACAGTTTCACAATGCCTAGAGCTTGAGGTTTCTCTCTCTCACAGTCTCATTCAGGCTGTGATACACAGTCCCCTGTGTTAGGCGACTCCTTTTTTACTAGACTAGTGGATTTCAGTGAACCACTCAAGTACCCGAGACACTAATGTGGCCTTCTGGTACAATGTCTTGATTCGAGAGGTATCTTCCTTAGACAAGAGGGTAGCTAGCTGCTGTAGCAATGCCACAGTGGTTGTGTCGGTCCTTTGCCATTAAGATATATCCTTGATCACCCCAGTTCTCACTCCAGCTAGAATACAGAAAAGGCACATTGGGTTAAAAACACTGGCTTTAAACATTGGCCATTCATGGTTTTAAATGAATGTACAGTATAAATGAGCTTCTTACCTGTTCTTGACAATCCAGTACTTCTTGCCATCAACATCCTCACCCTCAAAACCATAACCAACGGCAAGAACGCCGTGATCTAGCTCCTCGCTGCTGCATTCTTTCTCATAGTAGATACCTATAACAAGAGGTATACATCCGTTAGTTCACATCAACAGGCTTCTACTTCACTAAATTGTCATAATGTAATTGTCATTTAGTAGGCTTAACAACTAGACGTGGTGAGAAATATGCACACCTGATTGGTAGAACTGGAAAGACTCGTGTCCCGCGTCAATAGCCACTGACACCGGCCCCACAGAGGCTATAGCTTTCATCAGAGCGTGTTCCTTTCCACTGGGAATGTCAACGAATCCGGTGTCATTGGCTGCACTGAATTTGGGATCGTAATGGCAGGGCTGATCGTCCTGAAAACAAATGTAAAACAAAGCATGTATGTTATGGTAATCTTTTATGTAATTAATCAGAAGAATTTCAGAAGAATAAAAAGTAATGTAACTTACAGTTCCCAAGTAGGGGTAGGACTCCTCTGAGTCCAGACCGCTTTGGTCCTTTACGTACTGGAAGGCCTGGTCCATGAGGCCTCCGTTACAGCCCTCATTGCCTTCAGGACGGGAGCAGTCCACCAGGTTCTGCTCACTCAGAGACACTAGTTTTCCAGTCTTCCTGAACATCTGACCCTCCATGGCTCCGGTAGTGCTGAAGGCCCAGCAAGAACCACACTCACCCTGAAAATATCACATTTGAAAATGTTTTAGACCAGCGATTCTCAAGCAGGGGGCCGGGGGCCATAAGGATCAAGATATTTCTTATTTTGGTATGCCATTTTATTTCTTCAAAGAACCACGGTCTTGAAAAACTGGATATATGAAGAGGTCTAATTTCAAATGTGTGAATTTTAGACTAGGAAAAGTCATGTGAATTAATAAACCATGGGTATTTTTTAATAACTGCTAAGTCACTAGTAATAGCAAGCTCTAAAATATTTTGTGTAGAAATTGCAAATAAAAATAAAACTTCTGGAAAAGTTACTGGGAGTTAACTGAAATTTGTAAATGTAATTATTATAATTTGTATTTATTAAGTTATTTTAAATACAATTATTTTAGTTACTTTTTTATTTATAGAAACTACGAATGTGCATATTAAAATGAGTTTTGAATATTGTTGTGCACAATGGGGTTAAAAAGTTTAGAAGTTTATTGAATAGGCCTAACAGATGTAAATGGTGTATATGGTTTATTTATTACATGTTTTCTCTGTGATTACCCGAAAACACAACTATAATCTTTCACACACATCATATAGATCTAATTTTCAAAGTGGTCAGACCAGTTTTTTTTTAAATAAGAGCCGTGACTCATTGTATATAATTTCTAGCTAGTTAAGATAAAGGCAGCTATCTCACCTGATCTTTCACAGGAGTCACATATCCCTTTTCTCTCCAGTCCAACTTATTTGGGACCTCCAGGAAGTTGGGTTCCATGAAGAGGGATCCAGTGAATCGCCTCTCCTTCTTTTGCTTGAAGCCATTCATCACCTGCCTGAACTCCTCATGAGTCTGTAAATATAGAATAGATTGATTAATGCTGAAGGAATTTCAAAAATCAGTACGCATACGCCTCAAATAAACTTCTTCTGCAGTCTTACCATGTCACCAAAGTGGTTCATTCCGAGTCTGTACGTGTGTTTGCCCATGGAGTGTTCGAGATTGTGCATTTCGATCTTATTCAAGTTTTTCTCCCAGACCATTCGCCTCCACCCCTCCTCCTTCTGTGTTGAAAGAGATAACACTGAGTTCCACATCTTGCTCCGTTTTCAACTTGTTCATGCACATTTAAAGCCAGCAATCTCTCTTCAAAGTAACACTCACTTCATGGTATTTTTTACTGTGCCAGTTCTTCCACAGCTCCCAATGGTCATCCAACTGCTTGTCCAGAGTTGGAGCAGCAAATACTGCACTGAGGCACAACGTGAACGCTGCCAAATACACCCTCATGATCAAAACTCTGCGGGGGAAAACAACAGGTCAGACATGTTGCAACAAGTGACCATTAACTGTTTTATTCCATGTAAAGATAATATCAAACTTAAACATGTACAAGTTATTGTTCTTTTTTTTTTTTTTTTACCACCCTTTTAGTCCGAATATTTTAAAGCAAGACATCATTTTTTAGTACAAATATTCTAATTTTCAAATAGTCTAATATGGAACCGACTACCCATTTCTTTGGTAGATCATAATTATAACATAACAGGTCATAATTACGAGATAAAAAAAATCTAAATTGTGGTAATATAAGACCTTTTAAGTCGACTTTTAACTATGTGATTCCGAATTTATAATTGCGTAAGTCAGAATTCCACATTTTTGTCATTTTTTACTTATGCGGCTGAAATAAGAATTATTGCACTCTTAAGTGCTGAATAAAGCTATTTTAAATGGTTACATATAATGTTACGCAAGACATTGCTGAAACGGCTTGAAATCCCATGCCAAATATTCCTAGTCAGTCACCTCACTGCTGTATAATTAGGCCTAACGTTAAACGTGTATGCATATTTAAAAGAACAGGCGTATTTTTCCACAGTGTCGTGAGATCAGATTACTGCCACGATATATTTGTTTACATCGTGTAAAGAACCAACAGCAGGCAGATCTAGTTAATAACCTTGCTATGAATAATAAAAGCGAGTGGACGCGTAAATTAAAAAGACAAACCTACCAATGCCGCCGAACAGAAACGAATCTATATCGGTAATGTTAACGTTATATGACTGTATATCTTCTAAAAATATATATTTGATCACAGCACGGGCCTCCGGACAGACACACACACACTGGTCTCTAGAGACAGAAGAGAATACGGTGTTCCTAACAGGAGTCACGGGATCTGGGCGGTTGGGTTGCAGCCCAGTTTCTCAGGAAAAGAAAACAAAGACCGAAACCAGGCCACGGAAATCGAAAAAGAAACTATTGGAACAATTTGAAAGAAATGGTCATAGCAAAAAGCGCTATGCTTTATCCATCTAACGTTAGGCTATTAAGTGAAGGTATAACCGCGTGTCGAATACAGTTGAAGAAGAATGTATTTTGTATTAAGTTACAGTTCATAAGAATGTATCAGCAAACGAGCGACCTAACAAGCTCGATTCTGTTCAGTATAAACCTAAAACAAAACAAAGATGTATATAATTTGCACTAAACGGTCCATATTGACGGGTTTTTTTAAATAAATAAATGTTAAAACAACAAAAATTTCAGAAAGCTTTAAAAACTCCTGACTCACCCTGTCGTCCTGAATCCCGAAGAAAATATTTTTTTTTCACAGACGGGCCACAAGTTTATAGCGCATCTGAAGGCAAATTCCTCATTTCTCATTGGTCGAGACTCTTGCCTATAGATCTTTTGATCCCGCCCCTGCGAACACGTCAGAGCATGTGACCCACCAGCACGTGATGAGTTCCCGACAGATTATGATCTTACTCATGGAGGAAAAAACAATGTTGTTTCTAAAGAAACAATATGAACAAGATAATAAATTGGGTAACACTTTATTTTACAGTGTTCTTGTTACGTATACTTGTACTTACCATAACAGTAAATTGTGCATACATGCAACTAACCCTCAACCAAATCCTAATCCTACCCAAACCCTCTGATAGGCACATGTAGTTAATTAATATCACTAAGTACTTAAACATATAATTACACTGTAACAATGACACCTTAAAATAAAGTGTAACCCAAAATTGTTATACCTATTCAGTTGTTTAACCTATTATTAACCAGTCAGTAGTGATTTTGCCTCCTAAGAGTTCTTACACAACATGAAATCTATTACAGTTGATTGAAAAATGTTAGAATGAATTACCAAACCAAGATTCTAACAGCTGACAAGATCATTTGTAGATAAATAGTTTTAAAACTTTATATACTAAATTATAAAAGATCATAAAACAAAAAGGACTCTATTTTAATAGGCAGTCTTACATTTTCACTATAAAACCACTATAAAATGCATTTAACTTCATCACCCTGCTCACTCACACATCGAGAACACAAAGACAAGTGTATACTGGATTTACTATCAGTATGTCTGTGAGGACGTCAGTGCAGGTTATCTAGTGCTATAACTTGCCTCTGTGACAACATTCCACATTGTTTACATTCATGCAAAGCTTTGAGGCAGGGCAGAATTAGGGTCCTGCTTAATCTACATAACAACAAAGGGGGAAACATACTGATTAATGTATCGTGTGTCACAAGTATAGTGCACAATAGCTGTGGATGGGAAGATTGCTCAGTTATCACTTAAGGCTATCAGCAACCCTCTTAAAGCAATGATCAAAAAGGAGTAGTCAAAAGAAATACCATTGATCAAGTGTGAGCAACGTACAAGCCAAACATGACTCTGTGTTAGATTAGTAGCCTATTACATTGTCACTAAATAGTTTTTTTTAAAGTCAACTACAGTCTATTGGTATAGATGGTTCCATTAAGAACCTTTAACATCCATGGATAAAGATTCTTAAAAAGAAACCCGCTTTTGGAACCTTTATTTTCAAGAGTGTGTAACAGAAACAGAGCTGTAAAAAAAAGAAAACAGGAAAGCTTCAATATGTTATGTTGAAATATGGGGTGGTAATTCCGTTTGCTGAATAATGCAAGCTCTGTCCTGCCACACACTCTGACTCCTCAAAAAACACACAAAAAAAAACAAGCACATGACTGATCATTCATCATGCAATCATTATCATTTCCAATTCATTTTAGTGGGGCCTCACGGTTGATTTGAAGGCCTCAGTGGGGAGAGTACACGCAAAAGAATTTACTGGAGGGCACTCAAGAAAACTTTAAAATACATGGACTGTTTCTGGGACAGGTTTATTAGCATATTACACAATTTAGACCAAGTAATCAGCCATTTTGTAGGGGAAGACTTCCTGTCCTTATATTTGTCCCAAATATTTCTCAGCTAGTGTTTATTATTTAGTGTTTTATTATTTGTATAACTATGACTATTTCTGTTTTCACATCATATCTTTTCTTTGTACTGTGCCCTTGAGTTGGGGTGCTTCATAAATAAAATGTATTATTATTATTATCCTATAAATCTTTTTCAAACAGCGAAATGTAAATGTAAATTTGTCGTTGTGTTTTCTGATTTGTTATTTTGTTTTCGGAATTGTTATTGTGTTTTCTAAATTGATAACGTTTTTTTAATCTTTCCATTGCGTTTATAAATTAGTTGTTTTGTTTTCGGAATTGTGGTTTGTTTTGCACTACTCGGCCACCGTACAAAATAATGCATAAACAACACCATACAAATATTTTTCAAAAAGAACATTGATGAGAGTCATTGAGTAAACAATTTATTATATAAAAAAGTAGTACACTGTAAAGTTTAAGGAAGTATTAAGGACATGGCATTCAGAGACATGCGAACATAATATAAATAGAGACATAATGTGAAGGTCTTGTGCAAATAGATGACTGTACAAGTCTTAAATACACCAGGATAAATGTCCCTCTGATGTACCCTGTTAAAGTCTTAAGAGGGGAAATCGTGAACCTTGACCACAGCCTAAACAGAGATAGAGCTCCATAATACATGGACTTAAATCACAATATAAAAATGTGCCGTTTGGAATGAGAGAACAAAATATGCCAGATTCCCTTTTAAAATGTCTGTGATTTTCAGCCTGCAAGGGGAATGATGAAGGGTTGGAGGAAAGACCTGTTCCAAAATATAATATGGAACAGTCCTCGGTTTTTTTTTTAGACATTAAAAACATGATGAAACTGCAACTGTCTCATTTAAAGGAGAGCAAAAAAGTCATAGCATGTGTTTAGATGTAACAGAAAGTCTTTGCTGCCATCTACAGTTTTCAAGTTGTCACTTCATTTGTCTCCATTATACCTCAACCAGACTGGTATTCGATGCAAATGTCGACATATTTTAATTCTCCAGTGTAAAGAATACACGACTACGTGTTGAAAATAAGTTTGTCTTAAACACTCAACAACAGTGTAATAGTGTGAAACAGATAATATTGATATAACAGCTGAACAATTGCAACAAAGATCATGCTTATCAATACACTGAAGCAGACACCATTTTTATATAAAAAAAAGAATGATATCTTATTTGCCATGTAAGTGCCTCGATTATTTCATCATTTCCATTTGATAGGTAGTTAGAACTGTAATATTTCTCAAAAGTGAATGTGACAAGTGTTAATAGGACAAATGTGAAGGATTTTCAAAACCAGATTTTAAAATAATTTACCATGTACTTTTGCTTTTAAAGGAATGTTTAGTATGTTGGTTTGTGCTTCATCAGTCAAATACAATCCTGTCTGAAAAATTATGCCTTTTAGTTGCGATAAGAAACATTCAGGTAGTAAATGTAAACTACACAATTTTCCTATGTCGTAGAACAAGCATAAATCTATTGTTGCGTAATAGATATGTTCATTAAAAGCTTCATAAGACAGGTAAACACTGAAGCACTTGCAGAGGTGCACATCCAATTTTAAAATCTACAATGATGGCTCTTTGTCAACAGTTCGCTTTCTTCAAGGCACTCAATAGCTTGAGTCATTTATTAAATGTTGCCAAGCACTTAGTGATCTATCATTCGGTCATCAAATTTAGTGTAATTCCCCTATAACAGCTGTCTGATTATATAGAAGTAAATAGCAAACTGCGGATTCATTCAATTAGGACATTTGAGAAAGGCCGTCTACAGTTTCACCTTGGGAATGTGAGACAGCCTATAAAAGATTTGCAGGGAAAAAAAGTCACATAGGCACCTTTTGAGAGACACCAAGGATGAACATTCAGAAATCGCAAAGGGCAACAAAATGGACATGAACAGAGTATCTGATTCAAATACTTCAGTCTCAGGACCAGCTGGGAGTTTGATATTTAACACCACTCTGCCGGATAATTGCACGTTTCTCTATAGACACCAGTGACGTCCTAACGCGAGATCACGGAACTGATGGAGTTGTAGGACGTGCCGCCCCCATTACACACCGGGCTGTAGGGCTCCGGTGGGGTGCCCAGAATTTCCAGGTTGACCCGGAACACTGGCGCAGCTCTAAGGAGGAAATCCGCTGCGTCCCGACGGCCAAGTTCTCGCAGCTTGGCGAGCAAAATGCCTATGGTTGACTCGGGTCGTTGGCTCCACTCTTGCAGGAGCGTGGCTGTGGGGCTGACAAGGGAAAGGGGGTCTGCAGGCGGAGTCCCGTTGGTACCAGAACTGTATTTAGCAGCGAGCTCGCTAAGGCCCAAGTTCATGGCAAGCAGGCACCAGTCCTTTCCGAGGGCATCGGGTGGGTCCAGCAGGCGGCAGAGCTTGCGTCGAGCCAGGTGACTGACTTCCGCCACGGGCACTTCCCCACCAAGACTGCCCTGTTTGTAGACATGGGTGCAACCTAATGCTACGATACTGACGAAGCTCTCACGATAGCCACCCATGGTGTTCGACAGCGCGTTCTCGCCTCGAGCCTGAGCGCGGAAAAAGTCCCTCGGCTGGTAGAGCATGACGGGGCCGTGGTGTTCCCGCAGCTGCTGAGGGCTTAGATAATGTCGTGCGGTGAGCAAACCGGGTAATGTAGCAGCTAGGAGACCCTCTGCCATGCCGCACAATGTGTCCAACAAAGCATAGCAACGTCCGGAATCTACGTCAGGTCCTCGTAACTGTACCTCCACGCCCTGCCCGTGGTTCACAAGCAGAACCAGAGCCTCAGCACCACCGAGTCCGACCCGAGCTCCACCGCTCCACAACCTCACATCCTCGGCCTCGGCCTCAGGCTTCTGTTGCCGGCCCCACCGGCATAAGTTCACTTGGAACTTGTGGAAAAGTCCACAAGGGAATGGGGCCAAGTGCTCCGCAGGGACCACGCGCACTCCACCGTAAAGCAAAGTGTCCTCACCTTCGATGTCTTCCTCATCAGTCCAGGTGTGCTGTAGGCCACCCGTGCGTATCAGGGCGGGAATGTCCACCATCCCCGGGTTGGCTAAATCACGGGCACATACGTCCATGGCGTCGAGCACCTGGAGAAGTTCATCGATGTCCCCTTCGCTGACAAGGTTTTGGAGTTCTTCCACACGGTAGCGGCCTCGGTAGTGGTGGATCGCTTTGGGGGTTTCAATTGAGAGAAGCTTGCCAAGTACGTTACTACAAAGCCAGCGAGGATCTAACAGGACAACATCCTGGACAGTCTCACTCTGCATGATGTTAATCTAGAGCAAAAAAGGGAATAAACTTTATTTTGTGCAGGGAAATGGGTGATTCTGATTGTCATTTAAAGGTCTGTTCACATTAAGGTGAATATTCAGTGCAATTACATTTTTATTTAAATAAACGGCTGTTAATGTGTCTGTTCAGACCGACACAAACATTCACATGCTGTCAATGTGACAGATTTTTTTTTATGTAGGGATGTTCTAAACTGTTTTCTACTGCACCATGAAGAAAACCAATAAGATTCACACTTTTGGTCACATGCTCAGAGCCGCTGAAGTTACATAAACCTACAACTCGGTGGTGCTCACGAACAGACTATTTTGCTAAGTGCCAGTGAACAGCAGAGGAAGAATTTGGAACCAGCTCTCTATACTCTTGTATTTGGTATTGTTTGATAAACCACAGTGAATAAAAAAAATCTGATCGGCTATTTGAAAACGTGTAAATACTGTTTCACTTCTTTTTTCTCTCTGAAAAGCGGGTGTCAAAACAAAGTCATATACCGTTTTGTGACTGCTTTTCTAAAAGCACCACCAACTGTTAGTCAGTGAATCTGCATTTTCATTTAGTCAATCAGGTGTTTTTATAAATTAGTCGGAAACAGACATATCACGTGCAAAAATTTGACCAAATATTTGTGTTGGTGTGAACAAGCCTTTAGGTGGCTTCCATAACAGTTCAGCAGATGTGTTTATCCAAATTTAAATGGTCACTTTAGGAGAGAAATTTTTTTTCTTCAAATAAATGTGATGATATACTATATCATCACAAATCATCAGTAGATATATCAGTATATCAGTTATAAGTGCAGAATTTAGGTCTGTTCATCACACAGAGCTATTGCATGCATTTGGAAGACTAGGAATAAGGCAAACACATTGAATGGAAAACTTTTATGAAACTCAAAGAGTGATTTTTGAAATTTGGAGCTTGATAGCTCAAGATTGCAATGTATTTTCATTATGTACAAAGGGTGGCCAGTAAAAAAAAGAAAGAAAGTCACACAGGCTGACACTAATTGTCATCTTTGGGTGAATTATTCTTTGAAGAGATATGACATAACAGATTTTAAAGGGACACAATGGATCTGAAGTCCAATAAACAGAGCATCTTATGTAAGTAAATGTTAATAAAGCTGAATCACAGCTTGGCATTTTAGCCCATCAACATAAAACATTCCCTAAAATGTGTTTAAGTGTTGCTGCTGAAAACACAAATGACTAATATTGATGAGAATGACTCATTCACCTGCCCTCTCTATCGGTGAAGCTGATGTTGTAATGGTTGTGGGTGGTCAATAGACTGACAAAGCCCTTATTCAGTTGCTGACGCCCACCAACTCATTTGGACCCACATAAAAACATGTTTGTAGATGTTCTGTATTGTAGACTTTGGTGGTTTGAATGTGGCATTAATAGCGGGGGCGTGTGCGATAGTATAGCAGAATGCATGAAAATAATAATTTTAATTAATGATACAGTGCAACCACCTAAAACACACTTTATACCTACAGCAATATACCCATTATTCAAACATATTTAATCATCTGCTCATCATCACACACACACACACACACACACACACACACACACACACACACACACACACACACACACACACCTCTCCTATGCTGTGAAGTTGTGAAGCCAGTTCCCGCAGATCCTCTTCGCTGGCTAGAGGGTTGATTTGTTCTTGCACATCCACAACAAACTGTTGCCATGACATCAGCTGGTTTGGCCCATTCAGTTTCCGCCAGGAAGGCAGAGTGGACAACAGCTTCTCTGACAGCTGAGTCATCGGCCTGCAGGTCTGTCAAAACGAGAGAGATAGAAAAGCAATTTTTACATTTCTGAATGTATTTGTCAAAGGGGTTGTCAAGTTGGTTCAGAGTGGTTCTTAACATGTTCATGTTCCTATGCAGTTGCTAGGGTGTTTTGAGTGGTTGCTCGGTAGTTACTTTCTAGCCCAAGACAAACGAGTGGGTCTTTAATATTCTCACCTCGAAATATTGTACAAATATAAGTTTAAAGAGTATTTTCCCCACTAACCGAAAATAGGAGCAATAGTAGGAACCACCACTGATAAATGAACGCCAGGCTTCCTCAACACTTCAAACATATTGTACTAAATATTTCATAAATAAATACTGTACTAAATACTTCTTGAAATAGTTTTAATTTCTTTATAATATACTACACTGTACACAAAGATCCATTCCAGACACAATATAATGGCAGATGAGAAAGAAATGGTAACAGGTACGTGTAGGAGTGAGAGAAAGATAGAGATGTAGGAGGAAGGATCTGAGTGTCAGTGTTTGATATTGTGTGTTTCTGAGAGAAAACTGTGGTGGTTATTTGACATGGTAAAGAGAAGTGAGCCTCATTATTGAGATATCCAAAAGAGTGGAGAACGATCTTACAGAGATGATGGTGTTGCGGAGCTCTAACAGAAGGTTTCTCAGCAGCTTCATGTCTTTGGAGTTGGACGCTCCTGCATCCATGATGAAGAGCTTCTCAGCAATCTGCAGATCATTCCCAAACCTGATAAAAAATAATCAGTATAATACTCAATTTAATAGAAACAAAGCACATTCAAGGCTGAGTAGATCTACTCAATTGATCATTTTGACTTATAATGATGTTTTATCTACCAAATCACTATAATCAGTAGGATTTAATCCATGCTCCATAGAGTAAAAGGATCACTCTGCCAAATATCGTCCTTGTAGGTCTCATAGATCCAAACCGACAGTTTATATTGATTTAATCACCTGTTTCTGACTTCCCTAAGTAGAGATCTCTCCTTGTCATAGCTGAACTCTCCCCCAAACGATCGGGGCAGATTCACAATGTCACCATGTGTGGCCACCAGCACCACACGCAGTGGATTCCTGATCTTCCCTCCAAAGGCTGCGGACACAACAGAGCACCAGTCTTATGATCTGTTCTGAACA
This sequence comes from Leuciscus leuciscus, assembly GCF_965113295.1. Classification (NCBI taxonomy): domain Eukaryota; kingdom Metazoa; phylum Chordata; class Actinopteri; order Cypriniformes; family Leuciscidae; genus Leuciscus; species Leuciscus leuciscus. The sequence goes on from NC_138729.1 coordinate 23,913,499, forward strand.
TCTTTAACCTCAATGCATCATTTTAACTCATAATTCCATAGACCATAGACAAAGAACTGAATTCCTAGATTTAGACTGATGCACTGACTCTGATGAAGTCTCTTTTCGGCATTATCCATAACACAAAGGAAGTGCCTGCTACAGTACTTACACAAATTCCTCAACCATCACTACAGTGCAAGCAAAGGCAAGTCAGGCTGAAATTATCAGAGAGAGTTTGAGAGGGACAAGAATGAGAAAACTACAAACAGCATCAACAGAAGCCATCAAGCTCATAGGGATTACCTTGTTAGTTTAGTACAAATAATAATATTTTAAAAATGAATGTGTTAAAAAAGTAACTATTGGAGAATTGGTTCAAACCAACTAAAGCAACATTAACAAGTTGCTTTTAACTTGACAGAGCATTTAAAAAAAATATGGTGCACATGGTGTGAAAAACAGCAAGACATTATGCAACGGCTAAAACATCCATCAAGCGGTTTTTGTAGCTTCCTATTATCACAAATGTTATTCAACTTATTATGGAAATGCGAATTTCAACAGTATGGGTGGGCAGAGACAGATGAATAAAACTGAGCCTTAACAAATATGTTACGGTGTAATAGCATGACTTCCATGAAAAACATCAAGCCTATTAGTCATATAAAGTCTATAAGTCTATAAAAACTACTAAGGTAACTAAGTTACTAACCAAGTATACAATATTAATTTTAATCCAGATTTTTTTCTAGAACTTTTTCCTAAGACCTCTTAATCAGAGACTTCTAAGCTTCAGCTGTTCTCTGTAATTATTGTTATGGAATCCCTCTAAAAATGAGGAGTAAAAAAATCCATTCATTGCAGACTGTAGTCCCGCACACATACCGATGTTGTCCTCTGGCAGAGTGAGAGCCTTTAGGCAGTTGAGCCAGAATGTGACCTGGTTGAGTTGAGTCTCATAAGGCTCCTCCAGACTGAATAAGACCAGATGAATCGCTGTGGCGTCATTTGCAGCGAAGTAGTCATATGAGCAGTAGTAGACAGGATTACCAGAGAACTCCCATATACAGAATTCTCCAACACCTGAAAACACACATACACCAATAAAATATAATACAATTCATAAAATTAAAAATATAAGAATCACATGACACTGAAGACTGGAGTAAATGGCAGCTGAAAATTCAATCACAGGAATAAATTACATAGTAAAATATGTTAAAATAGAAAAAAAAATAGCTTTAAAAATATATATATTTCACAATTTTTACTGTATTTTTAATCATAAAATACAGCCTTGGTGAGCATAAGAGACATCTTTCAAAAACATTAAAGAATATTCAGTTTATTATATAACTGCATAATCTAAGAGATTTAAAAGAGTTAAAAAACATAAAAAAAAACTTGACTTTCACCATTGACATTGGTGTTCTGGATGTCGATGGCTTTGGTGGCGGTGTCGTCAGCCGTGGAGAGAGCGTTATGAACAGGACTGAAGACCTCCAACACTCCTTTAGTCAAACTGGGCTCAAACATCATACTGCGGCTACGCACACTTACATTCTCACAGCCTGGGTACAGGTTAGAGATGCTGACAGACACTACAGGCACACAACACACACACAGGGAAGCAAAGAGATAGGAAGACTGTAAACTACATTGAATTTTATGAGACTCTTTTGAATTTATAACAAGAAATACAATACGTATATATTTGTAACCGAAGGATAAAATTGGCCTATTATTTGAGGGTTTATATATTTTTTTAATTTGAATAATTTCATGACCTGTGGAAACCCACCACAAGGGGGAGCTCTTTGCTAAAGTCCTTATTCCAGCTTTCCCAGTGTTGACAGGAAAATAAATATAGTAAAAAAACATACCGAAGCTTTTTAAGGAGAACAAATTATCTTCATAGTAAGGGAAATGTTGCTTAGTTGGTTAAAGATATGGGCTGGTAATGGAAAAATATTGTATGTTTAACCCCCACAATGGATGATCCATTATCACCACATACTGTATACAATATTTAAAAAGTACAAAAAAAAATCCTGACAAAACCACAGAAGTGGCAAAGAGCCATTTTTAGTTTGGAGAAATAACCCTACACGAGAAATAACACGAGAGTCAGATGACTCAAAACTCTTTTATACCCTACAAATGTGTTAGTCGCACTGCGCTGCACACGTCTCGCACAATCAACGCCTTCCACTGAACTTTGGTTCTTTCTAAAAACTTTTCTCACAGAAACCCTGAGACACCTTCCTCAGTTTGGCTGCGGCATGAAATTGACGTGATTCTGCCTTCCATGGATAGCGCTATGTGACGTGTGTGTGTTAATTTGGGAATGAGTGAGGGAAATGAACAAAGTTGCAAAGCTTAATTTTTTAGCTTTTCAATAAATACAGAAGGAAGACACATCACCCTACCTGAAGGTTTGGAGGTGACCGGTGAGGCTGGGTGTCGTACAGGGTTGGTCAGTCTGGTCCTTCTCCTCCTGAAGAAACTCCGCAAGATGCCACACCTCAAAGACTCCACCAGAGTGCTCTTCCCTGCTCCCGAGTGGCCGAACAGCTTGAGTTTGATGCGAGGTTGAAGGGTCTGCGTAGGCCGCAGCTGCTGGATGTAAACACTCTTATGGTTGTCCTGTAAGACCAGGCAAAAAGGGCATGTAAATGAACACAATCCAATGGCAATACAACATGACATATGGACCAATGGCATAATGGTAATGTGACTGAGAATGTGCAGTGCATCCTAATGAGTGTAATTTATAGGCTCTTAATAGCTAGTATTCTGGGTCTGCCAGCTGAGCATAATCCACATTTTGTAGCAAATAGCAAGATGCCGAATGCCATATATTAAATCATGTAAGTGGCAGTCAAATAAACGACGTTCAAAATCTAAAGTCAAGTTTGTGTCTAATAGATAAACCACACATCTGAGTAGTAGATCAAATCCAAGCGATTGCAGCATTAAAATGACTGAGATAAAAAAATAAAAAAATAAACTGATGTAGACTGAAGTTCAAATTAGAAGCGACTGAAATATCTTAACATATGGAAAACCATTTCTTTTTAGTCACCTTGAAAATGTTTTCACCACAGTAAAGGACTATGCAAGAGCTTCAAAATGCCATCTGGGATTTTGTTGGGATTAATTGGCAGATCTGGCGCTATGTGTCACATTGATGGGAGGGGCTGCAAGCTTCAGCTATGATATTATTGTACCATCAAATTGACATGGTATTTTAAGGTTCTTTAAAGAATACCAATGAACATGCCCAACAAATCATAGTAAGAACATGACACTATAGTGTGTATTTTTCCCATTCACTTCCCTCTCTTTGTTAAAGAGTTATGAACCAAATCAACCAGCAATGAGGTGAATCACAATAAAAAATGTTTTGATGAGAATCAAAGTAATTGAAAATCAGACAAAGACAAAAGGTACAAGACTGTGAAATTATAAATGCATACATATATACCTCAACAATATATTTTTACTGTAAAAAACTGTAAAAAGTTTATTGCAAAATATCCATACGACTCTATTTTGTCATTTTTTGCAGGGCTTCATAGGATTGGGCAGGCGCTAAAGAGTTCTTTTGGCACTATTTGTTTGACACGATTCTCTGATTGGTGGAGTTTTTCACCAGGAATTCCACTGTTAAACACGATTATTCAAAAATAAGCTGAAATAATGCAGACTGATGGCTACAGCAAAAGCATATGTAGCTCACGTTTTTTTTTTTATTATCATTACAAATTAATTCCAATAATAGAGAATATGAATGGTACTTTTACTTCTGGAACCTGACTGTTGCATGTCTTTTTGGTACCTTTTTGTTAGTCATTATGGTTCAGAGCTGGCCACTGAACATTTAAACATTAATTATCTTCAAAATGCAGTATTAAAAAAAAAAAACTGCTGCATGGCATCATGTAATAATCATAGCCAATATGAGCATATTTTGTGGTGTAATACACAACTATATGGAGATGGATTTTGGGCCAATGAGATTTCAATTGCTTTGCAATTATAAAAACTATAAAAACGAATAATAGCCCAACTACTTATAATTGATATATTTCAATATGATCTTTCAGCGGATCAATGGGTTAAAAATGATATGTTATGCAAGCCAAACATTTATTTTTAAAATAACAAAATCAGTTCTTCTGCATACATTTTAGGGGAATGAAAGCCATTATTGAGAGCAAAACTGACATCCTTTGTAGGTGTCATAAAAAAAGGCAACAAGGATCTCATAAGCCTTAACAAAGCATTCATGTAATGCAAATGAATGTCTCTTGAGTCTTAGTGAGATGAATAATAAACAAAGACTCACACCTTTTTCAGCTTGGCCAACAGCACTGCTACATGCTCCTGCTGCTCAGCAGTCGCGAGATCCTCCGCTGTCTTTCCATCCTGCAAGAGACAATGACAGTGATGGATAAACTGCAGCGACAGAACATTACAGGCAATACGGGCCCGTCAGCGTCCAGTGACACAGATGAATGAGTAAAGCTAGATAAATAAAAGTCCATCAGCCTTTTATCTGCTCAGTATTACCAGACCACTGCACTCATAAAGCTCTGATAGATAGAGAGATATAGAGAACGAGAGAGTCAGTTTGCTGGGTATGGGTGTAAAAGAGAAAGTGAGAAGCTAACAAGGGAAAGTGAGAAAGAAAGAAAGAAGAGAGAATATCACCTAACAGCTTAACAGCGTGACTCACAGTATGCTACAAAAACTGCTTGAGACAAACAGCAGGTACGGTGTTGATTATAGCTGAAATGAATGAAAGGTGTAATGCTGCCTCCAGCTCACATAAGATGATCGTATATTTGAGATGAGTGCAGATGAAAGACACCACAAAACTGTAATAAAAAATGATTAAGTCAGCACCAGGGTGGCGTCCTGGCACTCAGCCATTCACTCTACAACACTCATTTGCAACAGTTTCATGGAATTGCTTGTTCTTTCCGTTCCACCTGACTGCTGCACTCATTGAAGAAGAGTTGTGATTCGGTGGGTAATATTTTTCTGAACAGCTCCCAACTCTTCACACACCCCCTCTCACTTCTGCTGCTATCTGTCTGTCCGCCCATGGAAACAGTCTCTTCACCTGCTAGAAGCCATAGTAGCACCATGCAGTTCAGGAGAAGTTCATTACATCTGAGAACAATGTGCATCAATATAAAACAATTTCTTTAAGATTTGAACTTGAGATATATAATAAACACTTCAGTTCAAAAGTTTGGGTTTGGTAAGATTTATTTTATTTTTTTATCACCAAGGCTGCATTTATTTAATCAAACACAGTAAAAACAGTAATATTGTGAAATATTATAACACTTTTAACTGTTTTCTATTTTAATTAAATATATACATACAGTCTTCAGCATCACATGATCCTTCAGAAATCACTCTAATATGCTGATTTGGTGATATGATGATCATCAATGTTGAAAACAACTGATTAAAATTTTTGTGGAAACTGTAATATATATACACATACACAGATAGTCTCTTATATTAGGCTACCATTCAAATGTTTGGGGTCTGTAAGTTTGGTATATAAAGTATTTATATACCAAACTTAAAGACCCCGATAATTATAATGGTAGTATAAGGGTTTATCGGTGTTCTTTGCCTGTTTTGGTGGGTTCTCACTAGTTTAGTTCAGTTTTCTGTGTTTTCAGTTATTTTCCTTGGTTATTCATTGTCTGATTATTGTTTGCACCAGATTTTTATTTGGCTAATTAGTGTATTTAAGCCCTGTGTTTATTTCTGTTCTTTGTCAGTTCTCGTCGTGTGTACAGCGGTTGTCCCGTTTCTGGTGTATTTTGAGTTCTCCTAAATAAATATACACTGCTGTAAATAGATCCATTCTCTCACCTTTATTGTAATTGTATGTGCCAGGTAGTGTATACAGTATATATTATTCAAACCCCAGTATTAACCATCAAATTAAAAATCCTGATAAATTGGAAAGACTGGAAGCTTTGTATTATATTTGACACTAATGGGCTAAACCCCATGTGTCATTTATATCTAGAGACCCCCCTGGAAAATGGTACTCATTTAAGTCGGTTAACGAGGACCAACCAATCTACATTTCTAATAATTTTACGTGGCAGCAATGGAATGATAAAATACATAATGAAAGCATCAATTACACACCTAATGCACTTCCTTTGCTATTAATTTTTTCACAAGCACTAAAAAGCTTTCTGTCTTTGTGTGGAAGTGAAAGAGAGAGAGAGAGACTATTTCATTACAACCAAATTGACGCACATAAGAACTTCCCAGGAGGTTTTGACGGAAGCACATGTGTGATTGTGAAATCAGCATCAGGAGAGGGGTTGTGGATGGATGGGGTAATGACTATCAGTAAGAGAGAGCTTGCTCGAGGAAGTATATTCCACAGAAAGGTCATATGTAAAAATGGCATAAAACATACAAACTCAACGACAGCATAAAAAAAATAAAAACCTGAGGCAACTCTGCAATGCTACACATCTGAAAAAAAAGAAAGAAATCTGTTTACCCTAAACCCACCAGAGTCACAGCCCTTGACCAAAACCATTAATGATTTAACAGCTCCGGATACACGTACACAATCTCACTCACAGCAACACAAACCCACACATAACACCTGGGACCACAAGCACAAGCAAACCACACAACCAGAAACAGCTGTGTTCCTCCTCAAACCGACGGGGACAAATGAACCAGACTCCCTCTGAAAGAGAGCCCCTGCACACCCCCACACAAACCTGAGCGAAAGAGGATGTGATGAACACAGCAGAGGTGTTAAAGCACAAATGAAAAGGATAGAAATGGGAAAGCTATGCTGCACTGTAATTACTCTTATCTAATGCGCCTTTCCTTCCAATTATACTATGAGATGTGACTACAAATTCTGCCGTACAAAACAGCCCATTTTCTTATTCACAGAATCTTTTTGTGTCTGTCTGTTCGGCTCCAGCTCACACTACGTGCTCCCATGAGGGCGGGCTTGTATTCATTTATTGATTTGTGGTTGTCTCCCAAAAGATAAAAAAATGGCTGGAAATTTCAAGGCGGAATGGAGCGTCCTGACATGAGGGAACCAATTGTAGTGTTTGTTTGACAAATTGAGACCACAGCATGTCATTTTCATATTGGAAAGGGAGACATGAAAAATATATGGTAGTTGCTTGGAAGAGATGAACAAAAACAAATCAAATATTTTCTGAAGAAAATGTGATGCTTGGGCGTTGTGTGTGGGTTTTAGCACGCTGCTATGCAGTTGCTACGGTGTTCTAAAGAGGTGTTTTTGCCTGTTTTATCTTCAACCAGGTGAAAATAATATGTCTGATAAATACAATACAGTTCAAAAGTTTGGGTCAGTAGGATTTTTAAAAAGAATTTAATACTTTTATTCAGCAAAGATGCATTAAATTGATCAAAAGTGACAGTAAATGTATTTATAATGTACAGTACATTGTATATATTTATAAAAAAATATATATTTCAAATAAATGTGAACTTTCTTTTTATCAAATAATCCTGAAAAAAGAAAAATGCAGTAGATTAAGCAGTAGAACAAGTTTTGAACATTGATGATAATCAGAAATGTTTCTTGAGCAGCAAATCAGCATATTAGAATGATTTCTGAAGGATCATGTGACACTGAAGACTGGAGTATTGATGTTGAAAATTCAGCTTTGCAATCAGAGGAATAAATTACATTTTAAAATATATTAAAATTGAAACAAATTATTTTCAATTGTAATATTTCACAATATACTGCTACTTTTTAACTTTATTTTTGATCAAATGTAGTATTGGTGAGCACATGGAAAGAGACCCATTTGAAAAGAAAAAGGTAACTCTATACAATAAGGTCCCATTAGTAAACATTAGTTAATGCATTATATAACATTAACTAACAATGAGCAATACATTTGTCCGACTATTTATTGATCTTTGTAAATGTTAGTTAATAAAAATACAACTGTGTATTGTTAGTTCATGTTAGCTCAGGTCCAATAAATAATAGTAACAGACTTTGGATTTTAATAATGTATTAGTAAACATTGAAATTAACATTAGGATTAATAAATGCTTTTAAAGTATATTTCATTGTTAGGTAATGTAGTAACCTTATTGTAAAATGTTACCAAAAAAAATAATAATAATAATCGTACCCACCCCAAACTTTTGAATGGGACTGTATAGCTTGACAAAAAAAAAAAAAAAAAAGACAGAAGACCACATTAATCTGCAGCTTCTTATATGTGGAATCCATTTTTTCTTTCGTATGCCACTGACAATGAATTATGGATTCTCAAAATTCCCGTGTGCTGTAACATGCATTGTGCATCAGCTGCTATACAATATTAACACTGAGGAGGAGTGTTTGAGATGGTGTTGAGGTAGGGGGTGTGAGCGAGGGGCGTGTGGGTAGGCCGAGGGGAGGGATGTGGGGGGCTATTGATTAGAAACATACATTGTTTAGGATGAGTTGACTGTGGTTTCATTGGGGCATCCTGTCCTTCACCAGTGCTGAAAGTGAAACAATGATTCTCTGCTGGCACAGTCTCATTAAGCTTCAGTATGGAAACTATATTGCACTGGGCTGACAAGCTTACTGGAGAAGGTACACCCCTATATTACAGGAAAAAAATTAACTGCACACATCTCTGAACACTTGATAAAGACAGACAGATATCTCCACAGGAATGCATATTAAGAATCAGTCTGATTAAGAATCAGTCATCCAAGAAGAATGATGATGATGATGATGATGATGATGATGGGGGACACCTACACAATCATATAAGAACACGCAAACCTACAGAAACCGACACACATCCTATAGGAGACGCTCTATTTGAGTCGAGAGACAGTTGATTGAAAGATTAAGGATTAAAGAGAGAATGGTAATCTAGGCTGTCATGAATGATAAATGAACACTTGTTTAAAGAGATGAAGAGCCTGCAATTTGATTAATGTGCTAAGAGGGCAAGACACCAGATCATTAGTGTTCCACCTCAGTCAGACACAAAAAGAAGACAGTAGTCGAACAGAACCCCTTCTAACCCTTTCTATATTCATATATATATATATATATATATATATATATATATATATATATATATATATATATATATATATATAGTGATTTAAAGGCATACACAATACCGTTCAAAAGTTTGGGGTTGGAACAATTTTTTTCCAAAAAATAAAAGAAGTTTCTTATGCTCACCAAGGCTGCATGTGTCAAAAGAAAAAACTGTAATATTGTGAATTATTACAAAAGAAAATAAAAGTTTTCTATTTTAACATAATTTAAAATGTGATTCTCTGTGATGTTAAAGCTGAATTTTAATCAGTCATTACTCCAGTCTTCAGATTCACATGATCCTTCAGAGATCATTCTAATATGCTGATGTTCTGCACAAGAAACATTTCATTATCAATGCTGAAAACAGTTGTGCTGCATAATATTTTTGTGGAAACTGATAGATTTTGATAGATTTTAAATATAAATATTTTGTAACATTATACATGTCTTTACTGTTGCTTTTGATCAATATAATGCATCCTTGCTGAATAAAAGTATTAATTTATTTCGAAAAAACTTACTGACCCCAAAACTTTGACTGGTAGTGTATTTTTAATAAATAATATAAATGTATAATACAGTTACAAATTCCATCTCACTTATTTACACCAAAACCCAGAAGGATGTTGAACTTACATTAGTGATAGCCTCAGTGTTTGCTCCTGTAACACAGAGATGACGCACCACCTCCAGACCCCCGTTACTAGCTGCCAGATGAAGAGGAGTTCTCCCAAACTACAGACAAATAAAAAACAAACATCTCTAAACGCTGTCTTTCTGAGAATGATTCATCACTAACGGCAACTAGAAAACAAAAGGTAAAAATTGTGAACAACATGAATATAAGTGCAAAATGTTGATGACAATTACATGACTGTAATTCTGTTCCGTTTGACTCGTAAAGCCCTCATTTAGAAGGAACTCAAATCTTCTTCCAGCTGTAATGGAAGTGCCATTTAAGAATTTCACACAGAAGTAACAACTTGGCATGTATAATTGGTATGTAGAAAATTTCAAGAAAATTAAGTAGGGTCAGTTGAGGGGACTTGAAAAAGGAGTGGATGATGATTCAAGCGCAATAATTAATACTTGAATACGCTAAAAAGCAAAGACTGGTTCATAGGCTAAAACTAGGGTTTTCTATACATTAGTGCTGTTTGAATGAATTCGCTTACTGGATTACTGGACTGAAAATTCTCTCGGAGTGTAGCGGCTTAAAATCAAAACAGAGAAAACAGAGAAGCGAAATCGGGTTAAAAGGTTAGAATACAAATTTACGCCCACCAAGGTTACAGGTGCTTGCGCCATTGTAGATGCTCTTGACTTCTAAGATCTTCTAATTGTAGACGTAAATTACGTTTGATGCAATTCCGTGTGTAAGTAATTTATTTGGATTACATTATTTTTAAAGATTTTTAATTAATTGCATGCGTTAACGTTGACAGCCCTATATATAATATATAAACTGTATGTATATATGTATATATGTACATATATACATACAGTTAAACCAAAATTTATTCAGACACCTTCAACAACATTTCTCACATTATCACAGTTTATTCTCTATAGTTTATAAAATGGTATAATAAAATATGACAAGAACCCAGAGTTATCAAATCAGTTGATATTTCACTGGTTTTGGCCATCCTTCTGTTAGACTGTCTCACAAATGAACTAGGTTGAATAGCTGTCAGCTGTTAAGTTTAAGTACACAATTAGATAATACCAATTTAGGTCAACCCTTTACCAAGCAATGCTTAATTCTGTTTAGTCTGTGGTGTAAAAAGGTCGCATTAGCAATTAAAGAATAAACAATTAAGCAAAACATGGTCAGGTCAAAGTGTCTGAATACATTTTGGTCCCAAATTTTTATACATTTTACTGGTAGTCCACTGTATGAAGAATTTTGGGTATAATATGTCACAGTTTACTTTATTTTGCTATCCTCACTTACATAAATGAACTATAGAGTCCTGCACACACTATTAAAAAAAATATAAAAAATTATATCTGATGTCTGAATAATTTTTGGTTTTACTGTATATATACAGGGCTTGAAATTAACACCTGCCAAGCTGCCAAATGCAGGTGGATTTCAGTGGTGGCGTGCAACGCAGTCACTCTTACTAGCCCCTGTGGCGGGTTGAATTTTATATAATATACATTTTTCAGTTGTACTCTTTTAAAAAGGCATCTGAAATAATAAGCTAAGTGCAATGTAGTGTTGTCAAAAATATGGATTTTTCGATACATATTGATACTGAAATATCTGAAACTCTTCCGCAGGATACACAATTCTAGCTGCGCGTTCTCGCTCTCTAATCTCTCCGACAGCGAGTTGACGAGTTAACTCACTCGATTCTGGATAAATATTGTTGGTGTTACAGGGCTTGAATTTCGGTGTGGGATTGCACGTATTCAGCATAATTTTACTAATTCCTGCAAATTTTGTGCTCACTTTCAAAGTGCGTGCACATAAAGACAAGTATATTGGCTATATAAAACAGTATAATGGCTCAGAGCGTCAGGTCTTAAAGTGACAGTAACCTAATATACCAGCTGCCAAGTTATGAGATAATTATATATATATATATAATTAAAATAGAAAACAGTAAAAAGTGTTATAATATTTCACAATATTACGGTTTATTACTGTTTATGTTTTATATATATATATATATATATATATATATATTTTTTTTTTTTATTATTATTATTTTTGATTTATTTATAAAAACTATAATAGTATATAAATAATATAAAAATAACACTGGCTAAAACACAATTAGGGGTCGAAAAAGAATATTATACAGAAGCTTTTCTCCCTCCTAGTTTGAAACTCACTTTGTTAGGAATATCCAAATTGGCTTTAGCAGCACAGAGGTGCGTGACCACAGGCAGGTTGCCGTCCTTGCAGGCGATGTGAAGGGGTGTGTTTCCGTGACGATCCTGGTGGTCCACATAGCAGTGATGGCTGAGCAGACACTTCACCACTTCAATTTGACATCTCCTCACCGCCAGATGCAGAGCGATGTGACCGTCCTGAAATATATAGATGCAAACAAACCATGATAAGGATAGTCAATAATTATTTGGACCTTAAATGAACCATAAAACACCCAACCACTGCAGTTGTTAATGGTTAATATTTTGTAAGTGTCTGTGTTCACCTTATCAGCAGAGTCCATGTCTGCCCCATGCTCCAGCAGACACTCCACGATGTCCTTGAAGCCGCGGGCCGAAGCGGTAAGTAACGGGCTCTCACCCTCACGGTTCCGGGCATTGACATCACAGCCAGCCTCGCACAGGGCTCTGGCCACCGCAGAGTAACCGTGCCACGCTGCACAGTGTAGAGGTGTCTCCTGCTCCTGTGGAGGCATGAAAACAGTCTTTGGCATTCAGACTAAGAGCTCATGAATAACCTTGAACACACGGAGCTAACAAAGCAACATTAGTCTGTGTCAAGGCCATTTCACATGACGAATTGCTCTTAATTAGCCTGTAACCCTGGCTGACACCTCCAATGAATGTAACAATTTTAAAAATATACAATACGTCTGCCTCTCGGGATGGCATGTGAATATTGGTTTTCTTCAACAGAGCAGGACATTATAGTAAATGGGTGGGATGAAAAAGTGGGATGGAAGCATAAAATGTTGATAATGGTAAAATCAACCACTTTAAAATGAATCTCTAATACTATTAAATAATTTAGTTGTGCACATTGCTTATCGTTAGTCTAATAATTGAACTCGCACACACATCATCTTAAAACGATTATCTTTATTGCATTTCTCTGAAGTGGTGCTTCAGGCTCGTTAATTTGAGGTACAGCAAGTTTTTTTTTTTTATAGTGACTATTTTTTATTTTGCCTGTCAGTGAATGGAAGCAATATTTCCAAACACACTAGAGACTGCCTATGAAAGTTACTGCTGTGAGCTCATAGTGCTGAACAAATGAAGTGAGCCACGGACATGATTAGTTTTCAGCACTCATGTCACGTCAGCACTTGCGAAACTATTTATTACATTCACATTTGCACATCATCAAAGACGCCTGAGATTAAGCATTTTCTTTTATAAAAGAACATTTTCTTCTATCAAGTGGAACATTATTAGAAATACTTCCAAATGCACTACCGTTCAAAAGTTTGGCATGGGTACGATGTTTCATTGTTTTTTGAAAGAAGTCTCTTATGCTCATCAAGACTGCATTTATTTGATCAAAAATACAGTAAAAGCAGTAATATTGTGAAATATCATTACAATTTCAAAATAAACGGTTTTCTATTTTAACATATTTTAAAATGTGATTTATTCCTGTGATTTTCAGTATCATTACTCCAGTCTTCAGTGTCACAGGATCCTTCAGAAATCATTCTAATATGCTGATTTGATGCTTAAGAAAATGTTCTATTATTATTAATGTTCAAAGACATTGACTTTATCAATGTTGAAAACAGTTGTGCTGCTTAATATTTTTGTGAATTTTTTTTAGCATTATTTGTGATAAATAGGAAGTTCGAAAGAACAGCATTTATTTGAAATAAAAATCTTTCGTAACATTTTAAACATCTTTACAGTAAGTTTTGATAAATTTAATGCATCATTGCTTCTTAAATTTTTTTAAATTGTAGTCTATATTAAAAACTACTTTCTAATTTATTTTCCAAGTAATACAAAAAAGATGCATTAAATTTCTTCATTAAAAAAAGTACATAAAATAGTACTTTTGAAAATCATGTCTCTTTTTTTCTTTTTATTATTCTCCGGTTTTATTTTACAGAGACTGCCTCATGAGGGCAGACATCTTATGACTGATGAAAAAACTGAGATCACATGACCAATCTAACACTACTCGTTCGTATTATCTCTGTAAACACCCTTTTATCGGTCATCTATTAAATCAGATGGCTGTAAATTTCACATTTGTACAATGCTAAATTATTTTTTTTACTTTTGCGTGATGCTACATTCACATGTCATATTAGTCTATAATGGCTTGAGCTGTTCATTGTTCAGATCAGTGTAGAGTGTAGTGTAGTGTGTGTATGACACATACCCGGTCCAGTAGGTCAGGGTTGGCATGGATGCTGCAAAGGTATTGGACTACATCCACGTTACCATAGCGAGCTGCCACATGCAGAGCCGTTTCTCCGGACTAGAACAGAATGTCAAGCATTACTCACATTATGAATTACATGCTGACGTCTGCCCGTAATTCAGTGATGAGCAGGCATTTTATAATTGTGATTACACTTTGATGATCTGAACACAAAAAATGCAATGACCATGTGTATATGTACATCAGGGAAACAATCAAAAGTGCTGAACAAGACGGTAAGACACAGCTATGAACTTCATTAAAGTATTTCCCTGATGCCAAAGAAGGGTCAAAGCGATCGAAAAGCCTGCGTAAGCAGAATGTGACCAGTTTAAGGGAGATCCTTGCGTGCTGAGAATTGCCAAGGCCAGTCCCAAATCAGCTTTGCACCGGATCTGAACGCAGTGCTCCTCCTAGCAAAGGTTTAGGCTGAGGCGGACGTTTTAAGAACCCAATTTACACCCGTAATGAAGCTGCGGACACTCCAAGTGTGATTCTGTATGGCACTCCCGAAAAAACTCAACAACACTTTACCCCGTGATTTCGCTTGACTGAGCGCACTTCACTGACTAGTGAGGCAGGCAACAAACAGTCAACAATTATTTCATACAACGGCCAACCTCGGGCCAGCGGGTAACCATAGCAACTGCAAATTACCAATGGGAAATAGAGGCGTGTGAACTCAGTAGGAAAGGTTTTCTGAAGAAAAGGTGCCGGATGGGGAAAGCCTTTGAAAAATCGCATCTGTCCTCTCCGTGGTGTTGTGATTGTTGAGTGTGTGTGTCTTAGTGTGTGTGTCTTAGTGTGTGTGTGTGTGTGTGTGTGTGTGTGTGTGTGTGTGTGTGTGTGTGCGTGTGTGTGTGAGAGAGAGATTGAAGCACCTTATCTTGGATGTCCAGAGGGCACTTCTTTTCATGCAAGAATCTCAAGGTCCCCACATGGCCATGTCGGGCAGCGTAGTAGATAGCGTTGGCTCCAGTCTGAGGAAAAGAATGGCATGTTGAGCATAATTGTACGTATTTGCAGCCGTTTTACATATTTGGTGTCTATCATGTCCATATTTACCATTGAAACTCTGTTAAAACTACTGATAAAGCATATCTTCAGTACTATTCAATATTTCTGGAGCATTTTGCCTGACATGTATGCTACCTTTCGAAAGTTTGGGGTTGGTGCAACTTATTGATTTTTTTTTTTTTTTTATGAATGAAATTAAAACTTTTATTCAGCAAGGACATTAAAATGATCAAAAGTGAACACCAAATATTTTTAACCCCAAACATTTAAACGCTAGAGTACATTATTAAAAAAAATTATTGTACATGAATTGAATGGGAGAACGAAGTACGACACCTTATCCAAGGCTTGAATATCCGCCCCTTTTTTCATTAGCACATCAATGATCTGGACGTTTCCACAGCCCGCGGCGATCAGGAGTGGAGGGGTTCCGTGCTGAAGTGTGCACAAACAAACACACACACACACACAAACAGGAATCATTGTATAGAATATAACAAAGCACTAATAGCTCCTTCAAGCTTTCGAAAGCAGCTTTAATCAAGCCTATAATTCGGAGTCAGTGTGAACATGGCAATTCAAATTAGCCTGATTCATTTTTCATTGTTCGCACAGCAGTTTTAATTGGCAAAGAGCGATCGCAGTGGTTGGTAAAATATTCTTGCGGGCGCAAGACTGAAATTGTTTCTCTAGACTGGCGATAAACTCCTCTGAATGAATAAATGCATGAGAGTCATGGGAATAGTTCTCACTGTGCATATATAAACACAGCCAGCGCTGGACGGCTCTGAGCAATGCAATTAAAAGCACGCTTGTCTCTTCACATCAGTGAGCAGATTACAGTTTCATCAACCTCGGCCTCATTCCCTCCTTCTACACAAACACACAACCTGTCTCATCAACACACACACACACACACACACACACACACACACACACACACACACACACACACACACACACACACACACACACACACACACACACACACACACACACACACACGTCTGGTTCGCAATCTTTGTGGGGACTCTCCATAGATGTAATGGTTTTTATACTGTACAAACTGTAAATTCTATCCCCTTACACTAACCCTACCCCTAAACTTAATCCTTATGGGGACCTCAATTAAGGAGTCTTACGAGTCCCCATGAGTCAGTGTGCATTCAGGTTGAAGACACAGACACAGACACAGACACACACACACACACACACACACACACACACACACACACACACACACACACACACACACACACACACACACACACACACAGACACACACAAAGACAATCCAACATATACATTCACACTCGTTGAAAAAATAATTTCTTAATCTGAATTTTTGTCTGGTTTTTTGTTTACTTGCGATGCAAAGCAAAATTACACCATTGTTTTTTCTTCTTCATGTTTTCAGCATAAATCTCATTAAATTTAGTTTAATTTAAACGTAAAACACTAATTTACCACTGTGGTAAGACAAATAATCTTATCTCAACTCAAGATAGTCTGCCTGAAAACACATCTTGCTAAAGAGCACTATTATGCCCTTTTACAAAGTCTTGATTTTGTTTTTGTTTTTGGGGTCTACTAGAATAGGTTTTCATGCCCGAATGTTCAAAACATTTTCTACATATTTTATTTTGTTTCAGTACCTCTCTTCCCAGTCTGACAGTAACGCTCTGTTCAGTTCCGGTCTCTTTAGCTATGTTTACATCCACCTATTTTTGTGTTCATTTTTCACATCAAAAACTGCTGGATGGAAACGCCAATATGAGCATAAATTCTAAAAATGTGCTTAAGAAAAACCTATGCGTTCGTTTGAGTCAGGTACTGTACATTTTGTATCTAATAAGAAAATAATCTATGATGGAAACACATTTACTGATTAAATTCCTTGATGCGCATAAAAGAAGGCATGTGAATTTGCGATGGGATGGCATAACTGGACTAACCAGTGGACCGATCTCATTGCACAGCATCTGAAATGCTGTTTTGGTTGTTCTGAAATGCCTGAGCAAGTGGTTCGGGATAAAGTGGTTCGTTATAATTCCCTCCCAGAACTCTCTTGACTGTTCCCAAACAGCAGCATCTGCCTCAGAAAGCAAGATAACACAACATTTATTGTTTACTGCACGCTCTGATATGCAAGTAATTTATATGAAAATGATTATATACAGTGGCTTCTTCTACTTTTCTTAGTGATATTTAGTGCCAGTTTATCAGGGAGAGACACTTTTTAAAAATGTTATGAGATATTCCAATTGTGACCCTGGACCACAAAACCAGTCTTATGGGTAATTTTTTTTTTAATTGAGATGTATACATAATCTGAAAGCTGAATACATAATCTTTCCATTGATGTATGGTTTGTTAGGATAGGACAATATTTGGCCGAGATACAACTATTTGAAAATCTGGAATCTGAGGGTGCAGAAAAAGCGAAATATTGAGGAAATCACCTTTAAAGTTGTCCATTTCTATTGGCGATTGTGCTGCATCCATTCACAAAAATAAATGTTTTATATATTTAAGGTGGGAAATTTACAAAATATCTTCATGGAACATGATCTTTACTTAATATCCTAATGATTTTTGGCATAAAAGAAAAATCTATAATTTTGACCCATACAATGTTTTGTTGGCTATTGCCACAAATATACCCGTGCAACATAAGACTGGTTTTGTGATCCAGGGTCACAATTTTGGATGGAAACATAGCTATTGAAATCCCTCCTTACGAAAAGCACATTGTGCTCTGATTGGTCAGCAGGACTAGAGTTTTGTGAGTTTATAACATAATGTGAGTTTCAACACGCAACTAAACGCAACCCGACCAGGCCTCGCCCATTTATTTTGCGTATGCCTTGTGCAGGAATTTTGTATATTGTTTCACGGAAGAAATCTCCAGACTAATTGAAGCATTTCAGAGAGTTGAGAAACAGTGCTTACTGATATAGAGAATAACTCCCTTTGTTTTTGGACGTTCTGCTTTTCATGCTCAAAAAGCAACATTACACACTAAAGAAAGTTGAAAATGTAAAAAAAAACCATAATGATTATTTATTTAATTCAAATAATTTATTTTTATTAATAAAAGTTCTTAATTTAAAATGTGTCTCAAGAAATTGATCTTGTCATCAGGATGTTTAAATATTTTTACCGGCAAAAAATACTGATTACACATTTTTATTGCAGTGTTCCCTTGCAAATATCTGGAATGATTACCATAATAATGGTAATTAACCCCCAAGCCTCTTTCATTCTATTCAAAATACCCATTGTGCAAAGCACAGCCTCACTCAAATGGGATGAGATATGGTCCATTGACTGTTTCTCAGTCACATGCCGCACATCTCAGTGTCAGTGCTGAAAACGACAATGTAAACTCAGACGTCATTGGCATACGGTGACACTGATACAGTTATCAGCTCAATCAAGCTCAGGTTGGCTACTGATCACTTGGGCCGAGACCGAGTCAAGTATAAGCATGTCACTCTCTCCATCATTTTCCTTCCCCATATCCCCTCTATAAGACTCACTTTGTCTCTCTCACCTTGTTAGGTTGATTGATATCATAGCTGGTCAGGGATCCAAGCAGGTGTTTCAGACCTGGAACATTGTCGTCGTTGATTGCGTGGATAATAGCCTTCATGACAAATGAGTCCTCCTCATCCTGCCAAAAAAAATAAATTATGAATTACTGAATCTAAACAATATCTTCATGATAACAGACCAAAACCCATACTACAAGCACACATGACATATTTCAGTATAATACACTACCGTTCAAAAGTTGTTGTTTTTTAAAGAAATTAATACTTTTATTCAGCAAGGATGCATTCAATTGACAGTAAGGACTTATACATTGTTACAAAATGATTTCTATTTCAAATGCTTTTTTTTAAACTTTCCATTCATCAAAGAATCCTGAAAAAAACTACCACAGTTTCCACAAAACTATTAAGCAGCAGAACCGTTTTCAACATTCCTGCATCACAGGAATAAATTACATTTTAAAATATGTTCAAATTGAATTTTTTTATTTTAAATTGCATTAATATTTCAATTATTACTGTCGTTAGTGTATTTTTTATCAAATAAATGCAGCCTTGGTGAACATAAGATATTTATTTCAAAAACATTATAAAATCTTAATATATTTAAATGTTTCATTTTGTGTATAGATTTGGGATTTTTAGAGCACAGATATAGTGAAAACTTTTGACATTAATATACTTCCATTTTATTTCAAGGCACTGACTTGAATTCAAATAAATGACGAGCTCAACTTCAGATGAAAAACTGCCAACTTGACAATATTTAAGCTATTATACAATAAGCTTTGGAAGCAAAAACAACAGCAAGCCTCCTTTGACAGTCACACTTTGAGCAAATCCTTTTACGCTCAGTAGTACTACGGTTGGTCTTATCAGCAAATACACAGCGTGAAGTCCTAATCCTATTGAATAATGCAAACGAGGGGCGGCGCACAGACAGCGCTTTCTCTTCACTGCTCGACCGCTGTTTAGTGTGCCGTGTGACCCAACCACCTCCAAACTGACGTGTGTGTCAGAAGACTCAAATACACGGCTAGAGGGAAACTGGACTGGCCTGTGAGGGACAGAAAGAGGCTTGTGTTTAATGAAGGAGTGTACTGGAATAACACCCAGATAGACACACATACACATCTCATACAAGATGAGTGTATCCAATTACACAAAACGCACGCTCGAACACACAGGCTTCTAAAGGGAGTGATGCTTGAGTCACTCCTGGGTTGTAAAAAATTACTTCTAAGATATTTTGTGTCATTTTATGTGACCTTTAGGTAATTTCTGTGTTCATGAATTTGGGTGTAAAAAAAACCTGTGGCACTGTGGTATCACATGACAATGCCATGTACTTTACAATATTTGACAAGGTACTGAGTGATAGCCACTTTATTTTACAGTCCTGCTATACATACTATGCACTTATTATAGTCATTACAATAACTGGGTAATAACTAGGTACCAACAATGAACATACACGTTAAAAACCTACACTTCTGTTCAAAATGATTTTGAAAGAACTCTAAGCTAAGCCGCATTGATTTGATCAAAAGTACAGTGAAAACAGTGACATTGTAAAATATTAATATAATTTAAAATAACTTTTTCTCTATTTTAAAATGGAATTTATTTCTGTAAGCTGAATTTTCAGCATCATTACTCCACTCTTTAGTGTCACATGATCCTTCAGAAATCATAAAATACGCAGATTTTGTGCTCAGCGTATGTTTCTTATTATTATCAATGTTGAACCCAGTTATGCTGCTTAATATTTTTGTGGAAACCATGATACGTTTTTTTCAGGATTGTTTGATGAATAGAAAGTTCAAAAGAGCAGCTTTTTTTCAAATAGAAATGTAACATTATAGAAGTCTTTACTTTCACTTTCGATACATTTTTAATGCATCCTTGCTCAATAAATGTATTAATTTCTTTAGTGTATAGAGGATTAGATTATTAGAATGATAAAGGACGTGATGTCTTGGTTATTGCTGTCGACTCCCTTCCTGTATGAAACTCACCCATTTCCTGTTCTCAACATCTCAACAAGACACCCAACATTTATCAAATATGTTCAGAGCACTATATTAAATGTTTCTTATGGTTATTATATTACTATAATGCCTGCAATATTGTAATATATAAATATTAGATTTATAAGATTATTTTAGGTGAAGGTGAAAAATGCATTTACTTTATAGCAGTTTAACAGATGTGTGACGTGTACGAAGCAGGGGAAGAGAGAGATAGTAAGCTGTAAACTTTAGATAATGTATGTAACACATCCGCAATTACACTTCGCTCTTAAGGCTTATCACACATCGCTAAGCAAATATCTGGACAGTAGAAAGATCATGCAAAACCTCACATGACCGTGTGAGTGTCGATGAATGTGCTCATGTTAGTTTGGCTGAGTCATCTGACTTTATGGCTAGCTTCAATATAAGCGTTCACAGCAATTAGCAGTCATGTGCATTAATGTGTTAAACAAAACCTGTAAAAACCAATTACAACCTTCAGATATTCAAGTATTTAATTATGTCCAAGTCAGTTTTGTGTGTGTGTGTGTGTGTGTGTGTCTGCCTCTATTCTTGGTGTGTGGGAAGCTGACGGAGCTCATTAGAGCTGTTTCATCCCATAAATCCAGACCTCAGGGATTCAGGGGTTCCTCTGCTGTTGCCAGGCTGATCATGTGTCTTTTTAGGCCTTTTGTTGTTCTTTTTGCCACTTTCTGCTGCTGTTTTATGTTGTTTTTTGGGTGCGTGTATGAACTTGAACTTAGAGTATGTTTTTTTTTTTCAATACACAAATTTAAAATAAAAAATTTATCTTCTTGTTCAAAAATCCTTAATACAAGTTTTTTTTTTTTTAAATAAGCTTCTTGAAAGGTGACTTTAACTGTGAGCTCCTACCAGTGTGTCATCACTGCGTGCCACACTCATGTTGCTCCTAGACAGGAAGGAGCGGGAGAGCCGGTTACACAGAGAGATGAGACGCACCGATTGCTGAGGAAGACAGATAAAACAAACAAACCATATTATTAAATGATGATATGAAGATGATATTTGTGACACCTTCTGTAGAACAGGCTTTTTTATCTAAGCATCATACAGCAATTAGAACTCTTCTCGAAAAGGTTAAATGACATTTCAACTTTTCAAATAACATATTAACCAACTATTTTGCTTTTTTTTTTTTCATGAACTTAATTCGGCGTATGAGGGCATGTGCGTGCTTCTTTGTTTCATAGCCAAGGGTTTGTGTGGAAATAGTGTGACTTGTTGGTGTGGCACATAATGCTGACTGAGGCTAGATCACTGATCATGCTTTGTGTCAAATAGTTAAATGTCTCATAGCAGAACATGGTTTAAAAAAAAAAAAAGAAAAAAAAGAAAGCACCTTCCACTTTCTTCTGGCAGCAAACTTCTTAAATTTCTCCATATTCACAGCTGATTCCTTACGACTCAGTGCCTGCTGCGTGTCCTTTGGCTTAAAAAAAGACATTGATGCATTAAACCAAACGTTAAGGTAATACAATTTGTTTAAGTGCTTCATATGTAGTGGTTGTTGGACAAACCTTGATCCAGGAATGTTGAAGACTGTCCAGGATTGTCATTCTTTTTCTGTAAACATGAAAATGTTATTTTCACTTATGATATAATTTGTTTTATTATATGTAATAAACATAGGCAGGGAGTCTGCGTGTCTCTCTACATTGAGTACTACATACTTTCCAACATTTAACTTAAAAAATAAGCTCCCACGAAAAAGCTAATAAAGGACAACCTTTAGAAGAAACGAGAAGGCATTCAATATACAAATTGAAAGATGGTTATCGCAATGTGCACACAGATGGAATTGTGGGATTGGGCTCTGGAATGTTGCATATCAGCTTTCGCGACAATGTTTAGACCTAAGCAGTATCTAAGCTATGAATGACGCATTTAGGTGAAGTACTGAGATCATTTCCACAGTACTAGTTTTAGTTCTCTAAAAAAAATATCAGAGGTGAATGAGGTCAGTCCACAGCGCAAATAAAAATGAAATGAGAGCAATCAACAGGCAGATATGCAATTTAGTAGACAAATATGGAACCAAATTAACAGTTACAGTTAATGTCTACACCTTCTTGTGCAAAGCACCTGTTCCTGTTTGTTGACAGCCTACATCCTCAGTTAGTATGATTTGTGGTGAATAGCCAGTCAATTTACAAACTGTTCATTATTATAAATATATCTAAAAACAAAATGTATATACATTCAGTTTAACGCGTTAAAAATATTTAAGCATCTGCTTTTTGCCGTTGTCCTTAGGCTACCTTAGGTTACATTATATGATCACACTCTTAACCATGCAAATGCTTTTAAACCGTTAAAGCTTAGCGAGACACAAAAGAGAACGGTGACACACACACACGACTTGTGCGCACAGAAAGCTTCTTCAGACTGCACTGATTTCTCTTTCACGCTTGAATGGACAAAAACACGCAAAGATTTGTGAGTGTCAGATCTGCATCATGTGCGGCAGGTCTTAAAGTGACAGCAGCCTAATAAACCTGCTGCTGTCTGTCATTAATGTTAATCAAAGAACAAACAAAAAAGAGCAAATCACCCACTGCTCTTGACTGATTAACTTTTGTAGCTTTAATTAGGAGTAATATAATAATTAATTTATAATTTATGCAGTGAACATTTTTGGATAACTTTATTCAATTTCTGTATATTTTCTACCTGTTAGATCAAATATTTAAAATATACTTTATGTTGTTTCTAAAAATAAATTAAAACTTTAATGTTAGATGTGATTAATTACGCAAGTCAATAAAATTAAATTGCTTAATGAAAAAAAAAGCCTCAAAATCCCACCAAACCACCTCAAATCATCAGAAGCTACTTCAGTGGTCCTCACTTTGGATCTTTGATCAGTAACCGAGCAATGAAGTCTTTGGCCAGAGCACTGGTGTTGCTGAAGTACTCCTCATCGAACTCGTAGTCCACAGCTGACACATTAGCAAGTGTCTCCTGCTTATTTTCACCCAGGAAAGGTGAGGCACCACTAAGCCTGAAGATACAGAGGAAAAAAGACCATTTTATATACCATTTATTGAATGTGAAGGTCTTCAGTATAGCAGCATTCAACAAAGTCAAGTTTTATGTGAATGACTGATGCTGTGATATTATAACCTGCAACCCAGCAGTTTCCTGACCTTTACTGTTAAAGTGTGAGACCTTAAGGCCATTTAGCGTTTAACACATAAGCACGTGCTGTGTTCCATTTGTTTTCCTTTGTGATGATAATTTCTGTTCTAGACCATAGTACCAGAGAAACATCTGGTTATACGAGCTGTCTTTCCACTATTATAATTGATATTTGTTGTTGTTGCAAATTAAAAATCTTAATGACAAATATGTGGGGTAAGAAACACTGTAAGGAGATAAACTTATATTGTAAATATTGCTGGATTAATTATTGTAAAGTTACAGAAAAGTCTCAAAAAGTGTGAGAAAAAGAAAGGTAGAATAAGGAATGCAAATAGAGTGTCAGGATTAGACGTGACAATGGTGTGCGAAATCTACCTGTGAAATCTGGTAAAAAGCTCTATTTATATTTGCCAATGATGAAAGAGGAGTGGGAGGAACAGCCCTGAGATAGACAGACCTTTCCAGCTCTTTTTAGACTGCTAATATTAGCACACGTTGATGGACGGATAGTGATGGACAGATAAGAACAGTCATTTCTGGATCAAAAGTGGCTCTAACAATCCTAAAAATAGGCTTAATCTTAATGTTCTTTACGAAATATGTAATTTATTTTTTTTCCCTTTTGAGTACAGGGTGAAATATGAGTCAGATATTTCCTGAGATTCACCTATTTACGTCAGAAACATGGAGATTTGGTTCCCATCAAAAAAGGAGGGTCCCCTCAGGTCTTATCACAAGCAACAGGCAAGTTCCATGGTTTATATTGCTCTGTGATATGCTGAGTTCCCTCTCACTAACACATGCACACACACACACACACACACACACACACACACACACACGCACACACGCACACGCACACACGCACACACACGTATATAGTTAACTGCAGTAAGACCAACCCCAGCTTTACAATTAGACATTACACTCAGAGGTTGCGCTAATAATCATTATCCATCACTTTGACGGACTGGGTTATAAATTCCATGTCTATTTTTAAATGCCAGTAAAACACTGTACCGCTTGGTATTTTTAAGTGACATTACAGTTTTTTTGGATTGCTTACACACTAAAATTAAAAGTAGTACACTATTAGCAAAACCTTACACTCAAGAAGCAAAACATCAGCCCATATTTGCACAACTATAAGCACATTGTCAACCTCACACTTGTTGCAAAACTCTACACACAGTGATTTGCAAAACACTAAACACACGTAACATACATTACACACAAAAATCTATCATGAAGTCACTTCCTTGCAATACCAAAGCACTGACTGTCAAATTACCGCACCGTCCAACCAATTGGTTCAACACAGTCATCAGGTGTGCAAACACTTGTTTGGTTAATTGTAGACACACCAATCAGGTGTATAAGCACTATAAAAAGCAGCAGGTGAGTTCATCGGTCTTCAAGCACAATGGAAAGAGTCAGAGAAAGAGTAAGACGAGGAGGAGGACAAGGAGGAGGAGGAGGAGGAGGAGGAGGAGGAGGAGGAGGAGGAGGAGGAGGAGGAGGAGGAGGAGGAGGACGAGGAGGACGAGGAGGAGGAAGAGGAGGAAGAGGAAGGGGAGGAAGAGGAATCAACAGAGGAGGAATCAACAGAGGAAGAGGAAGAGATGGAGGCCATGCTGGAGGTAGAGGAGAAGGAAGAGGAAGAGGAAGAGGAAGACAAGAAGGTGCTCAAAGAGGACCGAATCTGACAAATGAGATCCGCGCAACACTGGTTGACCACGTTGTCAACCACGGCCTGACGCTGAGAGAGGCTGGACTGCGAGTACAGCCAAATCTAAGCCGATACACAGTGGCAAGTGTGATAAGAACATTTCGACTGGAAAATAGGTATTGTAAAAATATCATCATATCAAAAACATCTGCACGGTTTCAGTAACTGCTTACAGTACTGTATTCTATGCACTATCAGCACTTCTGTTACCTTTTCCTGTGAAATTACTGTACTATTGTATACTGGTTTTTTTTTCTACATAGGATTGAGGGTCAGGAACGACAAGGGTGAAGGCCTCCTATGTTCACAGAACAGCAAGAGAGGGAGATAGTAAACATGGTTTTGGCCAACAATGCTACAACACTCAATCAGCTCCAAGCTAACATTGTCAATAACCACGCCAGTTTCAACGATATCAGGTCTCAACATCAACACTGGCACGCATCCTAAAAAAAAAACATATTCAAATGAAGCAAATTTATAATCTTTTACTGTACTGTAATATGTATACTAGATCTACACTGAACTACACAATTTTGCCTGACACTGTTCTTCAGAGAGTTTTACGAATGGATGGAGAAGAGATCCAGCATGAGTTCATTTACGTAGATGAGGCTGGGTTCCACCTGACGAGAACACGAAGGAGGGGAAGAAACATCATTGGCCACAGGGCTATAGTCAATGTCCCAGGGCAACGTGGGGGTAATATAACACTCTGTGCAGCCATTACACAGAATGGGGTCCTCCACCGCCATGCCCATATGGGCCCTTACAACACAGCACTCATACTTACATTCTTCGACCAATTGCACAACATAACAGCAGCAAATCAAATCGATCATATGCAATACATTGTTGTCTGGGACAATGTGTCTTTCCACCGCTCTGCTCTGGTTCAGAACTGGTTTCAGCAACATCCACATTTCACCGTCCTATATCTTCCACCATACTCTCCATTCCTCAACCCTATAGAAGAGTTTTTCTCGGCATGGCGGTGGAAGGTATATGATCTCCGTCTCCAGGCTGAGGTACCCCTCATCCAAGCCATGGAGGAGGCCTGTGACCAGATGGAGGTAGCAGCAATGCAAGGATGGATTCGTCATTCAAGACGTTTCTTTCCAAGGTGTCTTGCTAATGACAACATTGCCTGCGATGTTGATGAAATTCTCTGGCCAGATCCAGCTAGGCGAAATTCTCTGGCCAGATCCAGCTAGGCGAAGAGACAATGTGTAGTTTTTTTTTTTTTACAGTAAACTTACAGTACAATACGTAAAGTGACATTTTGTTACAGTATTATGAATCTCCATGTCAACATTTTGGGCGTGTTGAGAAATAAATGAGTTTCTTCAGTCTGCAACATTGGTCTTGTGTAGTGTTTGGTGAATTTACATTATATTTGTACTTTGTTGATGGTAGCCTACTCTAATCATAGGGAAGTAGAAGTGCTAAAAGTGTTTTAGGTTTATCACAGCAGAGTGTAACTCGTGCAAACAGAGTATAGTAATGTGAAACGTGTGTGTTTCATATGGTAACAAAGTGTGGTTTTTAAACAGAAGTGTATAGTTTTTACAAGAGTGTTTAATTATGCAAAGGATCTGTAGTGTTTTGCTAATTGGGTGTGTGGTTTTGCTAATTGTGTGTAGTGTTTTGAAAACACGGGCCCTGTTTTGAAAATTGTGCTTAAGCAATCCAAAAAAACTGTAATATCACAAGAACGTATGTGGCAAGAGCTCTTTCAGCCTTATCAAGTGCTTGGATTTTTTTATCTGTCAATGTTATTAAAATGGTAAATGACAGAGAAAAACTGTCAATGTAACCTCTGACTGTGCAGCTCATGGAAACATCAATGTCTGAATAGAAGATGTTACTGAGCTTTATCCTTTTACTTCAAACATCAGTCATTATAAGAGTTACAGAATGACAAGCTGATACAAGCCTGTAAATTAAAGTAATAAAAACACTTAGTTAAACTTTATTTGTCTCGTGTTAAGCTAAATTTGGTCACCAAGCCTTCGTTTTACGGTGGAATATGATTACAGCCATGCTTTGAGAAAAATAATTCAGTTACGAAAATGGATGCTATTTACAGTCTAAGTGAAAATCCATAAATGCATTCAGATTTCATTTGTAATGATATATACTATTTACAACATCGCAACAACACTGATGATTATGAATACTCACAGAATATAAGTGATCACCCCAATGCTCCTAGAGTTAGACAGAAATAAAAACACAAGATTAGCTTAGGAAGTGAGCTAAAAGCGAGGTCAGATAATGATACGAGATAACACTCATTCTCACCACATGTCTGCCTCCAAGCCAAGAGGCTCGTAGTTTACCACTTCTGGAGCTGCAAACCACAATACAAAATCACTTACAATACAATCATACAATACAGAAGATATAGGGTAAGCTGTGCCAGTTTTGACTTAAGTCATCCTATTGGCAAAGAGAAATGAGAGCTGAAACTAATACACCTAATTATATTTCAGGATGTCAAAAAAAAAAAAAAAAAAAAAAAAAATGTATAATAAAAAAAAAACACTTTCGGGGTAAGTTGCATCATATAAAGGAGTAAGTTGAATAACTAAAGATTCTGGTTTCATATAAAATAAAAACATAAATGAGAAAAAAAAATTCTACTAATGCACAAATCACATTCAATCAAATTTTGCTGTATATCATTCACATCATACAACAACCAGGAAAAGATTTAATATTTGAATGAAATGAATGAAACAATTTCAATAGTATATGTTATAGCATTTCATGAATCTGCAAGTAAAGCCTACAATAATTTTTTTAAGTCCGCATGAAATCAAAATTGACCCTATTTACATTGTTAGTGAACATTACTAATCTTGTGTACGATTCATCTTTAGTAAAAATATTTTTTAGCGAAATCAGAAAATGTCTCTAATGACCCCAGTCCTGCCCTCTATTTGTTCTCATTCAATACCCTGATTTACCTAGTAATATGTCACAATACTACTGACACGTTTACACTGAAGCATCTGACACACTTTAACCCACAACAACCATTTTGGGAAAAAGCTTTATTAATAATTACTTACTAATCTTGAGCCAAATATTAATTTCAACCAAATATTCATTAATATACATTTTCAGACCTTGATATGTTTGCTTAGTTAAAACTAATTTGATCTTCCATACAGAAATCTACTTTGACATGCAAAATAGTTTTTAGCATTAAAAAAATGCTTTTCACTTGTGTGCATCTCTCAAACAGCGGAAGATATATATAAACTAAATATATGGTCATTAGACAAAACGATGCACAGTTTGGGCCTGCAAAAATATCTAGAAATGCTAAGTCGATGGTAGGATATTTTCGTAGTTTCTCACCGAATGAGCTGTGAAATGAGTCATTGGTTTCAAAGGCTTTCAATTTCTGATGTGTTAATGAAGAAACAAGGAAATAAGGCTGAGGTGGGAGAGATGCTGCTTCTCTCTATGCCTGAGAATTGACTTAGATTTACTATTTGCACTGGATTTGGTCATTGACCATGGGATGCAAGAAGCAATTTGCTCCCTGACTCTAAGGCAAAAAAAAAAAAAAAAAAAATCAATGAAGTCATGCCTGTGTAATGGGCTAATTGTTCAACTACTGGGACTGTTTTGGATTAGTGTCTCGAAGAGCAGGTGTCTAGCTTGACCGGATTCTCCTCCATGAAGACCGATCTAAATTTTAAGCACTGAAATAGACTGCACTGTTGGGAAGCTGGAACTTGACCGTGGCCTTTAGCACTGTGTCTCTATTAAGACTGCTGTATCATCAGTGCCTGCAGCCATACTGGCTGCCATTCAGGTACAGTAGGACAGGATGTGATGCCAATGGCATGGAGGGATGGAGGTGGCGTGGGTGTGCATGTCTGTGTGCTTTCTAGGATGGTAAGGGCTTGTTGATGTCAAACACAACAGAGCTGACTCAAATTGTTGTACACAAAATACCAACCCAAACACATAAACATACACTAAACGTCTGAACACACTTGACTAAAATATTGTTTTTCATGATCTCAAAAACCGGTTTTAAAACCTGTGATGTGTCTTCCTACTTTAAAGAAGCTTAAATATAAGATACGTTTTGTTTTTTATAGTTTAGGTGATAACGCATACTTATAATTTAAAATATTATTATTAAAAATAATGTATATATATTTGAATATATTATATACCTATATTTTTATACCTATTTGCAGGATTCATCGGATCACAAAGCAGTGATCCATAGTATTTCTGTACAGTTATGTCAGGCTTGTGGTTCAGATTACACATGAAAGGAGAAAAGAAAGGATTGAACAGATGACCATAACAATAAGAGAGGGTGTAATTACAACACATCTCTATAGACTGACCAGTGGATGACACTGACCTACAAACTCTGGGGTACCAAAGATGTTTTTGAAATCGTTGCCAAAATCGATCTTGTGGGCCAGGCCAAAGTCAATGAGCTTAATGCGTGGGTGAGGCACACTCCGGTTTAACAGCATGATGTTCTCCGGCTGAGAAAGATGAGAATAGAGAAAGAATTGGAGGGAGAAGAGAGAATCAGAGGAACTAATGATAGGTACAGAACAAAAACACAGCAGCAGAGGAGGAGAGAGAGAGAGAGAGAGAGAGTGCAGGAAATCTGCCATAACACATGGAAATCACATGCAAAGCTATATAAACGTTCTCTAGAAAGAGCAGGCATACTCAAGCCTGGCAGTAACAGATCCCAGCCTGGACATTCCATAGAAACAATACTTCCTTCAGTGGGCTTTATTCATGCACAGACTAATCTCTTAAAAAGCTCCAATGACTTCAAAATATTTAACAGAAATGTTAAGGAAAGCTGTGTGGATGACTGCTCAGAAAGCAGTGGATCTAATTACACAAACATTGTTGCTTGAGTAACATGAAGGATTAAACATAAAATGCCAATAATGAGCGGCTCAGTGACTGCTTGACTATTTCGTTTAATTCTTTAGGTCATAGTTAAGTTGTTCAATGTGAATGTTTTGATGTTAGTTTGTCAGTCAGACTGGTTACTCAGGTTAAGTTATTTTAGCCGGAAGTAAAAAATCTGAAACGTTCAAATCCATGACTACTAAATTATTAATGCAATTTAGCAATATCCCTTTCAAAAACTACATAGGGGAAAAAGGACTAAATTTATGACTATCCCAGCTACGGGATGGTCAGTAATTATGTAAAGGGTGGAAATGAGTGGATAACCAGCAGGGAGGATAAAAGCGCCTCAATTGATTTGTTGTGGCTGGTCTACAGAAACGTTAATCACCACAGTCTGGCATTGGGGTGAAACTCAAACGTGTCTCAGTACCTTCAGGTCAAAGTGGGCAATCTGTTTGGAGTGTAGGTAACTGACTCCATCCAAGATCTGCTTGAGGAACTCGGTGGCCTCCTCTTCACTCAATGACTCTTTCTCAGCTAGAAAGTCAAAGAGTTCCCCACCTGCCACACTGTAGAGAGAGGACAGATGTTGACACTTGCAATAGAGGGAGTTAGTTGATAATCTTCATTTAACCAGGATAAAATTAATTGAGATAAAATCTCTCCTACAAGAGTGACTTGGACAAGATGCACTGCAACTGCCAAATCCAACACAGGCTCATTGGAAAAACGAACCTCTACATACATTTTTGCAAAACACAAAAACACATACAAATCACTGCAATTATTCAGCAGAAATGAACACTAGATGCAGTAAAACAGCAACTACTTTTATTAGGCTACTTTTCACACAAAATGATGAATACAGGAGCAGATTATCGATTATAAAGACTTATTTTTCACAAGGTTCCTTGCACAATAGTATGTTATGAGCTCAAAACATTTACCATAGAGCATCATTTGAAAAACTAATACATTTTGATGTTTGCATCACATAACCAGCTGCATATGTCCATTTTCCTCTTCTGATGTAGCAGACATGCTTGCTTCAGCAAATGTGTTTTTATGTCTCGCTTGCTTTTGTCAGGTTGCTTTTTGTCAGGATTTTCTGTCAGGTATGTTCAGGGTTTAGTGTGTGGTACGTTATTTTCAAACGTTATAGAGCATTAACCTTGTAGTGCCACTGACCGTGAGTTCAAAAATGCCGTGATATGTACAACAACCAACATTATAAAGCATTGGCAGATTCATGTTCACCCGTTTTGGATAAACCTGAACACTTTTAGCACCACTCACTGAATGTTTCACTTTGAAAGTGTTGTGAAACGTGCGAGACGCAACATAATATCAAAATGTGACCACATGTACGCTTTTAAGGATCAGTTAAGGATAACTGCAAATTTCGAGAAAATTTTGAAAGAAACTTTACAAAAAAACTCAGATAAGGTGTACCACATAATCTTCAATGTTTAAAGAGAGACAAGACAATAGATAAATAGGTAATTCTTAAAATTTCATTTAGGTGATTATTTTGTGAATCAGAGACCCTACAAATCAGGATTCACATAATTAGGCTATATAGAAAGAAACACCAATAAAATGATCTGAGAATTAAATCTGCAATAAAAAGATATGGCTATGGTGTAACAAAATAATAATCACCTAGAGTGAGTCTGGCTTATTAAGCAGAAGAACCAACCTCTCTAATGGTTCTGAGAGATTCACTCTGGCAGAAATGCCTGCTGGCAGGGATATAATCATGGCTTCTGGGAGAGGACCAACAGGATTCGGGCATATATTTATTCAGCAGAAGGAAGCTGCAAACCAGCTGCACCCTGATGACATGATAATGTTTGCTGCTAATGGTGAGTCTGAGCAAGTGCAGCGACGAGCCACCCAGCTGCAAAAACACCGGCGGCAGATACGTGTCTATTCCCCCTCACAGAAACAAAGAAAAACACAAGCCCCCACCCTGAACAACACAAGTCTCGTAGTCAGATTTTTGACTTGTGGCATAAAGTCTAGTCATCATTACAGCTTGTTCTCGCAAAGAAGCTACTCAATCAGGAAGAGACCATCTGATCGACAAACAACAAACTGCCATTTAGGGTGGGTTATCTGAAATAGATTAAACTAAATTAGTTCTTCCTCAAAATCACTCATTGTATCAACCTGCTACCTTGCAAACACAACTTTGTTTCCAGGCAGACTGATAAAAAAAAAAAAAAAAATCCTTTTAGCGTAGTTCAAGCCAATCAGATTTCAGCCAGACCTTGCTATTTTTTAACGCATCAGACGGTCAGTAAACGGACAGTGGGGCATGTCGTTTGAGACGAGAAAGACACAATGATGGCTTGTAACTTCTCACTTCTCAATATTGGTTTGGAGCACAAAGGTTTTGAGAGGACGCCAAATGACCTGAAAATGAAACTTGACCTTCAGTTCCGAGGTCAGGATCGTGCGGTTATGTCCTTTAGCAAGGTACTTATCTCTAGATGCCTCAGTTAGTTCACAAAATAGCTTCACTGATGAGAAATGTGTAACAAATATGAGCTCAGAATATAGCTGCAGGGATGCCCTTTGTCAAAGGATATGAAGTAGCAAAGAAAACCAGTTGGGCGAGGAGACACTTCAAGAGGTTCTGAGGAAAGACACTTCCTTCACATAATCTGTGTCTCCAAAAACATTTCTGCTGAAATGGTGAGGTTTGACATTCCAGACACTACTTGTGTTAACTTTTTATTACATTGTCAAAATACATATAACAAAATCTTTTAAACATTCTGTTCTTATAATGGGGAATTAATTACATACAATGATGAAATTAACTCATTGATTATTTTTAATTTTGTCCTTTAGGTCACATTTAAGTTGCTTACAAAGTTAGACTTCGTGTTGATTTTCAGGTTAGACTGTTACTCTGTTAGGAAGCGATTCTTTAAACACAACAGGGTGATACTACATCCTAACATTGTACATCACCGATCGAGGTGCATTAGTGCCTGCTCACTTTTTCCCAATCATTTCCCAACACTTTTTGGGGGAAATTGGACAAAAAGATAAAGGTACTGTGTGCTTAAAGCACTGTTTATTTAATCTGAATCTCTGTACTAATGCTTGTAATTTATTTGCTCTTAGTAATTTTATTTTCAATCTGCTCTTTGTAATTTATTTGCTCTTTGCTGTGGTATCAAAATTGGAAAAAAGAAATGTTAGTGTAATAAGCTTATTTATTCAAATGCAAGGCTACAACAGTAAAAAACAATGAAAACAATAACTATTTTATTATTATTTTTCCACATTTATTTGTGGCAGCGTCAGTGAAAATTTTGGCAGGGCAAGAAATTTTTTTTACCCAGAGTTATAACTTAAAATAAACTTTTCTTTATCAACCAAAGGTCTTTGTTTTAGTGCACCAGTATAGTTAAGACAGTACGGACATCAATTCATGTCTTTTCCATTTGAACACATTGGCAGTAGTGTATGAATGTGCACAGCACAACAGGCAAAACTGGTTCATCTACTCAATAGACTGGTTCTCCTCAACCCCCCACTGTTGACCTTGTCAAGTGTTTGCTTTGTAAGTAAAGGTTTGTGCAACAGCATTCAGGGAGAATCCCTAGACAACTTCTTTAATAGATTTATTCATACTGTGATGTTCCAGAACTCTAAAATAACCAGTAGTTCATGTACTACTAGCATTTACCGATCTGAGTTTTTAATTGTGCCACAGAAATAAGATGAATGGAGGCTCTTAATGATTTCATGACTCAGTAAATGCAAGAAAAACAATGACTCACAGCTCCAGGATGAGAATGACCTCACTCTTGTTTTCAAACACATCGTTCAGGGTGATGACATTTGGGTGCTGGATTTCCCTCAAGATGCTGACCTCCCTCTCAATGTCGTCTTTGGAGACCCCTCGCCGACTAGATTTGTTGCGCCTCTTCTTGATAAATTTGGCTGCATATTCCACACCAGTGTTCTTATGACGGCATTTCTTTACCACTGCAAACTGACCACTGAAAAAAAATAAGCACAAACAAACAAATATTAAACAGCCTGATCATTCAAAGCAAATTAAAAAATAGATATATAAAAATATCTTAAAGAATAAATAAAAAATTCTTACCAAAATAGTACTAAATATACATATTTGAATACAAAAGTTTGGAAATTAACAAAGATTTATTGTGTGATAATATTTCTGCATCCAGAAAATGACACAATGCTCTAAAATTAGAAGAGAAAATGACTCTTTAATGTGTGAATTCAATTGTGTTCCTCTATAGCATATTGCCAACAAGCAGGACTCCACATTCCCCTTCACGTTCCCATCTTAGTCTCCGTAAGCCACAACATGCGTTCTGAAACTCTGCCAGAAACCAACAGTCAGCCAAGCTGAATGGTCACAAATTGCCAACAGGATCGAGTCAGGCTGACCGTCAAAATCACATTTAATCACTAATATCAAGCTGTGTACGAATGTAAGATTTTTTTTTTGAATGACATAAATAAGGCCTATTACTTCAGCATGTTACACGCAAAACAGCAGATCATCTAGGTTTTTCCACATACTGTGGATATTCATTGGTTTTCAGTCCTGTTCAATGGTTGATATAATCAGGGTGGATAACAATGACTCCCACGCTATGCCATTCAAAGCCATCACACCAAAGACACCAGTATAATACACAAACAAGCACATTTGGGCTCCTGTAGCTTATAACCGATCAAGCAGCCTATATTGTGAGAAAAATCCCAATAGGATCATCTCAAAATGTCACAGCTCTGCAAAATTTCTGGCTCTTTTAAATGTGGCTGTTATACAGCTGTTGGGAGGTTTCTTTCTACAGAAACGACAACTGTTTTGGGGCGAAGAAACAAAATACTAAATAACACAGGAAAGGAAAGTGGTCATTGGGATGGGGCTTTCTAATGCAAATACAAAACGCTGGGCCTCTATTCTTGCCTGCTCCACCTTTTGTCACCCAGACAGCAATCGAGTAACGAGAGACAGTACATTTGCATTTTATCTCTGGGGTTTGAAATGTTCAGAGAAAGCAGAGATCCTTGCTGTGTAGGGGTGTAACGATACCCTTATGTCACGATTTGATATATATTACGATACTGAACTCACGATACGATATTATTGCGATACTTCAAGACATATGGGAAAAGGTTGACAAAAATGTACTGCTGATTAAAAATGTTCAATTTGGTTTTACATTGTGGGTGTACATGAATAGGCTTGGACTTAGTGCAGGTAACCCAATGCACAATGGTAACACCAGAATAAAAATATTGATGATTCTGAAGCTAAAAATACAGAATTATTTCAGACGAACATACTCTGTCACTGACTATTATTTAAAATAATGTAGGCCACTTTTTACAGGTAACATAAGACTTTTGGCATTTTCAGGACCCACAAATATTCCCCCATTGCATTATTATACATTATATTCAACATTATATAGTAGTTTAATGTAGTACTGACACTAAAACTATGTAAACTTGAATTTTTTCTCACACAGAAATGTTCATTTTGGGTGAATTATATACAATACATATGGTCACTATCCACGATACATATTGATGCATTTTCGTATTGCGATATATGCGACACGATATATTGTTACACCCCTATCGCTGTGTAATCTTAAAGGAATAGTTCACCCAAAAATGAAAATGGTGTCGTCATTTACTTGCTTTCACTTTTTTACACACATGACTTCTATGCAACAATTTTTTTTTTTTTTTTTGAAGAATATCCTGGCCACTTCTTTCTACATATTTAAGTGAATAAAGACTGTCAAGCTTTAAAATGACCAAAAAGTATCATACAATTAGTCCATATGATTATATTCCAAGTCATATATTCTGAAGCCATATCTAAAAGCCATTCTTTTACTCTGTAAAAGAAACACACCTCAATTTCAATCATTTTTCAATGATATAATATTCATCTTCTCCAGTGTGCTTTTAAATAGGTAGTTCACCCAAAAAAATAATTATTTACTCACCCTCATGTCATTCCATTCCAAACCCATAAGACTTCTGTATCACTTCAAAACAAAAATAACTATGACTGAGTAACTCAAATACAATGAACACAAATTACTATTTTACATACAGGAAATTGATACTTCTCTCATAAACTAGTGTAGAACTAGTACAGATGACTACATGGTCACTAAAAATTTCTTAAATTTCAGCCTGTTCCTCAAATAAAGCCATTTCATGGCTTCAGAAAACTGAAAGTCATAAGGTTCACTTTTATGATACTTTTATGGTGCTTTTTTGTGATTCTGATGACTTCTGATGATCGTCCCATTATGCTGAAGTGTTCTAGGGAACAAAGCTTTTTTTTTGTACACTAATCTTTTAATTAAGCAACCAGCTCTGC
This sequence comes from Leuciscus leuciscus, assembly GCF_965113295.1. Classification (NCBI taxonomy): domain Eukaryota; kingdom Metazoa; phylum Chordata; class Actinopteri; order Cypriniformes; family Leuciscidae; genus Leuciscus; species Leuciscus leuciscus. Next base: position 23,950,539 of record NC_138729.1, read on the forward strand.
TTAAAAAAAAAAAAAAAAAAAAAAAACACCTTTCATTGCTTGCATATAGTAAATGTTATTGTTATTTTTTTGTTGACTATTATACTAAACAATAAACAAATAATATTGTATAGGCCTGGGCACATTTCAAGAGCTGAATTAAAAAGAACAGAAAATCAGAAAGTCATGCCTCATGGTTTTGACAGCGTTACGTTTAGCATTCAGGCATGTCTAAACGCTTTTGTCAGCGACACTCCTCAGTGAGAGGAGGGCATGGGTCTTCAGCTGTGCCAGTTTCTATAGCAGTGCTGGGGGCTGGGCAGTGGGAGAGGAGGGGGTCGTGTCGGCTAGAAAGAGGCCTGCGGAGCACAACAGTCCACAGCAAACATCGTCACACATAGCCCGGCAACCGGACTACAATAGACACGGCATGTTTTTCTCTTATACAAGTTAGGCCTTTCCCAAAGTCCTTTTCAGAGCTGTTTCTGACAGCTCTGAATGGGAGATGGGGCAAATGTGCGCATCAAGATGTCAGTGTAGCTTGTGATCATGAAATCTGGAGCACCATGGTGATGAAGAGCCACGGCAATCACAGCAGACATTAAAGAGCTTGCCCAGAGGAAGCACTCTTTAGAGTGGGCACAAGATGGGCACAAGATGGGCACAAGATACAAGCCCCCATTATCAAGGCTGAAGCTGAGCTGGCATTCATCTAGTGTCTGGAGTGTTGTAAGTTACTCAGGCTTTGTCTTGTAGTGATATGAGTTTGGTTAAACTATTGAAGTTTGGCCTGAATGTGGTTGAAATGTGTTGAATTTCAGAGTGAATTTTTTTTAAAGTAAATCCACCACCATTTTGTTCAGGGTATATGAAACTTCACTATGAAAAGATGGATATCTCTGAATATAAAAAAAAAACAAGAATGTCAATGAATTGTATATAATAGATCCAATCAAGTTGGAATCCACATCAGCGTTAATTGCAGTTACTGGACCTTGCCTTTTAGCCTATAAGAGTCAAAACATTTACCACAGTCATGGAAAATGCTACTACAGTACATCACATGACCCCTTTTACATTGGGACATTCACAACTTCTTAGAGGGCTGATTACTTCTGTATAAGATAAAGAAAGCAGTGTCAGATTAAAATCCAGATTAAGTTGTCCAGATTCATAACCAGAATTACAACCTAGGATTTGCATCACATATGAGAAAGAATGAAGCACAAACATTGAGGTCAATGACAGATTATAAAACTGATCCACAATAATTAATAATTGCTCATAGTGTATGAAGAAAGTACCTTGAGGGAGTTTGTAAATCAGAAGGTAAATCCAACATGCAGATGCAAGACCTGAAGTAGCATTGAAAGCGAAGGGCTGTGTTTGAGGAAAGACACAAACCCCCTGGTTCTTAACAGTAGAACTTTCCCAATAGTATTTTCCCAAGTAGCAAGCTTGCATAGAAATGGTGTCATTCAGTCATACAATAGTTATTGTGTGAGGAGCAGACTGAAATGTAAGTCATTATTCACTGATAATCTTCTCCTCCAGTGAACTGTTAATACAAGAATATACTTTGATCTGAGCAAATCTATTTATTTATTTATTCCATGTTTGGAGCTTAACCATGAACAATTGTTGTAAGGAAAAAAAACTTGAATGGAGATTATTTAACATAAATAATCATTGGTTTCACAGAAGTAAGAAAGTCATATGGGCTCCCGTCATTGATAATGATAAAATAATGTCTTCATTTTTGGCTGAATAATTCATAAATATGAAAATGTACGAATATGAAAAATTATAAAAATTATATACCAAACAGCCGTAATCACTTGGACAGCTTTGGTGAAGTGATTGTGAAACATTATCTTAACAATACAGCTAGAATACACACCATCTATATCAATATCAATTCTTTATCAATTATCAATTTAATCTTATTTTTCTGTCACAAGACAGATATTATACAGATGCCAAGAGCAAAGACATAATAAAAGTATAATAAGAATAAATCAGAAACATTGTCAAATGGTCAAAATATGATTTTAACAATCAAAAGGACAGGGGGTGAAATTGAATGATATAACTCTGTAGTGCAACTGGCTGTTCTGAGGCAGCGCTCCATGACCAGGTTATGAATAAGCCTAAATGTCAACAACAACCCATTCAGTAGAAAATCCCACTCTATAATTATTCCCATAGGATCCTAAAGAGAGACCCCGTGCTTTAAGTGCAAGTTACACTCCCGCTCAACCTCAATGAGGCAAAATAGCCTATCATTAATAATGACTTAATTTGCATGTTTATACCTAAAGGACACATAAAAAATTATGTAAACAAAGCGGGCCAGCAAACTTAGCTTTTACTCCCAGTCACTCTATTGCGAGGGATCATGTTGTTCTTTGTTACTTCTTTGGAAAGAGGCTTCCAACTTTTTCAGTGAAACTTGAGCCAGGTTGTGGAGGAGGGCTAGAGGGAGGGATGTGAACAGCCTCTGTTTCCCTTTTGCGTCCTGTTTTCTTGTGTACCTATCGCAGTCCGGGCCTGCCTGAAAAGATCTTTAGGCCAGGAGAGCCAAAAAACAGAGATTTGCATTTCTCAACACAAATGAGTAAGAATGCTGATTTGGAAAACCACATTTGCAGAATGTGTGTTTTTGAATCAGCACCACATTTATGATTACAGGGCACTCGTCCCGTCCGTGCAACCCCTTATTGTGAGGATCACTGTTTTTTTTGTTGATTTGCCTCAATCCCCACGCATGAGAAGCACATGAGTTTTCTCCAGTAGGTTACCTCTCAGTTAGGTCCTTCAGGGTGTCGGGGATGGGTCTAAGTCGCAACAGCTAGCTACTGGGGTGCGCCTCAGAGCTCAGTGCTTGGACCACTTCTCTTCTCCATCTACATGTCATCACTAGGATCTGTCATTCAGAAACATGGTCTTTCCTATCACTGCTATGCCGAAGACACACAACTCTACCTCTTATTCCAGCCAGATGATTAGACAGTAGCTGCTCGCATCTCGGACTGCCTGACAGACATTTCTTGCTGGATGAACCACCTTCAACTCAACCTTGCGAAGACAGAGCTGCTTGTGGTCTCGGCCAACCCAACACTTTATCACAACTTCTCCATTCAGCTAGGTTTGTCATCCAGAACTCCATCCAGGACAGCCAGGAACCTTGGAGTTGTGATTGATGATCAGTTAAACTTCACAGACTACATTGCTAACTGCCTGGTCCTGCAGATTTGCATTATACAACATTAGGAGGATCAGGCCCTTCCTATCAGAGCATGCTACTCCTCCTTGTCCAAGCTCTTGTTCTATCCAGACTGGACTATTGTAATGCTCTCTCGGCAGGCCTTCCAGCATGCACTGTCAAACCTCTCTAAATGATCCAAAATGCTGCAGAACGAGTGGTCTTTAACAAGCCGAAGAGAGCGCACATCACACCTCTCTTCATAAAATTACACTGGTTGCCAATTGCCAATCGCATCAAATTCAAGGCCCTGATTATTGCCTACTGAACAACCACTGGCTAAGCACCTCTATACCTAAACTCATTACTTTAGACCTACGTGCCAACCAGAAGCTTGTGTTCTGCAAATGAACGGCGCCTTGTGGTACCATCCCAGAGAGGCACAAAATCACTTTCACAGACCTTTACCTAGCCTGTTCCAAGCTGAATGACCTGCCTATCTCAACCTGATCTGCTAAATCTTTAGCCATTTTAAAGAAACTACTGAAAATGCATAATTTTTGTCAACTCTTGACCCATTAATACACTTACTATTCTATATCTATATACAGTATATATAAAAACTTGCTACGTGCACTAGGGCTGCCCTCGACTAAACATTTTTCTATTAGACTATTAGTCGTTCATTTAAGCTATAATTTTTAACTATGACAAAACGTCGAATACAATTTTTGGTCGCCTTCTAGTCGACTAACGATTAGTTGACTATAAGGGGGCAGCCCTAACATTGTTGGTTTGATTGCTTCTATTGCTCTCCTGATTTGTAAGTCGCTTTGGATAAAAGCATCTGCTAAATGATTAAATATAAATGTAAATATAAGTTTTCATAGCTTCATTACACTATTTTCATTACAGTGCTTTTCCTCAAAAATGTATTTGTCTTTTTTTCCCCTGCAACAATACATAAAAAAATAAATAAAATAAAAAGTATACCTAAACACATTATACATTAATTTAATATAATGCATATTTATATAAATTTAATTCCAAGTAATTTAATTCCAGAATGTTCATGTTGAGTTCATGGCTGTATGACTCAAGCCCTCCCCAACTCACACAAGTACAGGGGCGTATTCCCACAGGGGAGGACTTTGTTTGCAGGTGCTTTAGTCTTTCATGCAGCCTGCTATCTTCCGAATACTCAATTATGGATAATTATGAGCTTTTTGAACACAAGCGTGTGTCAAAAGCAATTTTGGATTACAGTGAAATCAGACTCTTGCCCAGTAACATTTTGTACGAAACGCAGAATAACAAGGTGCGCAAATAAGATCAGAGGCGTTTCTGTCAGATGGGAAGCCTTTGTCATGACAGGTTGAGAATGAGCATGAACGAGCAAATATAAAAGGATGGCAGGTAAGAAACTCTGAAAAAATGAGAGCTCCTTCACTAAGTGGTTGCTTCCTAATGAAAACACAATGCCAGGTGCACTCAGTGCCATTAGAGTAACACACACGGACAGTCCTTACCAGCCGCCACTGCTCTGGATGAATATTTAAGTGGGTTAGCGTGGTCTGAATACAGATTCCTTGTGCCTGACTCATTCTTCAGGCAGGATTTGGATGTAATTGTCGAAACCTCCAGCATCAGCCTGACCTGGTGTCATGGCAAACATCACCTATATGACAACGAAGACGTAATGAACAAGGGCGAATAATGAAGAGGGGCCTGATCAAATGCCACTGTCTTCAGAGCTTGTTCCTTTTTGGGGGGGTTTCACTATTATACATGAGTTTTTCTTCCATTTGATGCATTTTCTTCCAAATGACCCTCCCTCCTGTGTGCGGTTGAACAGTCCAGGTTGGCATTAGGATTCAGAGCACCTTTGTTGTGCTGCACAGCCATTATGCAGCATTTTATCCACTGAGATACACAGAAAGCCTCATATTATTGTTCTATTGCAAATTCATACTAAAGTCACAAATAAACCACAAAAAGACAAATCTGCATGTTTAAACCCAAAGCCCACTAAATCTGTGTCTATAAATAAAACACAAAAATAGCAAACATTATCAGACACGATGAGAGATACATTCACACTGCAGCATAAAAATGCTTCTAGTCATATTTGGAGTATTTAAAGGGATAGTTAATCCAAAAATAACAATTATGTCACTGTTTATTCCCCCTCATCATTACCAACTTAAATGACATTCTTCTGTGCAACAAAAGAAGATATAATGCAACATTCAAGCTGCTCTTTTCCATTCAATGACAGTGAATGGTGACAACGAATGTCAAGCAAGATTTTCAGTGAATAACAACTCCGGCTTAAGAAAATTTGGAATAGTTTCAGGATTAATTTCATAGTGTTTATTCGTTTTTATTTATTTATTTTTGGAGGAGCTTGACAGCCCCTGGTACCCATCCACTATCATTCTATGAAAGAAAACAGCTTGGACATTATTTAAAATATCTTCTTTTGTGTTCCACAGAAAAGAAAAGTAAGTCATAACAGTTTGGAATGGCATTTGGGTGAGTAAATGATTTCATTATTGTGAGAATTATCCCTGTGATATAAACTGGGGTAGAAACAATTTTGATTCAGAAACTGCTAGTAAATTTCACAAACAATTACAAAGATTTAGCAAGTAACAGATTGAATAAAACATGAAACTCAAATAGTATGTTCCTGCTCAAGTAATATTTGTTTTATTTACAACTTTGAAAAAAAACAAAACAAAAAAACAATGTAGTTATGTTCATTTGTTCATACAAAGTGATTGACCTCTTCTATAATCTATAACCCAGTCAGTGTTTTTCAGTGTTGACAGAATTCCAGGGTACCATGACATCATGTCTAATGGTGTAGAACAAATTCAAGTGAGCTCTTAGATAACCGTGCAATTAACCATGAGATCATTTATAAATTAAATATACTTGTTACAGCTGTCCATCAGATGCCAGTTTTCACCAACTGTCAAACCCAATGATTGTAGGATGTCATAAGCAACAATAAATATCTAAACTGCCTTCTGAAATCAACCAGACAAATGCATCTAACTACCGAAAAGATGTTATGCATTGAATTCACACCTGCCATGTTGCCTTCTTACCTCCATACAGTCTACGAAGGCATTATTTCATAGCTTTTGGACACATAGTAAAGTGTCCAGTGACTCTACTGTTAAATTCTATGACTGTAACTGATCAAAGATCTCTACTACGAGACCTCAAAAGATCCACCCTCCTGCTGTTCTGAGATCAGGCTCAACGAAGCAATATGAGGAAAACGCAGCTGGAGGGCAGAATCCTCCTGTAATCCACATCCAAAAGAGTGATGGGCTCATCAAAACACTTTAATACCAGATAAAATGTCAGCGTACCGCAAACAGTGACCTTTGAACCAATTACTCAGCCTCGTCGGTGACTGCTGACTCCTCTGCGTGTGCCAAAGAGAAACACTAGACCGAGCCACTTTACAAAGGGAACGGCAATTAATTGTCCATCTTATTTAAAGCCATGTGAAATGCAGAAGCACACGACAGTAAAACCTAAACACTGCATAAAATGCATTTGGTTTTGAATGACTGTAGATTATTGCTCAGAAAAGTGCACAATGAGACAGCTGTCAACACTTTTTAAAATGCACAGTATAGACATGGTCGATTACGAAGGACACCTACCAATTTTGCACGCTAGCTTGCTCATTTGAGCGGGAAATTGAAAAAGGCAAAGGAGAACAAGGAAGCAGAAAAGAAAAGAGAAATTCAAGAAACATTTCATCCCTTTCATTTTCAGAGTACAAACCACATATTGATATAATACAGCAGTCTATGAACCAGACGAGTACGGTATTCCTCTTAAAACCAGCAGACCACTGACCTTGGAACAGAACAAAGATGTACAATTCAAAAGAGAGATCTGTGATGCGTACTGGACAGAAAAAAATATATTTAACCTTGACGATAACGTTTTTATTTCCCTAGTGAGCTGTTGGTTTTTTCCAGCTTTGGTTTCATTCCCTACGGTCTCACCTCAAGGAGTCACTGTCAGGCGGCTCAGGGAATGTTTGCGCTCCCATCTGCTTTTACAGTGTTTACACTGTGGAAACGAGATGCATTTTCACCTGGTGCCAAACTAACGTCATGCAAGCTTAGAATAGCAGCAGTGAGATGAAAGTGGTCTCAAAGGCCTCCATCCACATGCGTGAGGGGAAAACCCAACCAAAGGTTTCAACTCAGGTGGGATTCGACAACCAATTACAAGAAACTCTTTATTTAAAATAATAACTGCAACATACAATTTTCAGTGTTAATTGCACTTGCACTTGTAAATAATATAACCATATTGGTTAATAAAATATACAAATATAATATATAACTTAAAAAGTTACTTTAACACTAGAAGTGCCAGAATTCCATAACTACTAGAACTGCCGCGAGCGGTCATTTTGACCATATAGAGCAAACTCTATATCTTTAATGATACATACCCAATTGAGAGATTAATGCATTTATTGTATTAGGATATATTTTAAAAACAAAACAACACCAAACTGTACATTTAAACAAGTTTAATTATACATTTATAAATAATATCTGTAGATGTCCTGAACAAAATAACGGAGTAGCCTATGTTTTCATGTTTCCACTGTTCGATCGCGCCCGCCGACACACACACACACACACACACACACACACACACACACACACACACACCATATTACAGCATTGCAGTCTTGACATTGCAGCCTGTTCATTATAGCCATAATAAAATAGTCAACCTAACATATAAAAATTCCACTGCTCTGTTTATATAGTCAGTATAGCCTCGTACAATTCGTACCATTTTGCACGTGTGAAGAGGATGATTTTTTCCGTCGATACTGGAACGTGAGTGAAGTACAAAGCCTATAATAAAGTAGTTTAGTTTAAAATAGTTTACCATCCAAATACATCGCAAATGTTGAAACATTTTGATTCTAATTCGAGAATTACGTGAGCCTAACGCCGCTTACTTTCACTTTCGCTTATAAAGTATTTCATTTTGGCTTGTTTAGTTATTTTTTCATTCTTGTTCTGTTCTGAATATCATTACATTTAAATTATTTGTTGTTGAATATGTTTTGTGTATTTTTACCACATTTTATTGTTGTGTATATTGGTATAGCCTATAATAATACCGCGAAATTCAGTGCGGTCAATATGACCGTCTATGGCCGAAATAGGTAAATATGTTCATTTGTTTTTTTGCCTTATGTGCAATTTATATGAAAAACATTTTAAATGAAAATACAGACACTTTTAGGAAAAGTCAGGTACCGGCAGGATTTTATTTATTTTTTCAACAAAGTTATTGCAGATATAAAATTCAAAACGGTCAAAATGACCGCCATGGCACTTCTAGTGTTGTAGAAGGGTCAATCAAATAAGTAAAAAAAAAAAGATCAGGTTTAAAAGACATGCACTTCTTATTAGTGTATTCCTTGTAATCATGTTGGTTTCTTATGGTTTTGAAAAAACGTTCAATAAAAGTTTGGTTTGTAATTTAAAGACTAAAAATGTCATGTGGAGTATCCATCAAGTAAAAAGTAGTATCCCTTAAATTTTCTTACACCTTGAATACATTTGAGTTTACATATAATATTATTTAATTCATTCATTAGTCATAGAAAGGTTGAATAATAAGATTTTCTTCTTGGAATTTTTTTCTTATGCTTGGGACACTAGAGGATTTTCAAATCTTAACAGATTTATTAAAACCGTGGGCCACAGGCATTAGGACAGTTTCAATACTCCGATACTCTGAATGCACACACTAGTTGATTTGGCCAGACTATGAGACCACACACCTGCCGAACAAAAATACAGAAAAATAACATGGGTGAAATATTGGCTCAATCCTCCACTTTCGTGACATGTTTGTGGCTGCTATGTGGCTCTCATTGGCTATTGTGGGGTATCCCATCAGAGGCAGCCCAATCAAGAGTCAATTTGGGATCGGTAAGATTTTGGACAAAAGGTCAGTTGCGACAAGCCTAAAATAGGGCCAAGCTCCCCTGATCATTGCGGGGATGCAAATTGGGCCCAAAATTGGGCTTAAAATCTTCAAGTGTGTGGCCAGCATTAATTATGCTTTTTTCCTTCATTATGATATTATAAAAATCAAATATATCAAAAATGCATCAAAATGAATTTTAATATCGAAATTACAAACATGCTCATCACTGAAGATTTCTATTCAAGTCAAGTATGTATGAATTGAATTTAAGTATTTCTGAATAAATTAATAGATAAAAAAAAAATCGGTTGGATGTGGTTTTGAGTAGATGAAAGAAAAGCAAAAAAACAGACAACATTTATACTAGTGTACATTTCAGATTGGCCTCTGCCTCGTCTGATAATACCTACTCTGTATAATCATGTCGACTGGGTTTCGACCCCTGCAAGCTTTATGACAAAGCAGCTTTTGTGCCGGCCCACCATTGGCTCGTCAGGCTGTTCAGTGGGGTGCCTGACTGGTTAGCACAACACCGGCCCCCAGATTGCTTTCAACAACCCCCATATTATTACACCCAAAGAGCCCAGCGATAAGAGTGGCTCATAATCTAAGCCGGTCTGATCCATAAATAATTCTGAATTCTGAAAGCACTACGGTATCAGGATTATCATACATTTTATCCCACCGTTTATTGAAAGCCTTGCACTTCTGAACTTTTGAGCAAGGGAGACACACCTGGGAATATGGCGCTGTTTCAGTTACCCTCATTTCCTCTCACTTCCTCGTGTCTCCAGTCCAAGCTGTTCTTATGCGAGACTTAGAAAACAAAGTTGCCTCCTGGCAGCAGACAGCCAGCGTTCCAGCCAAACATCTACTTTTTGAACCATCATAAAGGGATGGAGTGTAACTTGGCGTGCTTCAGATGGTGGGGCACAGCATTAGTCGTGCTGGATAGCTGGGGCTTAATTAATTACAAGAGCTGTACAGAGAGTAGATTGAGCATGGAGTCGGCTACTAAGGTGAAAACAGCATGAAATTAACAAATGATGAAGGCCTTGAGCCATAACAGGCTGCCAGTGATTTGTCAATATCAAACAAGGCCAATGAGCTCACTTGTGCACCATACAAAACGACTCACATTCGATTCCAATAGAGTTTGCCACTAGCATGCTGCTAAGCTAACAACATAATAGGGGCTCTTTAAATTAGGGATGCACCAAAATGAAAATTCTGGGCCGAAACCAAAAATTCAGGATGCACTTGGCAGAAAACCGAAACCAAAAATAAATAATAAATCTTTCAATCTTTCAACATACCTTCTGTTGTTCACCCATGTTTATTTTGTGATGTAGTAAAGAGAAGACGACATTTATTGTTTGAATTTCATAATAAATTGACAAAATCGTAAAGTTGAGACTTTGCTTCATTTAAAAGTAACAAAGCACAAAGCTTTTTGTGATTACTGGACAGCAGGCGCACCACAAATGTTTAGTGAAGTTTAGTGTAGCACAGATTAAAAGATGTATGATACCATATCATTCATTACTGATTAAAGTTGAGAAATGAATATTGTCAATCCAGAGCTAGTGTCCACACAGCTGACATGTTTAACTGTTATAGCTTATGTTGTTTGCATGAAATAGACGCTGAACACAGTCAAAACATGCCATCGGATCACTGATTTTCATGGATCACGGATCACTGTTTCGGTCACTGATTGTGGTCCCTCCAAAACCATTTGGGCCCAAAACCGAAAATAGCTGTTTTGGACAAAAGTAGCCAAAATTTCAGTGCATTCCTACTTTAAATATGGCTCGTCAGTCATTTTTATAAAAGGTCAAAAGTAAAAACTCATCCTAGAGAACTGCAGTCTGAATTTTGACCAGAGTGCAAGTTTCTGTTTATTCTAGTCATAGTACAGCTACTTGTTTTTGCAAGTGTGTATATCATATAATACACACTTATATAATTATCAAAAATATGGAGTCAGTAAAGAAAAGAGTTCTCTTATGCTCACAAAGACTACACTTATTTGATCAATAATTTTTTTTTTTTTTTTTTATGTATTCCTATGATGGCAAAGCTCAATTTTCAGCATCATTACTCCAGTCTTCAGTCACATGGTCCTGCAGAAATCATTCTAATATGCTGATTTGCTGCTCAAGAAACATTTACTATTATTATCAATGTTTCTTTCATGGTTATGTTTAGTTTCGTTCAGTTTCTGTCATGTCTGTATTAGTTCTCGTTTATTTCTATGGCAACTTATTTGTTGTTCATCATGTACAGATGTTCGTGATTTAGTTCCTCATTTCTGTGTTTAAAAATCCTCCGTTTTGTTTATTCTGTTGCCAGTTCACGTCAATGCTGAGTTTGGTGGTGCTTCCCTTCTGTTAATAAAGCCTGTTTACCTTCATCATGTTCCTGCATACACCACGCTTTGCCAGAGTGTGACAGTTAGCCTTGCTGCTTTCTATTTTGTGGAAACTTTGATAGATTGATTTTTCAGGAGTCTATAATGAATAGAAATTAAAATAAATAAATAAACACTGTTTGTAACATTATTAATGTCTCAACTCTCACTTTTGATCAATTTGTCCATATACATCTGGACAGTTTTTTTCTTGAGCTGCGAGTCGGCATTTTCAACCCTGAACGTCAACAAATCAAGTTTGTTCTGTCCTTATAAATGATTATCTGCTCAAATATATGTCAGCTGTACTGGTTCCAATTGTGCAAGGGTTCGAAAACTTCAAGAAAGAGGATATGCAAATTTTTTCGTTTAGTTTTAAAGGGAAAGAGGAAGTTTTTTTTTTTTTTTATCTGTTCAGTATGAAGGTTGATATTTTCAAATGTATGAGCTTTCCCAGCTCAAAAGACAGCATTGCTGATTACCACCAACCAGATCAGATCACTAGTGAACATGGAACATCTTACAGTATGTGTGAATGTGCTGTTCACATTCAAATAAGCTTACAGTGTGTCTTAGTCATAAGCCAAGTAGTGATTCCTAAAGAAATGACCTACCAATCTGGGTTATCTGGTTTAAAAAAAAAAAAAAAAAAGCAACAGTGCCATTGCAACTCTCAATACCTTTGGTCTTAACAGATTAATCAGCATTATCATCATAGAAGTGCAAAATGAACCCTTTTAGAAATGCTGACTACACACATACAAACTGGTTGGGTATACCACTGCACATGCTGTCAGATCAATAAAGTGGTTTTAACACAGCATGAAGATCACAGGCAATCTGCCAGTTTTCCAGGAACCAAAAGCACTTTTGCTGTCGATAAGTTACATTTAACAAATCGCTTTTATCGTTGCTCACTCAATGTTTCAATCTCAACTTTTGAGTTAAGAAACACATTTGGATTGAAAATTACATTTGGAAGACAAAATTGGACAAAAACATTTACTTTATGTGCTGAAAATGAACTTTAGCATAATCAGTTATACAAACATAATGAATTTGAACTGATGATGAAAGAATGTAAAAAAAAAAAAAAACTTTTTAAAAGCTTCAGGCTTTGCAATACCATATTTAAAATTCCTTACATCAACAAATATAAAATCTAACTGAAAAGCAAATGGTGGGTTTGTAATGCAATGCTGAATGTGCTCAGTATAGTCAGTATTGGTGAACTGAGTTCTGTTTGGGTCATAGAATAGTCTGTTGGAAGGAATCTGGCAGAGTCTGAACTGACTTTTCTAGCCCGCTGATCCGGTCCAAGTGTAATTAAATAAGCCTTGATAGTGTCATCCCACGCAATTAAATGTGAACTGGGATTTGAAGAGTTTTTAGACTACAACACAGACACATTACACAAAAAAATCAGCCTACTTTCCCAATATTTCTCAGCACAGAGTGAAAACATCTGACCAGAAGTATCAGCTATCAAAGCTTTGGCTACTCATATATGCCTAATGGCAACAGTGGGCACATATCTATATCTTAACACAAGAAATTTGCCCGTTTAGAGGTACATAATTTTAAATGATATGTATACGTGAGTCATATACTGGTTCATTAGTGAAAAACGAATGTGGGTGGACAGTTCAGAGAGAAAAGAGCCCACTAATCTTTAGCGCCCAAACTGCACACGTTATGCAATAACTCTCAGTGCCATAGTGCCACACAGGAGTAACCAAGGAAACAGAGCTGTGGTTGGAGTAGAGCTGACACACTCTGAGGTTTGAGCTGAGGATATTAGGGCTTTAGAGGAAGATTGTCTGGGTTTGTGTGTGTGAACAATCAGCAGGAGCTGATAAGCAATCCTTCCTCAGAGACAGGTAACACTTAGACTGATGTGTGCTTGCCAGGTCACACTCAGCATGAAACTTTTACTGCTAAACATCCACTCTAAAATGTACACAAAAGCCACAAGCTCACATTACATCATGTTTTTTTTAACCAATCATTTTAACTATTTGACTATTTTGACTAGTTCTTCAATAAAAACAAACAAACATTGGTGTTCAATGTCTACACTGGAAACACAGTTTTATCATCTCAGAATATTCATGAACACAAACCAATCAGCTCAGCTTCAGCAACAGGGGAAAATGTATTGAAAATAAAATTCTAGTTTATTTTGAGCTAAAATCCTTTGGTGTATATTGATTTTTATTTTATATATTTATGAAAAAACTGTTGTTAAATAGCAAAATAGTTTTACTTTACAGTAGAATTGCTTCAGCTGTGTACACACCCACTTTGAAGTACATAAAAAAAATAATAATAATACATTACATTTTTTATTTTGATTCAAATAAAGTGGCTGGATCAGCTCTGCAGCACATCAAAAATATAAGTGTCTGTCAACTTAAAGGGATAGTTCACCCAAAAATGAAAATTCTGTCATAAATTACTCATCCTCAAGTTGTTCTAAACCTGTATGAGTTTCTTTCTTCTGCTGAACACAAAATAAGATATTTTTTAGAATGTCGGTAACCAAATAGTTGATGGCACCCATTGACTTCCATAGTAGGAAAAAAATACTATGGAAGTCAATGGGGTCCATAAACTGTCTGGTTACCGACATTCTTCAAAATATCTTATTTTGTGTTCAGCAGAAGAAAGAAACTCATACAGGTTTAGAACAACTTGAGGATGAGTAATTTATGACAGAATTTTCATTTTGGGGGTTAACCATCCCTTAAGCATGCTACAACTGGTGTAGACATGGTGTAAGCTTGACTGCTCTGTTGTTTAATGAAACAATACTCTTCTAAGGAATTGAAACTGACAGATTTGGTCACAAGGAGAGAGACAAAGGGCAATGCATGCAAAAACTCTATGCACCTTCTCTTTTTTTGTTTCGCTGTATATGAATAATATCTTATTATTTATTATCGATTACAAGCTAGCACTCTTAAAGGGATACTTCACCTCTGGAAAGATGAATGTGTATTTAAAATAGGTCATTTATGTAGAAGAAATGTGAAATTATTTTAGAATTTGGAGCTTTCTAGACTGAGAAAAGCCAGAAAATGTATTTTTGGCTTATGTGGATGAAAGACAACAACTCCCAGAATGCACTTGCTTCGCTGCTCTAGGAGGCCACGCCTACCGGTAAGAGAGCGCAGTTGAAAACAAGAAGGCTAGCTACTTGTGAGACTCCGTGGCGAGTTTGCCCGGTATTTCAAGATCGCCCAAAATGTCCGGGATTCGGCTTTTGCGTTCTACAGTCGCCATTCATTATGTTTACTGTGGTGAGCAGGACGAGGCTGAGGGGCGCGGGAGAACGGCGCGAGGCCGGTGGCGTGATTACTGATGAGCCGGTCTCGTATCTCTCACGGAGGAGCGGGAATTTTCGAAGCAATGTTAAAACGCACATCAACCGATCACTTGTTTAGCGTTCATGTAAACACTACATTCAGATTCACCAATCGGAATGAATTCAGTTAGATTGAAACAAAAGGTGTGCATGTAAACAATGAATGGCGACTGCAGAAAGCAAAAGCCGAATCCCGGACATTTTGGACGATCTCGACGGCCGGACATGTCCGGGAAAAAGAGGATGGTAACCCCTAATACTCAGCTTTCTCCTACTACTCAGCTTTCTCCACAGAACAAGAGCCTGCTAGCTTAGCTTCCAAAGAAAGACAGCTGACACTATGTGTACATTCTGTGAGTGAGATCCCTCTATGGGTGGGTTGAAAACATGCGGGACAGCCCCTACTACTGGCTGTAGTCTTTAGCCTCTGGCCAAAAAATCCTCAGATGACGCAATATGACGATTTTTGCGTCATCGGAGGATTTTTTCCAGACAAAAAATACATAATTCTCTCGTCTCAGGGGGATATGAGAGTGGAAAGCACAGTAATTCGAAAATACTACAGGTTTTCTACTAATACAAAGCTTAATGCTAAATCCTGAAGTATCCCTTTAACCTCACTGGTTAACGCAACTCAAAGGCAAACATTTCCTAAGGGGAACTTCATTCCATTGGTTGTCTCTGCATTGTCTTATTTGCATAAAATTTAACTCTGCTAAACTTTGCTAACAATTGCTGTTACTCCTCAAAAAATTGCGGAGTACATTTTTGTGTACAAAGCATGACCTATTTTCCAAAACTCCAAAAGTTTCTCAACTCTGAGAATGAATAAATTAATGCCTATTTCTATAGACTTGAGCTTGTCAGTCATCCATGATTTCAGTTTTAAAATCTGTGCTAACCTGCACATTGTGTTGTGCTGAGGTGTTAAAGACTACGACTGGAAAGTGAAATCCTGTTAAGGCAGTATTTTAGAGTAAACCCTAACCTAAACAAAACTAGGAGAACAATACTCATATTTACTGTGTGTCTGTCTTTAATTTCTTCATTCTTCCAAAAAACAAAAACACCACCACAGTACAGTACATGGTAAAACATCCACCCCAACCCGCTTACCTTAAGGAGTTAGAAGTACTGTGACAACTGTACTGTCCTCTCAAGAAATCAGTCAGTCAGTCAGTCAGACGGCAGGAGTGGAAGGGGGATCGTGCGGGATTTTGTGTTCCTGTCGATTTTCAGTCTCTTTTTAATGATAGGCCTTCCACATTTGTCAATCATCTCTGCTTGATATTTGGGGAATGAACCCAGCGCTATGATTGGTCTAACACTTCTTTTTTTGCTGTTGCTTGATTTGAGTATACTGCGCGTTCTTTGATGTCAAAATGGGTACTGCCTGCTACGCAAAATGTGTTGGCAGGTCTGCAATTGTTTTCAATAAATTGAAAATAATAATAAACTAAATGTTTCTTGAGCAGCAAATCAGCATATTAGAATGATTTCTGAAGAATCATGTGACATTGGGGATATTTTGGGGATATTTAATTTAATTTTATCAATCAATAAATTTCTCTTGAAACAAACTTTGTTGTATTATTTTAATTTAATACTGTGAAGTTGCTTTGATACAATCTGTATTGTGAAAAGCGCTATACAAATAAACTTGACTTGACTTGACTTGACATTGAAGACTGGAGTAATGATGCTGGAAATTCAGCTTTGCCATCACAGGAATAAATTACATTGTAAATATTTTCAAATAGAAACAAGTTATTTTAAATTGTAATAATATTTCACAATATTACTATTTTTACTGTATTTTTTACTGTATTTTCATCAAATAAACATTGGTGAACATAATGGACATCTTTCAAAAAACATTTTAAAAATTCTTAAAAACCCCAAACTTTTGAATGGCAATCTAAAAGGCAGAGGGTATTTTCTGATTGGCTACTTTAAAAGGCTGGGTCACTCGTTTTTTTATTTGAAAAATAACACTAGCTACGGTGATATCTGTGAAAACATCATTTTTCTTTGATTTGACCAGCAAGGCATTTGACATGTCAGTGGAATGTAATTTTGTCCTTCAAGTGGATTTGAAGTCACAAAGAACACATTGTGTGAAGAGGCACCGGTGGCAAATGTGTATGAAATGGACTGAAGTAGCCATTACTACTCTTCAGTCCTCAAAATCCAGCTAAAACACAAGCTTGCATTTGTAATTCAATCAAAACGGTGCAACCAATCAGAATATCAGCATTGTCCGAATAATTGGACTTCTCCCATGAGCATGAAGGACTGTCTCACATTCAGTCAATCAGAACTCATTTAAGGAAGCGTTGCTAATGGAGGAAGCCCCACAGATGACCGAGCCTAAATGATAGCTACGCCTGGAAAGAATCGGATAAATGGGTGGTTCCCATAGCAACCCAGGGGAGGAGACCTGAAGTCTGCTGCGGGCCTTATCTTCCAAATGCCCTATGTAGACAGAAACTGACATCCACCTGGTTTCGACGAATACTGCTTACTGTCAAAACATGAGTGTTAAAAACACATTCTGTGGCTTTAGTATTGACGTCTTAACAGAGGATACAGTAACTCAACCCCTTCCATAAAAGAACAATTAAAAAGAAAACAAGAAAGCTTTTAGGAATGTGATCAGCCAGCATTGGACTCGCTTCAAGCAGCAATATCAAAGAATTGTGACAATGTATCATTTTAAATAGGGTCAAATACTTTGTCTAAAGCAAAAACAAAGCATAAAAATGGCACTAAAAGGCGAGTAAAATGATCAACAAGGCAATGACAATGGCTTACAAGATATAAAGAAAAGCACTTGATATCCAGCACAGGGAGTCTGAATTCCTTCCACGACATCACTTCACCAGTAGCTTAGCAACAGCATTAACAGTGCTGGTGCTCCGAGATTTGTGAGAAGAATTCATAACATGTTCACACAAATTTATTGCTGAATATTAACAAATGTGCCTGAGAAAAAGCTGTTTCGCAGCTCTTGCTCGAGCCACCTTTAAATTTCTAAGATGCTGCCCATCAGTCGCAGTCATTTGCTATTAAGAATCATGATTCAGGAGGGGGATTCCCATTATTCATATTCATATGCTTACACTTGACATTAAATAGCCTCATCATGGCTGATGCGCACAATCATTACGTTGACTGCAGTATAAAACCAAGCACTGACTGAAGAAGTGTTGGCTGTGCAAATAAAGTTGATGAATCGACTATGATCCACTGTAGCAACACATCCTGGACTCTACAAGAGGTCTCTTGTGTGAATGACAACACCGTGATGTATTAACTCTTGTAACCAGCTGTGATAAAGCAGTATTTAAACCCACAATTATACCCACAATATGAATAGCAGGTGATTAGAATATAAGAAAGGCATGATGAATGGTTTCAAAATGTAAGTAACACTATTGTCGTGCTCATTGTGAAATAAAAACTGTTCAATTAGAATATTGTGTGTTAAAAAGCATTCATATCTCAAAGTATAAAAGAAATAGGCCTACAATTCAAATGTTATTAAGCAGAATATTATAATCTAACAGTTCTGTCAAGTCAGCTGTCAAAGGAGTGGCACAAAAAGTAACCAGGTTACTATGTACACTGTACACACATATTTAATTGTGTATAAACACTTGCCAACGCAGGCCACCCGCTGCATTCAATCCACCTGCACCCAAGCTCATTTCATTCTCAAGGTTTTCTGTTAATTACAGGAAGCAAGAACCTGACACAGTGAAGGATCTCTATAATACCTGGATCTGTCAGCGTTATCATTAACCTCAGTGGCACAGGAACCAAATTTGAATTCTGACATCTTTGCTCATGGGCGTTCAGTTCAGGATAATGTTTTAGAGCCAATCCCCTGAGCTGTAAATGCTATGGGACAATTCACTATGAAGCCACAGGAAAATGATGGCTGACACAACACTGATGTAGTCTAGACATGCAAAAATGCACAGTCTCAAACTCTTATACTGACTGTCCTGTGCTGTGAAATTATGCATAAATGATTGGTCACGGGTAAAACATCTACTGTAATATAATGTAGACGTGATGCACGGATATCACATTTCTAGCTGATACTAATAATCCAATAATTATTTCAATCTTTTGGCCAATAACTGATGAATGGCTGATATTAAAATTCATTACTTTTTTGTCTAAATTGATTACGAATAAAGCACTAACAACTAAAATCAAGTGAATACTCATTTTGATATTTTGCTCAAATAAATGTAAATGTGTTAGGCAAATGTAATAAAAAAAAATAATTACTGGGCAAGCAAGCATGCATAATTAAAAATGTGAAATTTGCCAATTTGGGCAAATGTAAACATTTCTAATATAGGCCTATAATTGATATGGTACCAACATACAAATTGCATTTCGGAAGAATGCATGGCTACATTTGAATGGCCATAAATTGAGAAAGATGCTTTATGCCCACAGAATGCAGGGTTAGACCACGCTAATAGCCAAAACCTACTGCACCTCAACAGCAGACAAAAAAAAAAAAAAAAACGCCATGTTTTTGTCAATGACTAACAATGGCTCTTTATTGGCACTGATTAACATGCTGTGGACAGATGTGGCCGGTTTAACCTTTGTACTATCCAGGAAACCCTTTTAAGATGGTTAGTTTGGGATGCCGGGGGGAATATATTTTGTATCCTCAAAAGCTGCATTCACCATGCCAAACAGAAAATGACAGACAGAGAAAAAAAACTCCTATTTTCCCTCTTGTCTTACACATGCTTCACTGGTCAAGACTAATACTTCACAGCAGGATTTTCTTACAGTGTACCATGACCCTCCCGGCACGCTCGCTCACAAATGCTCTTGATCTCATTCACATTCTCACACTCTCACCCCCACAAATCTCATTAGGCTTCACAAGAGACATCCAAACTTCACCCACTGAACACACACAGACGGACGAGTAGCTTTACGCACTAGTGCACTCTGAATGATGCTATGTGTGCATAGCCACTCATACCAGCAGATATCTTCAGCATGATTCTAGAGGGCTAGAGTCACATCCATGAAGGGAAATTAATATATAATGGACCTATAAGATGTTTTGGTTTGGTCTATATATATATATATATATATATATACACACACACACACACACACACACATTTTTTAGTTATTTGTTTGAATGCCATGTCAGTAATTCGATGGCAAAATCTAGGTAAAATAAGTTATAAATATAAATAATCGTAGATAACATCAGGCATTAATGATCCACTATGGTGGGTAAAGAAAATTAATCTCCCACACTCCGAACCTCAACACCAGCACCCTCTGACACATTTTACTGGGGTGCAAATATAGGTCAACAACAAAAAACTTGCATATTCTGCATGTCATTACGGGGGGGCTGGGGGGGGGCACATTGTTAAAGTGGCCCTCATCAAAACTGCTTGGGATCTCAGCTTTTTGGAGGAATCTCATTGGTGATCTCAGCTTTTTGGAGGAACCTCATTAGAATCACAGTCCGGGTAATAAGTTCTCTGTAGCGCACTCTTCAAAACTACACAGTCAGAAGCACTGCCTCTTGAAGTGATGGTGAGATCCAGCAAAAAAAATCTGCTCCTCCCCTTTCACACACACAGCCAGAGCAAACAGACACAAAGGGGAACCAATTAGTGGCAGGACAGACCGAGAGCAGCCAGCATTATAGTCGGTCTTAGAGACTTAATGTAATAGAGGAACGCAGATATCATTACTGAGTGAACTGTAAAATGAGAGGAGTTCCTTATTGGTTGGGAATTCATCTTCGCTTTTAGCATTAGCGCTAAAGCTGATGTTTATCTTCTAAGATTGGGCTAGAAACGATCCATACTGAAATGGATAGACAGACAGACTCCCATTCAAAAGTTGTTCAGTGATGTTTAATGCACATTGAATATGGTGAAGCGCTTGGAATCTTGTTTTAAGTATGAGTGGAACTTTAATGTTTGGGGTTGGACTAGGAATGGGATCCAATGAAAGATGTGGAGCAGTATTATTTTAATATTATTTATATACTATTATAGTTTTTATTCATATTTTGAATTTGCTTTTATCATTTCAGTTTTACTTTTATCTTAATTAATTTTTGTTAAAGTGCTTTTGACATTTTTATAATTTTTTGTTTAACGTTTCTATTAATTTTCAGTTAATAATTGTAGTGCTTCAACTTACTTCAGTTCTACCTATCTTTTAGTTTAAATAAATATGGGTAACCAAACAGTTGATGAACCAAATTGACTTCCATATATTTTTTTTAAGACTTTTTTTGGTTCATCTTAGGTCTGACAGAAAGTAACAATAACGTATATATAGTAATATGGCCTATAAATAATATAGTATCATACATATATATATACATATAACATACAACCATACCTTAATTCAAATTAAGAATAAGGAAAACACCAAGCAAGTATAGTTATACACACAATGGATGTTATATGTTGTATGTCATACAAAAATAAATCAATAAATAATAATAAAAAAAGACTTCCATGTAATTTTTTTCCATACTACTGAAGTCAATAGCGCCCAACTGTTTGGTTACCCATATTCTTCAAAATATTTTCTTTTTTTTTTTAGCAGAAGAAAGACATCTATACAGGTTCAGAACAACTTGGGGGTGAGAAAATTATGACAGAACAAATTTTTTTGGGTGAACTATCCCTTTAAGTATTTCATCTAATATTTATATTTATTTCATCTTTGTTTCAATTAACACAAATGTTTTAGTGAATGATAATAACCCTGATGTGAGGGAAATTTGGAAAATTGTCGCTATGTTGGTGCAAAAAATTACACACACCACCTTCGAGTTGCGGCAGCTCATAGTGTTAGTGCCAGCCGAGACCCCCGCTTCAAATTTAGCCAACAGACCACTGCTCCTCCTACTCTGAGGACGACCACCCGGAGCAGTTCCCATCAGAATAAAGAAACCTCCTCACTTAAGAGCTTCCATGGGCCGAAGCCTCATAAGCCCCACAAAGAGAGCCTGTATGTTTAACCTTACAGCCCGAGTAACACGCAAGCACAGAGTAAGGCCTCAATGCTGGTGGGGTACGCTTAACCATTTTGATGAGGCATCAAAGCTAAGCCCTGAAAATGGTGAGGAGGGTAAAGAAATTAATGGCTGATTTGGGAACAGTGAAGATTTGGCTGAAAATGTGCCAGTGGGATGCAATGATTGTTGGTCTTTTTGTTTTATTTCAGACTATTTTGTACGCAAAAGCTGCAATCCATTCATCCAATAGTGGGATTAGTAGCTCTATGGCATAACCAAAACTAATCACTAGTCATGAAGTTGTCATGGTGAAACCATAATATTCAAATATTTTGTCTTCAATACTATTCAAATAATTTGGAATATGTAAAATGTCACATCATGCATATGAATAAAAATTCCAAGGACAGCATACAAACACAATACTCAAGCAGAGCTAAAAAACATTTCAAGCAGGTGTTTTCAATCAAACATTTAAATTTCAAAGATTACCAATAAATGAAGGGATGGTTCATGCATATTTAAATAGTTAAAACACATAACTGTCAATTAAAAGCTGTCCAGACTTAAACATGAAATCAATGCTCATGAATATGCGCATTTTAAAAACAGCATTTTAACACCAAATCAACTAACAGCAAATAACCAACCTCAGATGTTAGACACACAATCCCTAAGAGTAAAGAAATACTGCTTTCTTATACTTCTCTATTATAAAATAATTCAGTAATAACTGGAGGAAACTACTTTGCAGTCATTGAGTCAATTATGCAATAAGAACGACCAACAGATGCTGTCATCCCTCAGGAGCCAATGACAAGAACATTCTCCTCAGTATGTTTACACATTATGCAACCGATTTTAGCGAGCGTGAGCAATGCTTCTGCATCCTATAGGCTGTTACGTGAGCACTAACAGAAAAATATTTCTCTTAAATACAACAACAGCCTGATTTCCCACAACCCACACGAGGAGCAGACTCATCCCTATATGTGCGTGGTGATTTATCGCCCACACACACAGCAGTCAATGGGAATCCGAGAAACTGCATTCTCACGAAAATCAGTTCAAAAGAACATCCATCTCTTGACCACCAATGCTGAAATGTTACACAATATTACACAGCTAATATTACACAAACACTACATTTTGAGGATGTAAAATTTCTTTGGACACTGCAACGGATGTGACTTCCCGCTCTGTGGCGTCTTTTTTAAAAACATAAATTCAACATACAATAAATAACAGTAAATCTAAAAATGTAAAAATATACAATCTTCTCCACTTCCCTGCAACGCTGCAAATCTGCGTGTTCTTTTAATTCGGCTAAGAGGTCACGACGCCATGACGTATCTATGTTCTATTTGTCACATGTCATTATGTGACACAAATTTGCAGGTGGTTCAGAATCCATTCAACTTAAACATTGGAAAACAGCGAAATGTGAAACTTCTTCACGTGAGCTTGCGTTTCCAGTCTCCAGCATTCACATGCCTATGAATGGAAGTGAATGGAATGAAAAGTGTTGTGTGACCGTCCCTTAATAAGAACTGAGTCGCGATACCCTGCAAAATGAAATCAATATTGCTGACTGGATGTCCTCAAAAACCAAATTATTAAGTAAAAATGCAATTGTCATTGAGTCGCAGAATAGCAGACTAACCCAATTTGTCTTGATCAACCTCTCAAGTAAGGCTCCCAGAAGAGAATTTGGGCTTTCATAGCCATCTGAGCCCCATTAATCAATAAATGCCATTGGAGATCATTATAACTAGGAATGTATGAACATCTGCTAGAGTGACAACCAGTGATTTCCTGGCTCTGGGGGGGGGGTTTGGGACGCCCAATAATGAGCTGAGACCATCCTGGCAACAACCACACCGAGGTGCCATGGTACAGTAATTGTGACACTTAAGATATAGTAAATACCATGGTACTAAATGATACTGATATGGTAGCTTAAGCAACTTCAAAGAGTACCATGGTATTATCATTCCCTAAAAACCTAGGGTAATACCATGGTACTTTTAGGTACTTTTTTAGTAGTACAGCCCACCCCGAAAGACCTATGCACCACCTTAAAGCTCTCTTGTGTATGCTGATTGAACAACAGTAGATGGTGTATTCAATGGTTCATTATAAAAAACAAAAAAGGTTCTTTCTTGTAATATACGGTTCCATGAAGAACCTTTAACATCCATAGAATTTTCTATTACACAAAAGATTCTTTATAGTGGAAAAGGTTATTCAGATTATTAAAATGTTATTCACAGTAAGAAAAAATGGTTATTCTGTTAGTGTCCCCAAAATTGCTGCGAAAACTCTTTTGGAACCTTTATTTTTAACAGTTTTCATAAAGTTCATTAGAATAGATCTGTTTCATAAATGTATATGCATATAATTCCTCCAAAACAACCAATTGCATGAAATAAATGTCACCTAACGCCCAGAAATCATCACGTACCTCCCGAGTTCGTCTCCAATCTCGTAATAATCCTCCACATTCTCCTGGTTGAACACGGTCATGGTGTTCCTGGGCGCTTCCAGCTCTCCGGGATTCCCAAAATCAGCAGCCCATCTCTGTCAACCTAATGACAGTTTGCGGCGAACCCCTCTCATATTCGCTCTGCGGAGAGAGAGAGACCCGTGAGAGAAACGCGCGTGTTGTGCGTAAAAACGCTCAGTGTCTTCTCGACTTGTATAAAAACCTCTTCTGAGCCACTGACTACACTCACAGCACGTCAACTACTGTTTGTGTACGCTTAGATGGCTTTAGCCAGTGGGTGGAAACTAGTAAACCTCATACGGGAGAAGGTAACAGAGGTTTTGTTAAGGCGTCCACGGCGATTGGCGTTGCCAAGTGAACAGCGCAGCTTGATATGTGTGTGTGAGGAACTGCTCGTGATCATACATAACCCCTGTGTTCACTCACCACGGCAAGAAAACTGACAAGATAACCAAATAACATTGTGTAGGCTGTTGGTACACCATATAAAATGAAAATTTTCTACGCCCTCCCTTTCAGGTTTCATATCGTTAGAGAAACCTGACGTGTTCCTTCATTACCTCCACGGTCTAACAAAGTATAGCATGCTCTTACCGGTAATATGCTTATTACTAAAATAAAAGCGAATAAAAGTAGCTTACCTTTATATTTCCATCGTTGTCAATCTCCAGGCAGCAGGTACGATCCAGTGTAAAGCGATAAAACAGCATACCCTTCACGAGAGACATGGAAGTGTTGTGTTGCAGGAAATGGGAGGACTGTAACAATGTAGAGATGGTGCTGGGCTCTCACCAGCAGTCCACCGGAGGGGGCGCTGTGGAGAGATGCTCATTATAATCAAAATTTATGTCTAGACATTTTGATCAATATTCTTCAGATGTGTTAAAATGTAATTGAGACCAAACAAGTACAAAATTAAATCTATCTATCTATCTATCTATCTATCTATCTATCTATCTATCTATCTATCTATCTATCTATCTATCTATCTATCTATCTATCTATCTATCTATCTATCTATCTATCTGTCTGTCTGTCATCTATCTGTCTGTCTGTCTATCTATTTATCTATCTATCTGTCTGTCTATCTATCTGTATATAAGTCTGTCAGTCTGTCTATCTATCTATCTATCTATCTATCTGTCTGTCTGTCTGTCTGTCTGTCTGTCTATCTGTCTGTCTGTCTGTCTATCTATCTATATATCTATCTATCTATTTATATGTCTGTATGTCTGTCTGTCTATCTATCTATCTATCTATCTATCTATCTATCTATCTATCTATCTATCTATATGTCTGTCTGTCTGTCTATCTATCTATCTATCTATCTATCTCTCTCTGTATGTCTGTCTGTCTATCTGTCTGTCTGTCTGTCTGTCTATCTATATGTCTGTCTGTCTGTCTGTCTGTCTGTCTATCTATCTATCTATTTATATGTCTGTCTGTCTATCTATCTATCTATCTATATGTCTGTCTATCTATCTATCTATCTATCTCTCTCTGTATGTCTGTCTGTCTGTCTGTCTATCTATCTATATGTCTGTCTGTCTGTCTGTCTGTCTATCTATCTATATACAGTTTTTTTTTATTCGCTTTAGTACTATTTTCACAAGTAAGGTGTACATTTTCAAAACTCTTCAAAAATCCAAACTGATCACACTTTTAACACAGCTAGTCATTCTTTCAAAACCTGATGTAATGCTTTCAGTCAGTTGCACATGTTTTCAGTCCACATAATCATTGTTTCAAACACAAGATTATTGTAATATGTAATGAGAACATTTGGTTTAATCACAGAAACACAACAGTATGATCTTCTTTCAATTTAGTTCATCCAACAGCAAACAATGCAAGAGACATGTTTCAAATCACCGTTGTTGCTGAATTAATTACAGTAATGCAGGCTACAGTTGCCACATTAGAAAATACATGTGCATAACCTAACTTATGTAATTGAATCCATAATGTTTGTAATAGTATCTATCCAGTGTGTTATCAAAAGCTGTGATGAAGCACAGCAATGAGGTTCTGTGCTAGAACAGAGTTTGCTGGAAATTAATACAGTAAATGATTTTGACTATTTGACTGAATATACTGTAGTGGACCTTTGATGAAGGTTGAGTTACAGTAATGTAACTACCATGTCTCTACCATGTTTACAGTATCACATGGCATACATACTGTAATGTAAAATGCTGTATTTGATGCCGTCTGTCTCCTTTCTACTGATGCATCTCTGATCAATCTGATGTTTTACAGTTTCCTCTCCCTTATACTCTATTCTGCTTTACAGTATTTTCACAAATGGCAAATTTCTCTGTATCTTTCTCTCTCTCTCACACACACACACACACAGACACACACACACAGACACACACACACACACACAGACACACACACACACACACACACACACACACACACACACACACACACACACACACACACACACACACACACACACACACACACACACACACACACACACACACACACACACACACACACACACACACACACACACACACACACACACACACACACACACACACACACACGTGTCCTTTGAACATCGTGGTGGTTATTATCTATAAATCACTTATGTAAAAATAATTCATTACATTTGGTTATCCATATCAGAAATTGCAAACAAGTTCTATAGAAACTGTGTATTGAATGAATATCTATAGAAATCTATAGGTGTACCAAATGATTCATTGATTAACCATTAAGATCAGTTGGATTAAATAATAGACAAATGTAGTAAACTGAACAAGAAGAGATGTAAATCAAAAGTTTGATAGTAAGAGCTTTATGAAAGGCAGTGACTGTGAATAAAACATTTATGAAGACGAAACACTTATTTTGTGTTGTGAAAAGGATACATTGTGATTTTGAGTATTGTACTAACACAATTGAAAACATGATGAAATGTTTGAAAAAAGTGCACTTTTGATGATCTGTTGTGATATTAGCACTAAGAGTTTTGAAAATGTACACCTAACTTGTGAAAATAGTACCAAAGCGAATAAAAAAAACTGTAACAACCGAACAAAGTAATTTCCAGAGAACACTATGATAAATCAAATAAATATAAACCAACCAAAAGATTTGCATTAACAGTGTAAACGTTTCCCCACGTGTACTATGAAAACACTGTATGTTTATTTTACATGATGATGCCCCTTATTCTGTAGCATTTCTTCACTAATCAATGCTAGTGTCTCACGAGAAAGAAAAAAAAAGCTTACAAAAATAGCTTACACATTTATTAAAAGTTAATTTCTGTAATTCTAATTGTTTAATTTAAAACAATTTGTAGAACGTCTGAGCAGAATTGGACTATGATTGACTATGAGACACTTGCACCATCTACTGGTACAGATGGACATTGCGGGCTGCTGAACGGCTGAACCTTGGAAAGGTGTTTTTGTTTGACATAAAAGAGGCTGTAAAAGTAAAACCAAGCGAGTAAGACTGATTGGAACACTATGGGACACTCTTTTCCCTTTTTTTCTTTCTTTTTCTTTCTTTCTTTCTTCTTTTTTTTTTTTTTACATAATACATATAATATGCCTATACAAAGTTTCTGGTAACAAAGTTCCAATACAGTGACACATAATTGTGGTAGGCTATTTGTGTAAGAAGACCGTAGTGGCCACCATGTAACTTTAGGTTACTTACGTAACCTCGGTTCTCTGATAACATGAGTGACGTATCTGAGATAACGAGCAAATGTTTGAAAGAGAACAATAAAACACATCAAAACTGTTAATAATGCATACATCATACACTGGTTTTGACACGTTTACCAGACACTTTGTGTTTAATTCAGAGTGTTTTTCCTCACAGTGTGCTGAAATAAACATGCCTGGCAGCTTATTGTTGACAGCAGATCGTTAGTGTCAGTATTTTATATGTTTTGACTCATGTCTGCCTTCAAGAATGTAGGCTAAGTGTTGACTAGAAAAGTGTTGACTATTATCATCCCCGCATTAATGACATATGTTGGACGGAGTGACTGATTATAGCCCTGTCATAATAATTTACTTTTATGTTGTGCTGTTTATAGTCAGAAGGGTGACAGATACATTTAAAGAAGCATAGCAACTCTCTGTATATTGTATTGAGCTTCTGCAACATGATATGTGGCAACCTTATGATTTTAATCTCTTACTTTAACATCTCACATATTTGTATAGCCTATTGGATACATTTAGACAGTTCTCCTCTCAGAGATTTGATATAAATCCTTCAAATCAAATAATTATTGTTTTTAGCGCGCCATCTTGTGTATAAAATGGTAATTGCAGCTAGGGTTTGGACATTAGGCCAAGACAATTAGAGAGAAAAAAAGGAATTATATATATATATATCCTCCACTTCTGGCTATGGGAGTCTATTTTATTAAATATAATACTCTCATCCTCAAACAGTCAAGCTGGGGGTCTCTTGTGTCCTCAGAGAGAGAGAGAGAGAGAGAGAGAGAGAGAGAGAGAGAGAGAGAGAGAGAGAGAGAGAGAGTGAGAGAGAGAGAGAGAGAGAGAGAGAGAGAGAGTGAGAGTGAGAGTGAGAGTGAGTGTGGTCCTGGTAAACCGATTGTTCTTGTGGGGACGTTTTTGGGTCCTCGTGAGGAAAACAGCTTATAAATCATATAATTGATTTAAAAAAAAAAAAAATTATGTAAACATTCAGAAGGTTTTCTGTGATGGGTTCATGGGTAGGGTTAGTTTAAGGAGATAGAATATACAGTTTGTACAGTATAAAAATCATTATGTCTACGGCAAGTCGCCATAAAACATTAAAAAACCCAACGTATAGATTAGATTAGATTAGATTAGATTCAACTTTATTGTCATTACACAAGTACAGGTACAAGGCAACGAAATGCAGTTTAGGTCTAACCAGAAGTGCAATAGCAGCAAGTGCAGGATATACAGTGGTTCCATAAGTGCAGAACATGGATATGTACTGAATGTTGAATACTATTATAAACAAAAATTTACAGATAGATTTGTCCTATGAATATAATATACAGATAACTATTACTGTGAACAGAATTTACAGCTAGATATGTACTGAATATAATATACAGATGGCTATTACTAGAATTTTTACAGATAGATATGTACTGAATATAATATACAGATGGCTGTTACTATAAACAGCATTTTACAGATAGATATGTACTATGAATATATATACAGATGGCTGTTACTATAAACAGAATGTGAGCATAATATACAGATGGCTATTACTAAACATAATTTTACAAATAGATATATATATATAAGTTAGGCTAAAATGAGCAGTATAACAATGGATTTAAAGTAGTGCAAATAAAGTTTGGACAGAAGCTATCCGAGTGAAAGTGCAGTGGAAAGTAATTGCATATTACAGTTAAAGTACGGTATTGCAAATGTATAGCTTTCTACTTTAATTTAGCTGAAGTGACCAGTTCTCTCTCACACTTGCTCAGCCTGCATCTCTATCTCTCTTGTGTTCTCATTATCTTAGGTCTGCTCTTTAAACTTGGCAATTTTTCATTGCCCAGAATTTGTTTTGTTAACCCAGTTAACATATGAGGACAGATCTTAATCAAATTACTATTCATTTATTACAGTTTGGAAAGAAATATACACATCTGCCTGCTTTTTTTTTAATGGCCCTAACATGTTGAAATGGCCATTCTGAGATGGTTATGGGGAATTCATTTGCAAGTGGTTTTGAATAAGACAGTGTGTTATGAATAACTTTTGTTTGTGTAATTTGCATGGTCAGATGCATATCATTTTTATGTCATGTTTCTTACATTCAAATTTGTTATATTCCAATATAGCCTAATATCTTTATATTCTACAGATGCTTGTACAAAGCTAAAACATGTCATGTTTATTTATTATTTCTATTTATTTTATTATGTATAAATGTAATCAATAAATGTTGTTAGCCTTGACCCCTATACAAGTGCATGCTGTTACACTACACTATACACAACTTCCCATTTAGTACCTCTAATATCAGAAAAATATAATATCTAAAGTAAATAAAAAAAGCACTTTTCCACAATATGTATTATTAACAGTATTTCAAATGGAGTTATTTTGTTTTTAATGACTTTTCTGCTAAATTTAAACAGCAACGTAGTTATAAAACTCAAAGCAATGAAACTATAAAAATAGTAAACCAGTATCACAGAAAAATATCAAACCATTAAAAATTCTAATACAAAATCACTGTTATAGAAAATGCAATTGGACATTTGGTTCAAAATCTTATAGTTGCTAAAATATAGCCCTTGTGACAACTTAATGTTTATGTGGTTGTCATTGTCAGAACAACGTGGTCAAGTGTGGTTAGAGGGTGACAGAGTCTGTATGGCCACTGGCACACATAAATCACTGGTGTTTTCACAGCTGTTCAAACACATTCACGCGTTCAAGAAGGCAAACACAGGGCGACATGCACATGACCATGAGGAAACACCCATAAGTGTCTGTACCTGCACATTTTATGTCCCTTAAACTTATGTCTGTAATCTATGCATGAGTTACAAACAGCCGTCCTGACAGCCAAATGATAGGTGTAATTTGCACTGTCTTTGTTTTCTTGCCACCGTGTTGAAGCCACAGGCGTTTTTGAGGCTTTTGTTTAGTGTTCACTCACAGTCTCAACATCTTCACCTCGCACAGAGAGAGGAACTGTCTTTAAAGGAGTAATCCAGGCCCCACAAGAGTAACAAATTATAGTAATAATCCATTTCCTCTTACAACCCATTTATTTTGAGAAATAAGTGTAGCTCGTATATGAGTGTGAAAAGTAAGTGTCATCTGTTTACTGTTTACTGATCAGTTTTGTATGCAATAGCAATGAGGGAACAAGTAAAATTGTTGAAATCATATGACCTCATGCAGAAAGCTAACAAAAGAAAGCATTCTAATGTATTATATGTGGATGTTTTTAAAAGGAAGAAGTACAAAAATAAAAATAAAAAAGTGTATTTGTCTGTGCTGCCACCCTTAAACTTAAACTTAAGTCAAGTAAGCTTTATATGTTTATCTTTACACAAATTCTCAAACAAGCTCACATGATCAACAGGTGCTAAAATGACCCCTTGCTTTCATATGCATTGAACTAAAATGAAATGGAGGAAATTACGTTTTTTTTATTGGCAAAAAGAAGCCAAATCTTCAAAGCATTTTTTCCAGCAGATTGACTCAGATAAAATGCTGGAGATGGAGGTGCCCAGCAGAGATTTGGAAGAATCGGAACACCTCCCCACTTTCTTCAGCCCTGCTCATATCCCCCATGGTTTTCCTGTCACGGGATAATGTGCTCCTCTCACCTCTCATTGGGCCCACCTCACATGTTCACACACATTAGAGACACAAACATAAGAAGTCCTAAAGAAGATGAAGTGTGAATATGCACTACTTTTCAAAAGTTTTTGGTTAGTAAGAACCTCTTATGAAAAAAATATCTTATATGTGGCTGCATTTATTTGACCAGAATACAATAAAAACAGTTATTGTGTAATTTTTTTATTTTTTGAAAACTAAAAACTTTTAAACTGTAAAAAAAATGGCATGGCAACTGGGCAATTCTAGGCTCAGCCCCCAATGAGGGTATGATTATTTGAAAAAAAATTTAAAGGGGTCATATAATGGTACATGCACTTTTACAAGTTGATTATACTGAAATGTGTGTTGGCAGCGCCTGTACACAACCATCATACAATGATAAAAATCCATCCAGTGTTTTTTTTTTTTTAAATCTTCTTATATGTTTTGCCCTGTCTCAGAGAGAGGGGGTTCAGCGAAAAATCGGCAACTGGCAGCAGGAAGTAGCTGCCGTTGACAGCCGGAAGCCCTGCCATATTAGGAGGGACCTGCCATTTCGTGGCAGCCAATCAGTATCGTCCAACGTAGTAGCAACCAATCACATTTACCTGGAAGTCAAGCGAGAGCAGCCAATGGTGGCGCCGGCGAATCTTCAGTAATGGCGGCGGTATTTGGCTCGGTAAGTTCGTATATTATCAGATTTATAAATAATTGTTGCTCTGTACGTTGGAGTTTACCTTTTATGTTAGAGACAGTGTATCTGTGACTACTTAAGTTGAATTGGTTAATTTAATCATTTGTAGAAACGCAGCTTGTGCACCGTGTGCTCCTGGTTTGTGAGGGGCTATCATTAACTTCAAATACTAACTTACGTTACCATTATCATTAAATATTAGCGTTTGTTAACATGTTAACTTAATCTATTGATTAGAATAAAGCTCATGCTGATTTATTGGAATTGACAAGCTCAGCCTTGATGATACACGTGCAACGCTAACAAAACATATCCCAAATGATCTAACTTATGTAATACAAAACACCATTTTAATCAACATTACTTCACCATATTCTAAACTTCTGTTTTTTTGTAGTTTCACCAAGTTCACCACAGCCTGTCACAGATTGCTGGGGATGGACAAACATATGTGCCAGGAAGGAAACCCCAGATTTCCAGTTGCAAAACCAACCAAACTCACTGGTATGTTTTCACATAATGTTCAAATGTATTATATCCTGTCTTGATCAAAGCAGGCAAAAGGCATTCTGTTTTTTATCTTTTTATTTTTTTTATACAAATTCTAGATTGTATCTAAAATTTGACATTTCAGTGTCTGTTTATTTTCTTAGTTTTATCATGTTTTGGATGGGGACCCAATCACCAGATGAGACCAGAATATATATATATATATATATAATTATTTTATATATATCTATTCAAAATATACTGGAACTGTTCACTTTTTCCATATAACTTTCACCCCCAGTTTCACAGACAAGGCTCAAACTAGTCCCAGACTAAAATGCATGTTTAACTGAAAGCAAATTACACTTGTGTATCTTAAAATATCAGTGCCATTGTTTCTTTTAAGATTCACAACAGTAATGTTTTTTCTAAGGCATATTTATAAAAGTCCTAATTGCACTAAGGCCTAATCCTGGCATAATCTAAACCCTATCTGTGAAACCGGGCTTCAAAGTTGTACATATTAGTCCAGTGGTTCAGTTCAACGCTTTGTTCTCTGGCTTTAGATAGGCATAGACAGTGGCATTTAAAAAATAAATTACACCTGCTCCCTAGTTCAGGTATGCTACTGTCTACTGCTGCAACATGGCTAAGTGGTTCAACACGGAGTTCATCTCTCTCTTTCTCTCGTGTGTATAAAATAACGAACTTTTTCCCCCTTCTTTTTAAGCTCAATTGCAATAAAGATGGATCCGGGATCTTGGAAGCTTGTTAAAAATAAGGTATTGATTTCATGTTACAACAATTTTGATTTCTTTACTATCTTTAGTGTATAAATAAAATGTTAGTTTTTCCATTTAGATTTTTTTTTTCCAGGATGTTCCAGCTCAGTTGGGATCTGTGGACTGCAGTGTATTCATGCTAATGGTAAGTTATTACGGTGGTTTTGTTTCCCCATAACATTTATTTTACGGATAACCCAACATCCATAATAATTATCATCAGGCTGATCCCAATGAATTTTGTTTTTCAGGTGTGTGTGTGTGTTAAGGTTAGTGATGTCACTAGCCCAGGAGGAAGCTTGTGTAGTCCCCACCAGTTGTTTGTTGTAGTCCTTAAAGTGATTTCTGTAAAAAATAAATAAATAAAAAAGTCTCCCTTTGCTTTGAACTTTTATCGTCGTAACTTATTCATATTGCAGATATTGTTTATGCTCTGACAGCAACATTACTCTAAAGTTTCTTTCTTTCTTTTTCTAACATCTGTCTTTCTTTATTTTCTTTCTTTTTCTAACGTCTGTCTGTATTTCTTTTATTTCTTTTCTTTCTTTCTAACTTATCTATCTTTTTCTAACATCTGTCTTTCTTACTAATATTAAGGTTACAGGGGTTAAACACTATGTGATCTGATTCACAGAATTGTACTTTTATGTGTATTTCTTTAAAGTGAACATTATCTGTACTACTTTTGGAGGAACTGCGATTCCATTGTGTTTTTGTGTGTGTGTGTTGAATGCTCTGTGCAGGGCTTGTGATATGCAGCAGCTGACCCCAAGACGCCTTTCTACGACCTCCGAGGTCATCACCGGACCATCTTGGACTCGGATGACAATGTCGACTTACCCTCCTATCTATCCATAAGTGTAGAATTGTTTTAACTTTGTTCTTTTGCCAATGAGAAGTAGCCAATCTGTATTTACTGATGTCAATCATGCCCTTGGAAATGGTATAACTGGTGTGAGATTTTGTGTACAGTAGAGTCTCTGGCTTGCGACCCCGTGAGACTTTGACGCCTGGCTCTACCGATGAAACTATTCTTCAGTAAATTTGTACTTATTTGATTGAACCTCACGACTCCTGGTCTTCTTTCATCATATCTGGTCCTGGGTCTTTAAGCTGTTATCCCCTAACACTAGAAACATTGTAAATCATGTTAAACCATGCTAGAACATTGTAAAACGTTTTCAAACTTTCTTTTTCAAGCCAACTTAGTTTTTTATGAACTTTAACATCTAGTTCAGAATTGTTCATTCTGATTTCAGAACAACAAATATCATGCCTGTTTTCAAAGTTACAGCTGTTTTATAAAACAAAGACAAGAATGTATTGAAATACTACAAATGTAAAACTGAACTTAAATGATAGCAAAATATGATTTTTAAATAAAGGTCATTGAGAAAATGTTTTTTTTTCTTCTTTTA
The DNA here is from genome assembly GCF_965113295.1 of Leuciscus leuciscus. NCBI lineage: Eukaryota > Metazoa > Chordata > Actinopteri > Cypriniformes > Leuciscidae > Leuciscus > Leuciscus leuciscus. The sequence continues at coordinate 23,985,780 of NC_138729.1, forward strand.
GACATGACTTTCATTATTTGTTTAATGAATGTTTATGTGCGTTTAATAAATATACAATATTATATAGGCATTCATTTATGTATATATTTCATTATTTGACAAACATGTACACAAATTATATTTATACACGTACAAATTCATAATTTCAAGTGTAGCTTAATGTTTGTTTTTTGTACTGTCTATGATCTTCGTTACTTAATTTATATTTGATAAACCTTTTTAAACCAATTACAAAATAATTACAAATTTAAGTAATTTATTTAAATAAGTACTAAAATGATATATATACATTGATATAATAATTTATTTGCCTTGCTAAAAGCGGCATCCACCTCCGACTTCCGGTTATTAGCGGCAGCTGACGTCAGCTGCCAGTGGCAGCTACTTCCTGCTGCCAGCTGCCGATTTTTCGCTGAACCCCTACTGGTCTCAGATCAAGCCGTTCGATTTTGTGACGTCACAAAATAGACGCCCCTCCCACGATGGTTGATTGACCGCAGCGTTTCAACACAGACCCGCCCTCGTTCGTGAGCGAGCTGTCAATCATAGTCCGCGCGGTCATTGTTGATACTGGAGCACTGTCTATGAGCAGAATGGCGTCTAAGCGATTGTGGTGTTCTGTTCTTGGGTGCAATAACGAACACAGCAGTCATTTTGACAGCTTCGGTTTCTTCATTTGGGCGATCGGGCGACGCACCACCAAAGTGTGCAAAGGACTTTTCAATCCCAATTCTCATTCAACCATAGAGTTACGCTAGCAGTCACTCACTGTTGTTCTGCCTCTGGATATAGTCCAATCAGCACCAAGTCACGTTCTGTGGAGTACCGCCTCTTTTTGGGCGATTTCACCGATCACACTGATTTCAGTGTTCCCATAGACTTACATTCATAGATTTTTTTTTTTTTTAACTGCAGGCACTGCAATGCATTATCTATGGGTTCCGGGAGGGCTCGCACTAACGTACTTTCGTCATCATACGTAAACTTCACTTGTGCAGCGATTGGTGGAAACAAATATAGGCTACCTCTAATAATATTTAGCCATAAGCTGAAGTGACATCCAATAATTTCCTCAGTGCATAACTTACATTTCACGGACATATTCTCCATCTGTAAATGTTAGAAAGTAAATTTTTCCAGTTTGCTGTCATCATGAGTGGGCGAGCTTTCTGCAAGCTAAACTTCCGTGAAGGAGCGCCGCCGCGTGCATGCGCGTCGAACAGACGGAGCGCAATAGAATAGGAGCGCAATTATTCTGACAAAAATATACATTAGCACTAAATTATAAATATATTTAGCTAAAATATTTTTTGTTGAATATTTTTTGTTGTTGGTGAACATAAATGTGCTAGAGAATTTCGAACCTACATGTGTATTTTTATGATATTAGCTTTGTTTTTATTTTATTTTTATTTTAAGTTTAGTAAATTTAACTACTTCTTTAAAAAGCATTATTTAGTTTTTAGATTGTAATGTTGCAATGTTAGAATGTAATGTGATTTGACCCCTTTTTTGGATAGACTGCAGATAGACAGCAAGGTTACACTATGTTTGTTTTTATAACCTTCAATATGAACATTGTTTGTAGGACAATATTGATCAGGATATAAAATATAGAAAAAAAAAGAATTAAATACAGTTTTTTTTTAATTCAAATAGAAAATAATAATTAAATACTCAGATTATACCATACATCGCCATTTAGCCCAAAAATTCAGATTTATTTGGCAATTGGCTATTTCCCAACCCTACCGGCTGAAGTTTTAGCTAAACTTTAGGCTAATGATAGCTACATTATTATCACTGTTAAATTGTTATTTAACAATTAGCCTACATTCAGTCCTGGATTAATAATTCAGTTTGTTGCGCCCCCCCCCACATTTTTTTAGCACCAGCCGCCACTGCATTTTGATGTTCCTAAATCCGAACCGCTGAAGACGCAGTGGCTGAGTTTTGTTTTCGAAGGGAATATTCCCCACGATCAACGTCAATGCTTTCATGTTTGCGCAAAACATTTCACACACCAGACTGCTTTATAAACGAGGGTCAGTATAAAGCTGGTTTTGCTAAGAAGCTGCTCCTGAAAAAAGGATTGGTAGCCTACCAACTATTCGTGTTCCTGCTGCACCTCCAGAAGAAGAAGTGAGTGTAACGTTTTATTAACCTTTATATTAATCTTTATTAATCTTTGCAAATCGCTAGCACGCTTCATGATGAATGTGGCTAAGGTTTACACTCAGGGTACATTACGGCATGTTTTCTATGTACGACGTTCTCAATATAATTCATAATCCCACGTTTATAATGAACAACGCGTTATGGTTATTGTGTTACAAACGTGTAGGCACAGAACAGAGGGGCGGGGTGAGCAAAGCTCATTATCATTTAAAGACACATGCACTTAAACAGCGTGCTGAAAACAGAGTTGTTTTTGACCAGGTAAAATGAGTGTTTTCTTACAATACTAATGAGAATTTTTTATTTAAGTATATTACAAACTTTTAATTTAGACCCTAAAGAATCATATTAGCTTGTACAAAAATGGCATTATATGACCCCTTTAAAGGGTTAGTTCACCCAAAAATGAAAATTCTGTCAGTAATTACTCACCCTCATGTTGTTCCAACCCCGTAAGACCTTCGTTCATCTTCGGAACACAAATTAAGATATTTTTTATTAAATCTGAGAGCTGTCTCACTCCTCCATAGGCTTCTAAGACACTATAACTTGCTGGCCCAGAAAATGCATTAAAAACATCGTTAATATTGTCCAAGTGACTAGATTGGCTCAATCTTAAGTTTATAAAGCGACGAGAATACTTTATTTTGTGCGCAAAAAACAAACAAAAATAACGACTTTATTCCACTGTTCATTTCCTTCTCTCTGGGCCTCGAGTTAGTTCACGTAGTGTTTTAGCGCAGCGCGTCTGTGTTGTACGTCACACGTAGGCTCACTATAGTGATGTTCGCCGGAGTCAAATGTGACGTCACGATATGGGCGTGGGCGCGAACTGGTTGGCAGAAAGAACCAAAACATGTCGCAGCAGTCTACCTGTGTTTTGTCAGCATATGCTAATTCTTTGTCCGAAGAAGCTAAAAGGAGATATAAGGTTAAGCTTTTATATAACCAGGGTTCATGTTCTCTGCCTGATCCATATCACCTGAGTGAGAATTGGAGCAAAAGCCCAGACAATCTCCAGATCAACGGCTTCATCTGCTCTGAAGACATCGAGATTATACAGCGCAGCACCACCAAAACTGACCAGGTCTAGAATTATATTAAAGTACTGATATCCAATACTGTACCTGGTTGTACAAAAATAGTACAATATTTAGGCTACAATAAAATAAACAGGTTGAAAGGTAATTACAAGTCGTTACAGTACTTGTGTATTTTTTTCATTCTCTTTTTTAAAAATCTTTTTGAGTATAACTATTGTGCTACTTTTACTTGAGCTTCAGGGTGACAATGTCAAGATTCATTAGGCTCAAATTATGAAAGAATAGTTGGGAGGGAGCATGAAGAATAATTTTCACTCGTAAATCGGCTCCTCTGAGTCCAGACCTTAAATCATTGAAAGTGTTTGGGATGTGCTCCAGTCAAAATCTGGATGCCTGTGTCCATATAAGGGATTTCTTGGAACATCATAAGTTACTCTTACTTGTCATATTATTTTTCAGTAGGCTACTTATACTTGTATTCAAGTGAATTACTTCTTAAGTAGCAATACTTTAACTTAAGTACAATATTTTAGTACTCTTTCCAACTCTAAAAACAACTTCATTAGTCACAAACTGTAGTTTTATGTACAAACAGCTTTCCTCTTGATTCAGGCTGTTTAGGTACGCGGTAGAAGCTCTTGGGGTTACTCTTATCGAACCTGTTAAAGGGATAGTTCACTTTGAAATAAATTTTTGGTATGTTTTAGCTTACCTCAAGGGCATCCAAGATGTAGGTGTCTTTTTTTCCGCAGTAGTTTCAATGTTTATATTTTAGGTCAAACCGTTCTTGTCTGTCAGTCATATAATGCAGGTCGATGGTCACTGTCTCAAAACACAAGCACAGAGTCCAAATTAAAACAATTCCCCGTCGTCCAAATTAAACAATTCCCCATCGTAAGTACACATTGATGGCCTAAGACACGAAACGAGCGGTTTGTGTGAGAAAACGAACAGTATTTATATAGTTTTTACCTCTTATACGCAGCCATGTCGAAGTGATCTGATCTGACGTGTACGCAGACTGGTGCATAGATATATACACTAGATGTCGCCTTAAAGACATTCGTTCCAATGAACTGCCGTAGACAAGGCGATATCTAGTGTGTATATATATGCACCAGTCTGCGCACACGTCAGATCAGATCACTCGGACATGGCTGTGTATAAGTGGTAAAAACGATATAAATACTTTTCTTTTTCTCACACAAACCGCTCGTTTCGTGCCATAGGCCATCAATGTGTACTTACGATGGGGAATTGTTTAATTTGGACGACGGGGAATTGTTTTAATTTGGATTCTGTGCATGCTCTTTGAGATAATGACCATATACCTGCATTATATGACTGACAGACAAGAACGGTTTTACCTAAAAATATCAAAATCGAAACTACTGCGGAAAAAAAGACACCTACATCTTGGATGCCCTTGAGGTAAGCTAAAAACATACCAAAAATTAATTTCAAAGTGAACTATCCCTTTAACACAGCCGATCACACAGCACGATACAACCATTTTTCTTCTGTGTTTGCGCTGCGCAGCAAGCGGCCATTACTTTTCTTCTGCCAACCAGAGCGCACATAACCGCGTCGTGACGTCACGGGCGAAGATCGCTATTGGCCGACGCTGGTCATGTGTGTGATGCGTGTGACCTGCAACACAGAAGTGCTACCAGAGCCCGTCTACGGAGAGCCTTGGCACTTCCTATTAGCCCCATTGTATCGATCTTGGTTGCAGTTCCATTAGAATTCCACTGGAGGTGATCGCGGGCGAGTGCAGACTGAATGGGAGTCAATGGGGCTAGACGGCTAAATGTGTCTCTTTCACCCGATTGCCGTTAAGAAATCTCAAATTTTATTGTAGGTTTTGCAAGTTCAACATGGGTTATAGGTTGAAAATTTAATGAACGAGTACTTATGTCCTTTCGATTTCTTACAGGTTGAGTTGTTGTTGCCCATAACACGCTAGAATTCTGCTAATGAACGCTGATTGGTCAGTGAAGGACTGATTACGACCAGAGATACCGCTTGATGGCATCGTGGCATCCGAAGCGGGACCAGAAACCAACAAAACAAAAACTCTTCTAGCACGTGTATTTACCTGTGTCAGCTGTGTTGTCGATGCCTCGAGAGAAAAGAAAGTGCAGAGCACGAAAGCACTAAAGTGACTGAAGGATTGCCGTAAAGCAGTATCTCTGGTCGTACGATGTGTATGACGTCATTGACATTTTAAAAGACTTTTTAAAGCAAATAAGTGACTCTAAAAAATCTAACACACAGCAATGTGTAATTTCTTTGCATCTCCTTTCGAATACAACATTCAAATTACTAGACAAAAAATTATATCCTGAGAAAAGTGGATTTTGATGGGTATAGCGCCATAGACCTCCATTCATTCTGCACTCGCCTGAGAGCGCCCCCGCATGGACAGAGACGTGTTACTGCAGCCAGTCCAGAAACCGGAAGTAAGCAGAGAGTGCCAATTCTCTTCCTATTAGACATTCTCTGGCGCTACGCAGTTACACTACGTGAAAAAACTCGAGGCCCAGAGAGAAGGAAATTAATAGTGGAATAAAGTCGTTATTTTTGTTGTTTTTTGCGCACAAAAAGTATTCTCGTCGCTTTATAAACTTAAGATTGAGCCACTGTAGCCACTTGGACTATATTAACGATCTCTTTAATGCATTTTCTGGGCCAGCAAGTTATAGTGTCTTATGGTGCCTTCACGTGCTATGGTAATTATGGTAAATACCAAAAGCCGACATGGAAAATGCACGTGAACACCCCCTCATGTGGTATTTTCAACTGGGCAACTCGTAGAATATTTTGATGCACGAGTTGCCGAGATGAGATAACCTTTGACCTTTTCAAAATGGCGGAGAGCAACGCAAGAGTCTTGAATACTGTTAGCGGATAGTTTTTGTAGCCTATACAATATTGTGTCATTAACGATTGTAATATAATGCGTTAACACTCAATTTTCAACTTCGCCGCAATTTCCTTGGTTCATATTTAATCATTTTATGTCATGTTTTATTTATTTTTTTATTATTCATTATGTTTTAATCATCAGAAAGCACCACACTTACGTTTTTTTTTTTTTTTTTTTTTTTTTGTAAAGATAAAAAAGATACTCTACTGACACAGACCTTGCGGGTACTACATTACGACAACAAAAGCACTTGAACACAACACACTGGTAAATACCAGTTCACAAGTGGAAAATATCATCTTTTCCATAGCACGTGAAGGCAGCATTAGAAGCCTAGATGGAGAAGTGAGCCAGCTCTCAGATTTAATAAAAAATATCTTAATTTGTGTTCCGAAGATGAACGAAGGTCTTACGGGGTTGGAACAACATGAGGGTGAGTAATTACTGACAGAATTTTCATTTTTGGGTGAACTAACCCTTTAATACAGTATAGCCTAGTTCTACACATCAAGTAAATCCCTGAATTTTTTATTTCTTATCATGTTTAAATAATCGCTAATATTTATTAATATTCGTTGAGAATACTTTATAGGCCTACTTGGCTAATCGTCAGATAAAAATAGCGGGTATCAAACCACAGATCAACTGCCGTCAGGCCACCGGAAGTGTTCGAACATCGCTATTCGCTACCGAGAGAGGTGATCGATTTACTTACAGCCAAAACATCGACCTAAATCACCCGATTTGCAACGTCTCAGTCTCACGGGATTAGTTTTATAATTTATGTATAAATTAATTGTTACTTAAGAGGTTATCTGTAATTTGTATAGCCTTTTCGGAGAGAATGATTGAAATCGTTAATGTGTCTAGGCCTACTGCTGCTTCCGAGACACAGCGAACCGACCGATTTCTTTATGTACGTAATTCTGAAGGAAATATTATATAGAAATTGTCAGCGTTATTTGTCTGGATAAGTTATGATGATGCGTAGGCTATAACGTTTTGTTGGCAGTTCTATAGTTTGTATTTTGATGTGTTATTGATGTAGACATTTTTAAAATGTTTGGTTACAAGTCTGTTACAATTGTCATTGACCTAAATTATGTGCCCGAGTAAAATTGTATTCAAACAAATGAATATGCAAGACAAATATCACGTGACGTTTTCTTACGTTTTAACTTTGCAGATATTTCCGGTCTGTGATGTAAAACGTGAGAAAATGTCACTTGATACAAAACATGGCATCTAGTGGCTCTTTTCCACTTCAAACTAGCTTTTTCTTATAATCTGAACATTAACAAATTCTCCGTTTTCCATGAAGTTAATTTGGTTTTTCTACAGTGAGCAGATGAGGCTGTATTTCTGAGCTGTTTGTCTATATATAGACAAGCATATTTATGCTTGCTTATATACAATTATCAGCACTAGAACAATTATTAAAATGTTCTTAAAATGTTAATTATATGTAATTAAATATGCAAATAATTATTAAAATAATGTTATATGTTTTTGTCACGTCTAAAGTGTCTTTCTCTATATCTAGATGGCTGCACACTTATGTTATTCTGTACCTGCTGTTGACATCAGTAATGACAGGTAAGTGATAATCTACACTCTTATTGTTTCCCTCACTTGAACGTAAATTGATGATTTTTCTTCTACTCTGTTAATCTAGCTTTTCCATAAACCTGGTCTTGTATACAATGAATATTGTTGGCTCTGTGATATATTCTTTATGTTCCAAGTTCCTTTGGATAATTAAGCGTCTGCTAAATGCATAAACACGAATGTATGATGCTGTTCCCGAGCACCGATGGTGTGAGGACCCTCTTGGAATTGCTCTGTTTATTATTTCACACTGTGATTGTTTTAGTTTAGTGTTTTATAGTTTTAGTTTTCCAGTACATTTTATTTTTATGTTAGTTTTAGTAAGGCTTTGTTTGTGTAAAATGTTAATAAAATATTGTTACATATTCTGTGTTCTTTCGTAAGAATTAAATATAGATTCAGATTTCAGCACTTTCAGAATCTGTGACTATTCGTGATAATAGATTGAATATTTGAATCGACTGATAGCACTATTTGAATCGACTGATAGCACTATTTTAGTTTAACATGCCCGTTTTAATTATTCATACACAATTAAGTGCATTACAGAGCACTTGCTTTATTAAGCTCTGGTTTATGAATTTTAGATGAACTGTGATACCTGTTAATAAATATAAATTGTTGTATTAAAATAATTTTTACTTCTCTAATTAAAGGTATTTACCAAGCGGCAGCCTCCCCCTCCCTCTCTTGAAACCAACACGGAAGTGAGTTAAACTGCAATTCATTGACTGGCTGCTTGAGGCTGGCTGCACAAGTGAGTCAAATCTGTATCTCCCCCATGTTAAAATTACCAACTTTACAGCAGAAAAAAACATGTTTACAGCCTGGATCTCTATGTGGCTTTGGTCTATACAGCTAATTTTGCCCTTCATAACAACTGTGAGGGGGGTGAATCTTTTTATAACTCATCCGTTTAGTTGATTAATATTTAAAGTTCTGCATAATTAAGGGTGTGGCCACTTTTGAGTGACAGGTGGATTGCCGCTGATGTCAATGCTAGCCGTTTGTCTGCTGTTACTAGCCGTCACTTCACCTCAGCATATGTTAGCTGCTGAACTTGCCATCTCTGCAGTGTTTGTGCTTTTTTTCGGGATTATTTCATACAATTTAATACACCCATTACTTCGCCCACGGCTTAGGATTCCGCAGTGTCATCGAGTATCGTTCGAGAGAACAACCAGCGCTGTATTTCAGTTGTTTTCCTCTGTGAACATGCACTAATGAATGTCTGACAATTTCGTTGCTTTTTGGAGTTTTCAGATTTAAAAAACGTCAATAAAGGGCTTGTTCGTTCTGCTCTCACGGAACAGATAGATTATAATATGCTTATGTACCGTCAGGTGAAATCCTGCAGGTGTCGGCGCTTTCTCCGTCCATGCAATAAATGCACATCCTTGAATGAGCGCATTTACTTGAACTTCATAGGCAATATATCTATGGTTTAACCCATTTGAGAGGCGGCCAAAATCAGAATTTAAAATGGACTGAATAAGCTCTCTATGTATGCTCGATGCCGCGCTGACGGACCATAGACTATAAAAAAAGAGTGACTGACATGTATGCACATAAATCACTGTCACACACACTCTCTCAGAGTAATATTAAGTTACTGCATAATACATTTTCAACTAGCAGAATAGTACAGAATCATGATACACAGTCTCACTTGTAGCCATGTCTTTTAACTATTATAATATTTCGAAGGGCAAAAATAGGAACTTTTAATTGGCTTTTCATCATGAACTGTCACTTTAGCGCAAGGCCCTGTGCAGTCGCAGACTTGGTACTGTCAGTAGCATAAGCTAACTCGATCACGTCGAGCTAGGTGGGCGTGATTTCAGATAGCCAGGCTCCTCAGCCTCTTTGCCCATTTTCTGTTATCCGGGAGTGACGCAAGGCCAAGATGGCGACGGCCGGCTCCGCCCACTTTAGGCTTCAAAAATGCTCTTCAGAAACCTACGGGTGACGTCACGGACACTACGTACATATTTTTTTACAGTCTATGATATTTACATGATCCTGTGCCTACTGCCTAAATTTAGAAACAATTTCAGAAGTGATTTATTTCATGTTTACCCCACGCACGCATAGAGGCATTTAAGAAACAATAAAGTATAATATAATTACCGGCCCTCAATTTTGATTGGCTGGATGCTAGAGCTGCATGATTCTGGATAAATTGAGAATCACGATTTTTTGTTTCAAATAGAGATCACGATTCTCCCATGATTCTGAATAGACAACTAAACAAAATAACATGTAGCCTAATTTACTAGAGGTTCTGACAAAATGTGAAATGCTGCAGTCTATTTAAAATGTTTAAAAAGAAATCCGTTTGAATGAATTCAACTCATAAATACTTCACTTGTTTCATTACTGGATGAATCAGCTTTTTTTTTACGAATCTCTTGAATGAATGATTCAATGACAAAAACATTTTTTTTACAGTCACTTGTCGTCGCCTACTGGTGTAATAATGTAATTGATACAATCTTTATATCTGATGCGCCAATTTACTTTCAATTTTGATCGCTACCATAGACATCAGTATTTATATCTATCGAACTATAAACTTTTATCCCTATACTTCTGTGATAATTTGAATATTTGTAATTATAAATAATGATACTGTGTGGTTGAAAAGACTCTGTTTCTTACCTATTCATGACAACTGCTTTCTCTGGCTCAGCTACAGCGTGAACACAGATTGGAATGTTCGCTGTGATCGTATTTGTCAATGGTTTAATAGACACAGCCGAGTCGCTGTCATTTAGAAATGAGATCACATGAGTGTTTGAATTGAGATCGCGATTTTTTTAACGATTAATCATGCAGCTCTACTGGACGCTGTTACAAGAGTGCTGAAGAAGGAATGCAGCCTTGTCATACACCTTTACCAATATTAAACCATTCTGTGTTTCCTCATTCTGTTCGAACAGTTGCTTCTAGTTGGTTCTTGTGTTGATCGATCCATCGATGACTTCCACATAATCAATTTAAAGTTTCTTCCATACAAGTAATTCTGGTGTGTTGTTGCCGCTGTCACAAGACTGTGATCTTCTGCCAAGAACATCAGGACAATCCTCTCCTGTCCAGAAGGTGGTTTGTCTCCGTCTGGCACCTCAGCTGAGACCTGTCCACTATGGGTGACCCTACCAGTAGTTGTGAAGTACCAGCGGTGTAGCTCTCAGCATCACTGATGCACACAAGCCCTCACAGCACATCAAGCTGCAAACCGTGTGAGGGACCCTAACCTACCCTACCCTAACCTAAGAGGTTTAAAGGCAACTGCATATCAACCAATCACTCAAAAAATCCTATCGACCACGTATCAATGCATGAAAATCCACTCCGAAAGTCCAGCAACTGCACAGCAACAAGCTAACAAGCTCTCAGAAAACCTTGCCAAACACGCCAACACCACCGCAAACATTGAGACAACCATGTAGCAATGCATTAAAAACCACTTAGAACAACTTAGGAGGAGCCACATAACAAAATCACCAAAAGCCTCCAAACAATCTCATAGCAGTGTGCTAAAAACATATTCATCAAAATAAAAACGTACTCTTCAAACTATAAAACTTACTCTATAACTATATAGCCTACAAGGTATACACAATATTTACATGCTTAGGCCCCGCTATGTGATACTCCAGCCTCCATGTGACACTGAACACTCAGTGTCTGGGCTTCTTTCTTCTGGGTTCCTCAGGCAGGGGCTCCTCACTGATGTCCACATGGATTCGTGGAGCTAAGCTTCTTCTGCTGGGTGTGGAGAAGCTCTCTGTGATCAGGACACGTCCGTCAGGCTGCTCCGTCTCCACCAGTGTAGGGCAGTTGAGGGTATCCCACAGCCGCTGCTTGATCGTCAGTCCCAGGTCAAGGCTGTAGGGAAGGTGCCGACCAGAGGGTGTCTTCTTCATGGGCTCCACCACAGAGTGGTAAATGTCCTGGTAGCCCTGCACACTGGAGCCATGGATGGAGACAGGCTCTTCCTGCTGACACACATCCACTGAAGAGACTGAGGCTGCTGGATGGATGTCGGGAAGGACAGCAGTGTTCTGTAGGTAGCGCTCTTCTAAACCGTTGGGTCTTTGAACTTCCACAGAGGTGCAGCTGTAATTGTGATCTAACTTGACTACATCTGCCAGCTGTGAAAGGTCTTGAATGGAAGAGACACCCTCCACCAAGAATCCCCTCAGGTGTGCGGGATGAGCCCTGGTTCTTCTTGAGCGACGCTGTTCCATGCTGATGACTGAAGAACAACTTCCAAAATTAGACCAATTGAAGAAACGTACTGACCTGAAAGGAGTTGTGAAGAGCGTGTAGCACGTATAATCAAACTTCAAGGCTGCAGGGACAGTTGTGTTGATTTCAAATGTCAACTACTGACTTAGAGTGTGGAGGCTCATTTAAATGTAAACAACACTTGATATCAGCAGTAAGTCAATTAGAGCAGCATAAGCTCTGTCACATGTACTGTATGATTCTCTATCACCATTATCATCGTCATTCACAGTTATATAAGGTATATATTCCCCTTATGTACTTATACAGTGGTGTCTATCAAGGCCAGCATTATTAGGAACTGCTCTGTGTTTGTTGGTCATGAACATAACTGCATTCAATGAATCTTTTAGGTGAATGAATCCTTCTTGCACTGACTCATATCTCCTTTTATAGTGCGGCCTGTGAAAGAGCTTTTCAGTGGTTGTGATTTGTGAATCTTCTGAACAAATACTGACAGTCTGTGTTTTGAGTCTGACCGAGACTATCTTGAATATGAATAAATATACATATGCACATACATATTGTTGTACTAATTTTTGGAGGCCAAGCACTGAAAGTGTGTAGGCACCTCTTGAAATCGTTGGCGTTCTTATTAGGGGCCAAGCACTGAAAGTGCGTAGGCATCTTTTGAAATCGTTGGCCTTCTTCTTCTTCTTCTTCTTCTTCTTCCTCTTCTTCTGCTTCCGTTTCTTCTTCTTCTTCCGTATGGAAGTCTATGGCAGCCCATAGAACCACTTGCGGGACAGTTATGTAATTTAGCACACAGATAGACGACAGTCTGAACAGTCACCTTAGCGAATTTGGAGTCTTTAACTCAATCCCTCTAGCGCCACCAACTAGGGGTGGGCGATATGGTAAAAATATCATATCACGGTTTTTTTCAGGAAAATCACGATTAACGATTTTATCACGATTCTTTTTTATGTAGCTTTTACTATTTTGTGACAGCATTACAGCCAAACTAATGTCCATATTTTAAAAACAAAGCCTTAGGTAACAAAATATAAAATAAAAAAGAATGGCAGACGGGGCGAAGATATAAAATATTTGTCATTATTTTCTTTGTTATTAAATATTAAGATCAAAGATACACATTACAATACACACACAACTTAATATACAAATTAAATAAACAGTGCTTTGTTTTCAGCTACAGTAGATGTATTTAACGGTAGCATTGAAGAAAGTAATTAAATGAACAAATATGAAAATAAAACAAAACATAGACTTCACTGTATAAATTATAAATTGATACTTATTAAAGCTACTATTAAAGTTGTCAGTCAAGAGCAGTGAGTGATTTTCTTTTTGCATTTAGTTGTTTTATTAACAATAAAGGGATAGTTCTCCTAAAAATTCAAATTGTCATAATTTACTCTCTCAAGTTGTTTTAAACTCGAATAAGTTTTTCTTCTGTTGAAAATAAAAGTTATTTGGAAGAATGTGACTTCCATAGTATATTTTTCTCCTATGGAAGTCAATGGGGACCAGGTACTGTTTGTATAGCCACATTCTTCAAAATATTAATATTAGAAAATATTAGAAGGAAATTAATACAGGCTTGGAACAACATTATAGTGCGTAAATAATGACTTTTATTTTTGGGTGAACTATCCCTTTAAGGACAAACGGCAGCTTGTTTACTATTACTACTGTCTCTTTAAGAGCTGCACTCGACGCGTCTTTTATACACGCATTTGACAAGCAGATTTTCTCTCAATTTTCTCAAGTTTGCTTTCACTTTAGACTTCACCGACTTTGTTTATGTAAACCTTGTGTGTATTTGACAGTATTAGCACAATAAGACTCGAAAGATAACTTAGTCCAGTATCAAGGCGCTGGTAGACAGGCTTTTAGTGCATGTGAGCTTCACATGTACGCGCTGAGAAACGCACACGTTAGAACAGCGCATCAGCACGCGAATTAAATGTTTAACCGACAAGGCATTAAAGCACATGCAAATTATGAACTTTTGTGAACTGTAGTGTCCCGTTCCGCTGCGTTAACATTTTATGTGAATATACGTCGCGTTGTTCAGTATGTTGGGACAGAGGCGCCAGAACAGCAACTGAGAATGCGCGATACTACGATATTTCTTCAAAAGCAGATCGTGGAGACATTTTAATCGTCCACCGGAAGTGTTCGAACATCGCTATTCGCTACCGAGAGAGGTGATCGATTTACTTACAGCCAAAACATCGACCTAAATCACCCGATTTGCAACGTCTCAGTCTCACAGGATTAGTTTTATAATTTATGTATAAATTAATTGTTACTTAAGAGGTTATCTGTAATTTGTATAGCCTTTTCGGAGAGAATGATTGAAATCGTTAATGTGTCTAGGCCTACTGCTGCTTCCGAGACACAGCGAACCGACCGATTTCTTTATACGTAATTCTGAAGGAAATATTATATAGAAATTGTCAGCGTTATTTGTCTGGATAAGTTATGATGATGCGTAGGCTATAACGTTTTGTTGGCAGTTCTATAGTTTGTATTTTGACGTGTTATTGATGTAGACATTTTTAAAATGTTTGGTTACAAGTCTGTTACAATTGTCATTGACCTAAATTATGTGCCCGAGTAAAATTGTATTCAAACAAATGAATATGCAAGACAAATATCACGTGACGTTTTCTTACGTTTTAACTTTGCAGATATTTCCGGTCTGTGATGTAAAACGCGAGAAAATGTCACTTGATACAAAACATGGCATCTAGTGGCTCTTTTCCACTTCAAACTAGCTTTTTCTTATAATCTGAACATTAACAAATTCTCCGTTTTCCATGAAGTTAATTTGGTTTTTCTACAGTGAGCAGATGAGGCTGTATTTCTGAGCTGTTTGTCTATATATAGACAAGCATATTTATGCTTGCTTATATACAATTATCAGCACTAGAACAATTATTAAAATGTTCTTAAAATGTTAATTATATGTAATTAAATATGCAAATAATTATTAAAATAATGTTATATGTTTTTGTCACGTCTAAAGTGTCTTTCTCTATATCTAGATGGCTGCACACTTATGTTATTCTGTACCTGCTGTTGACATCAGTAATGACAGGTAAGTGATAATCTACACTCTTATTGTTTCCCTCACTTGAACGTAAATTGATGATTTTTCTTCTACTCTGTTAATCTAGCTTTTCCATAAACCTGGTCTTGTATACAATGAATATTGTTGGCTCTGTGATATATTCTTTATGTTCCAAGTTCCTTTGGATAATTAAGCGTCTGCTAAATGCATAAACACGAATGTATGATGCTGTTCCCGAGCACCGATGGTGTGAGGACCCTCTTGGAATTGCTCTGTTTATTATTTCACACTGTGATTGTTTTAGTTTAGTGTTTTATAGTTTTAGTTTTCCAGTACATTTTATTTTTATGTTAGTTTTAGTAAGGCTTTGTTTGTGTAAAATGTTAATAAAATATTGTTACATATTCTGTGTTCTTTCGTAAGAATTAAATATAGATTCAGATTTCAGCACTTTCAGAATCTGTGACTATTCGTGATAATAGATTGAATATTTGAATCGACTGATAGCACTATTTTAGTTTAACATGCCCGTTTTAATTATTCATACACAATTAAGTGCATTACAGAGCACTTGCTTTATTAAGCTCTGGTTTATGAATTTTAGATGAACTGTGATACCTGTTAATAAATATAAATTGTTGTATTAAAATAATTTTTACTTCTCTAATTAAAGGTATTTACCAAGCGGCAGCCTCCCCCTCCCTCTCTTGAAACCAACACGGAAGTGAGTTAAACTGCAATTCATTGACTGGCTGCTTGAGGCTGGCTGCACAAGTGAGTCAAATCTGTATCTCCCCCATGTTAAAATTACCAACTTTACAGCAGAAAAAAACATGTTTACAGCCTGGATCTCTATGTGGCTTTGGTCTATACAGCTAATTTTGCCCTTCATAACAACTGTGAGGGGGGTGAATCTTTTTATAACTCATCCGTTTAGTTGATTAATATTTAAAGTTCTGCATAATTAAGGGTGTGGCCACTTTTGAGTGACAGGTGGATTGCCGCTGATGTCAATGCTAGCCGTTTGTCTGCTGTTACTAGCCGTCACTTCACCTCAGCATATGTTAGCTGCTGAACTTGCCATCTCTGCAGTGTTTGTGCTTTTTTTCGGGATTATTTCATACAATTTAATACACCCATTACTTCGCCCACGGCTTAGGATTCCGCAGTGTCATCGAGTATCGTTCGAGAGAACAACCAGCGCTGTATTTCAGTTGTTTTCCTCTGTGAACATGCACTAATGAATGTCTGACAATTTCGTTGCTTTTTGGAGTTTTCAGATTTAAAAAACGTCAATAAAGGGCTTGTTCGTTCTGCTCTCACGGAACAGATAGATTATAATATGCTTATGTACCGTCAGGTGAAATCCTGCAGGTGTCGGCGCTTTCTCCGTCCATGCAATAAATGCACATCCTTGAATGAGCGCATTTACTTGAACTTCATAGGCAATATATCTATGGTTTAACCCATTTGAGAGGCGGCCAAAATCAGAATTTAAAATGGACTGAATAAGCTCTCTATGTATGCTCGATGCCGCGCTGACGGACCATAGACTATAAAAAAAGAGTGACTGACATGTATGCACATAAATCACTGTCACACACACTCTCTCAGAGTAATATTAAGTTACTGCATAATACATTTTCAACTAGCAGAATAGTACAGAATCATGATACACAGTCTCACTTGTAGCCATGTCTTTTAACTATTATAATATTTCGAAGGGCAAAAATAGGAACTTTTAATTGGCTTTTCATCATGAACTGTCACTTTAGCGCAAGGCCCTGTGCAGTCGCAGACTTGGTACTGTCAGTAGCATAAGCTAACTCGATCACGTCGAGCTAGGTGGGCGTGATTTCAGATAGCCAGGCTCCTCAGCCTCTTTGCCCATTTTCTGTTATCCGGGAGTGACGCAAGGCCAAGATGGCGACGGCCGGCTCCGCCCACTTTAGGCTTCAAAAATGCTCTTCAGAAACCTACGGGTGACGTCACGGACACTACGTACATATTTTTTTACAGTCTATGATATTTACATGATCCTGTGCCTACTGCCTAAATTTAGAAACAATTTCAGAAGTGATTTATTTCATGTTTACCCCACGCACGCATAGAGGCATTTAAGAAACAATAAAGTATAATATAATTACCGGCCCTCAATTTTGATTGGCTGGATGCTAGAGCTGCATGATTCTGGATAAATTGAGAATCACGATTTTTTGTTTCAAATAGAGATCACGATTCTCCCATGATTCTGAATAGACAACTAAACAAAATAACATGTAGCCTAATTTACTAGAGGTTCTGACAAAATGTGAAATGCTGCAGTCTATTTAAAATGTTTAAAAAGAAATCCGTTTGAATGAATTCAACTCATAAATACTTCACTTGTTTCATTACTGGATGAATCAGCTTTTTTTTTACGAATCTCTTGAATGAATGATTCAATGACAAAAACATTTTTTTTACAGTCACTTGTCGTCGCCTACTGGTGTAATAATGTAATTGATACAATCTTTATATCTGATGCGCCAATTTACTTTCAATTTTGATCGCTACCATAGACATCAGTATTTATATCTATCGAACTATAAACTTTTATCCCTATACTTCTGTGATAATTTGAATATTTGTAATTATAAATAATGATACTGTGTGGTTGAAAAGACTCTGTTTCTTACCTATTCATGACAACTGCTTTCTCTGGCTCAGCTACAGCGTGAACACAGATTGGAATGTTCGCTGTGATCGTATTTGTCAATGGTTTAATAGACACAGCCGAGTCGCTGTCATTTAGAAATGAGATCACATGAGTGTTTGAATTGAGATCGCGATTTTTTTAACGATTAATCATGCAGCTCTACTGGACGCTGTTACAAGAGTGCTGAAGAAGGAATGCAGCCTTGTCATACACCTTTACCAATATTAAACCATTCTGTGTTTCCTCATTCTGTTCGAACAGTTGCTTCTAGTTGGTTCTTGTGTTGATCGATCCATCGATGACTTCCACATAATCAATTTAAAGTTTCTTCCATACAAGTAATTCTGGTGTGTTGTTGCCGCTGTCACAAGACTGTGATCTTCTGCCAAGAACATCAGGACAATCCTCTCCTGTCCAGAAGGTGGTTTGTCTCCGTCTGGCACCTCAGCTGAGACCTGTCCACTATGGGTGACCCTACCAGTAGTTGTGAAGTACCAGCGGTGTAGCTCTCAGCATCACTGATGCACACAAGCCCTCACAGCACATCAAGCTGCAAACCGTGTGAGGGACCCTAACCTACCCTACCCTAACCTAAGAGGTTTAAAGGCAACTGCATATCAACCAATCACTCAAAAAATCCTATCGACCACGTATCAATGCATGAAAATCCACTCCGAAAGTCCAGCAACTGCACAGCAACAAGCTAACAAGCTCTCAGAAAACCTTGCCAAACACGCCAACACCACCGCAAACATTGAGACAACCATGTAGCAATGCATTAAAAACCACTTAGAACAACTTAGGAGGAGCCACATAACAAAATCACCAAAAGCCTCCAAACAATCTCATAGCAGTGTGCTAAAAACATATTCATCAAAATAAAAACGTACTCTTCAAACTATAAAACTTACTCTATAACTATATAGCCTACAAGGTATACACAATATTTACATGCTTAGGCCCCGCTATGTGATACTCCAGCCTCCATGTGACACTGAACACTCAGTGTCTGGGCTTCTTTCTTCTGGGTTCCTCAGGCAGGGGCTCCTCACTGATGTCCACATGGATTCGTGGAGCTAAGCTTCTTCTGCTGGGTGTGGAGAAGCTCTCTGTGATCAGGACACGTCCGTCAGGCTGCTCCGTCTCCACCAGTGTAGGGCAGTTGAGGGTATCCCACAGCCGCTGCTTGATCGTCAGTCCCAGGTCAAGGCTGTAGGGAAGGTGCCGACCAGAGGGTGTCTTCTTCATGGGCTCCACCACAGAGTGGTAAATGTCCTGGTAGCCCTGCACACTGGAGCCATGGATGGAGACAGGCTCTTCCTGCTGACACACATCCACTGAAGAGACTGAGGCTGCTGGATGGATGTCGGGAAGGACAGCAGTGTTCTGTAGGTAGCGCTCTTCTAAACCGTTGGGTCTTTGAACTTCCACAGAGGTGCAGCTGTAATTGTGATCTAACTTGACTACATCTGCCAGCTGTGAAAGGTCTTGAATGGAAGAGACACCCTCCACCAAGAATCCCCTCAGGTGTGCGGGATGAGCCCTGGTTCTTCTTGAGCGACGCTGTTCCATGCTGATGACTGAAGAACAACTTCCAAAATTAGACCAATTGAAGAAACGTACTGACCTGAAAGGAGTTGTGAAGAGCGTGTAGCACGTATAATCAAACTTCAAGGCTGCAGGGACAGTTGTGTTGATTTCAAATGTCAACTACTGACTTAGAGTGTGGAGGCTCATTTAAATGTAAACAACACTTGATATCAGCAGTAAGTCAATTAGAGCAGCATAAGCTCTGTCACATGTACTGTATGATTCTCTATCACCATTATCATCGTCATTCACAGTTATATAAGGTATATATTCCCCTTATGTACTTATACAGTGGTGTCTATCAAGGCCAGCATTATTAGGAACTGCTCTGTGTTTGTTGGTCATGAACATAACTGCATTCAATGAATCTTTTAGGTGAATGAATCCTTCTTGCACTGACTCATATCTCCTTTTATAGTGCGGCCTGTGAAAGAGCTTTTCAGTGGTTGTGATTTGTGAATCTTCTGAACAAATACTGACAGTCTGTGTTTTGAGTCTGACCGAGACTATCTTGAATATGAATAAATATACATATGCACATACATATTGTTGTACTAATTTTTGGAGGCCAAGCACTGAAAGTGTGTAGGCACCTCTTGAAATCGTTGGCGTTCTTATTAGGGGCCAAGCACTGAAAGTGCGTAGGCATCTTTTGAAATCGTTGGCCTTCTTCTTCTTCTTCTTCTTCTTCTTCCTCTTCTTCTGCTTCCGTTTCTTCTTCTTCTTCCGTATGGAAGTCTATGGCAGCCCATAGAACCACTTGCGGGACAGTTATGTAATTTAGCACACAGATAGACGACAGTCTGAACAGTCACCTTAGCGAATTTGGAGTCTTTAACTCAATCCCTCTAGCGCCACCAACTAGGGGTGGGCGATATGGTAAAAATATCATATCACGGTTTTTTTCAGGAAAATCACGATTAACGATTTTATCACGATTCTTTTTTATGTAGCTTTTACTATTTTGTGACAGCATTACAGCCAAACTAATGTCCATATTTTAAAAACAAAGCCTTAGGTAACAAAATATAAAATAAAAAAGAATGGCAGACGGGGCGAAGATATAAAATATTTGTCATTATTTTCTTTGTTATTAAATATTAAGATCAAAGATACACATTACAATACACACACAACTTAATATACAAATTAAATAAACAGTGCTTTGTTTTCAGCTACAGTAGATGTATTTAACGGTAGCATTGAAGAAAGTAATTAAATGAACAAATATGAAAATAAAACAAAACATAGACTTCACTGTATAAATTATAAATTGATACTTATTAAAGCTACTATTAAAGTTGTCAGTCAAGAGCAGTGAGTGATTTTCTTTTTGCATTTAGTTGTTTTATTAACAATAAAGGGATAGTTCTCCTAAAAATTCAAATTGTCATAATTTACTCTCTCAAGTTGTTTTAAACTCGAATAAGTTTTTCTTCTGTTGAAAATAAAAGTTATTTGGAAGAATGTGACTTCCATAGTATATTTTTCTCCTATGGAAGTCAATGGGGACCAGGTACTGTTTGTATAGCCACATTCTTCAAAATATTAATATTAGAAAATATTAGAAGGAAATTAATACAGGCTTGGAACAACATTATAGTGCGTAAATAATGACTTTTATTTTTGGGTGAACTATCCCTTTAAGGACAAACGGCAGCTTGTTTACTATTACTACTGTCTCTTTAAGAGCTGCACTCGACGCGTCTTTTATACACGCATTTGACAAGCAGATTTTCTCTCAATTTTCTCAAGTTTGCTTTCACTTTAGACTTCACCGACTTTGTTTATGTAAACCTTGTGTGTATTTGACAGTATTAGCACAATAAGACTCGAAAGATAACTTAGTCCAGTATCAAGGCGCTGGTAGACAGGCTTTTAGTGCATGTGAGCTTCACATGTACGCGCTGAGAAACGCACACGTTAGAACAGCGCATCAGCACGCGAATTAAATGTTTAACCGACAAGGCATTAAAGCACATGCAAATTATGAACTTTTGTGAACTGTAGTGTCCCGTTCCGCTGCGTTAACATTTTATGTGAATATACGTCGCGTTGTTCAGTATGTTGGGACAGAGGCGCCAGAACAGCAACTGAGAATGCGCGATACTACGATATTTCTTCAAAAGCAGATCGTGGAGACATTTTAATCGTCCACCGGAAGTGTTCGAACATCGCTATTCGCTACCGAGAGAGGTGATCGATTTACTTACAGCCAAAACATCGACCTAAATCACCCGATTTGCAACGTCTCAGTCTCACAGGATTAGTTTTATAATTTATGTATAAATTAATTGTTACTTAAGAGGTTATCTGTAATTTGTATAGCCTTTTCGGAGAGAATGATTGAAATCGTTAATGTGTCTAGGCCTACTGCTGCTTCCGAGACACAGCGAACCGACCGATTTCTTTATACGTAATTCTGAAGGAAATATTATATAGAAATTGTCAGCGTTATTTGTCTGGATAAGTTATGATGATGCGTAGGCTATAACGTTTTGTTGGCAGTTCTATAGTTTGTATTTTGACGTGTTATTGATGTAGACATTTTTAAAATGTTTGGTTACAAGTCTGTTACAATTGTCATTGACCTAAATTATGTGCCCGAGTAAAATTGTATTCAAACAAATGAATATGCAAGACAAATATCACGTGACGTTTTCTTACGTTTTAACTTTGCAGATATTTCCGGTCTGTGATGTAAAACGCGAGAAAATGTCACTTGATACAAAACATGGCATCTAGTGGCTCTTTTCCACTTCAAACTAGCTTTTTCTTATAATCTGAACATTAACAAATTCTCCGTTTTCCATGAAGTTAATTTGGTTTTTCTACAGTGAGCAGATGAGGCTGTATTTCTGAGCTGTTTGTCTATATATAGACAAGCATATTTATGCTTGCTTATATACAATTATCAGCACTAGAACAATTATTAAAATGTTCTTAAAATGTTAATTATATGTAATTAAATATGCAAATAATTATTAAAATAATGTTATATGTTTTTGTCACGTCTAAAGTGTCTTTCTCTATATCTAGATGGCTGCACACTTATGTTATTCTGTACCTGCTGTTGACATCAGTAATGACAGGTAAGTGATAATCTACACTCTTATTGTTTCCCTCACTTGAACGTAAATTGATGATTTTTCTTCTACTCTGTTAATCTAGCTTTTCCATAAACCTGGTCTTGTATACAATGAATATTGTTGGCTCTGTGATATATTCTTTATGTTCCAAGTTCCTTTGGATAATTAAGCGTCTGCTAAATGCATAAACACGAATGTATGATGCTGTTCCCGAGCACCGATGGTGTGAGGACCCTCTTGGAATTGCTCTGTTTATTATTTCACACTGTGATTGTTTTAGTTTAGTGTTTTATAGTTTTAGTTTTCCAGTACATTTTATTTTTATGTTAGTTTTAGTAAGGCTTTGTTTGTGTAAAATGTTAATAAAATATTGTTACATATTCTGTGTTCTTTCGTAAGAATTAAATATAGATTCAGATTTCAGCACTTTCAGAATCTGTGACTATTCGTGATAATAGATTGAATATTTGAATCGACTGATAGCACTATTTTAGTTTAACATGCCCGTTTTAATTATTCATACACAATTAAGTGCATTACAGAGCACTTGCTTTATTAAGCTCTGGTTTATGAATTTTAGATGAACTGTGATACCTGTTAATAAATATAAATTGTTGTATTAAAATAATTTTTACTTCTCTAATTAAAGGTATTTACCAAGCGGCAGCCTCCCCCTCCCTCTCTTGAAACCAACACGGAAGTGAGTTAAACTGCAATTCATTGACTGGCTGCTTGAGGCTGGCTGCACAAGTGAGTCAAATCTGTATCTCCCCCATGTTAAAATTACCAACTTTACAGCAGAAAAAAACATGTTTACAGCCTGGATCTCTATGTGGCTTTGGTCTATACAGCTAATTTTGCCCTTCATAACAACTGTGAGGGGGGTGAATCTTTTTATAACTCATCCGTTTAGTTGATTAATATTTAAAGTTCTGCATAATTAAGGGTGTGGCCACTTTTGAGTGACAGGTGGATTGCCGCTGATGTCAATGCTAGCCGTTTGTCTGCTGTTACTAGCCGTCACTTCACCTCAGCATATGTTAGCTGCTGAACTTGCCATCTCTGCAGTGTTTGTGCTTTTTTTCGGGATTATTTCATACAATTTAATACACCCATTACTTCGCCCACGGCTTAGGATTCCGCAGTGTCATCGAGTATCGTTCGAGAGAACAACCAGCGCTGTATTTCAGTTGTTTTCCTCTGTGAACATGCACTAATGAATGTCTGACAATTTCGTTGCTTTTTGGAGTTTTCAGATTTAAAAAACGTCAATAAAGGGCTTGTTCGTTCTGCTCTCACGGAACAGATAGATTATAATATGCTTATGTACCGTCAGGTGAAATCCTGCAGGTGTCGGCGCTTTCTCCGTCCATGCAATAAATGCACATCCTTGAATGAGCGCATTTACTTGAACTTCATAGGCAATATATCTATGGTTTAACCCATTTGAGAGGCGGCCAAAATCAGAATTTAAAATGGACTGAATAAGCTCTCTATGTATGCTCGATGCCGCGCTGACGGACCATAGACTATAAAAAAAGAGTGACTGACATGTATGCACATAAATCACTGTCACACACACTCTCTCAGAGTAATATTAAGTTACTGCATAATACATTTTCAACTAGCAGAATAGTACAGAATCATGATACACAGTCTCACTTGTAGCCATGTCTTTTAACTATTATAATATTTCGAAGGGCAAAAATAGGAACTTTTAATTGGCTTTTCATCATGAACTGTCACTTTAGCGCAAGGCCCTGTGCAGTCGCAGACTTGGTACTGTCAGTAGCATAAGCTAACTCGATCACGTCGAGCTAGGTGGGCGTGATTTCAGATAGCCAGGCTCCTCAGCCTCTTTGCCCATTTTCTGTTATCCGGGAGTGACGCAAGGCCAAGATGGCGACGGCCGGCTCCGCCCACTTTAGGCTTCAAAAATGCTCTTCAGAAACCTACGGGTGACGTCACGGACACTACGTACATATTTTTTTACAGTCTATGATATTTACATGATCCTGTGCCTACTGCCTAAATTTAGAAACAATTTCAGAAGTGATTTATTTCATGTTTACCCCACGCACGCATAGAGGCATTTAAGAAACAATAAAGTATAATATAATTACCGGCCCTCAATTTTGATTGGCTGGATGCTAGAGCTGCATGATTCTGGATAAATTGAGAATCACGATTTTTTGTTTCAAATAGAGATCACGATTCTCCCATGATTCTGAATAGACAACTAAACAAAATAACATGTAGCCTAATTTACTAGAGGTTCTGACAAAATGTGAAATGCTGCAGTCTATTTAAAATGTTTAAAAAGAAATCCGTTTGAATGAATTCAACTCATAAATACTTCACTTGTTTCATTACTGGATGAATCAGCTTTTTTGTTACGAATCTCTTGAATGAATGATTCAATGACAAAAACATTTTTTTTACAGTCACTTGTCGTCGCCTACTGGTGTAATAATGTAATTGATACAATCTTTATATCTGATGCGCCAATTTACTTTCAATTTTGATCGCTACCATAGACATCAGTATTTATATCTATCGAACTATAAACTTTTATCCCTATACTTCTGTGATAATTTGAATATTTGTAATATAAATAATGATACTGTGTGGTTGAAAAGACTCTGTTTCTTACCTATTCATGACAACTGCTTTCTCTGGCTCAGCTACAGCGTGAACACAGATTTGAATGTTCGCTGTGATCGTATTTGTCAATGGTTTAATAGACACAGCCGAGTCGCTGTCATTTAGAAATGAGATCACATGAGTGTTTGAATTGAGATCGCGATTTTTTAACGATTAATCATGCAGCTCTACTGGACGCTGTTACAAGAGTGCTGAAGAAGGAATGCAGCCTTGTCATACACCTTTACCAATATTAAACCATTCTGTGTTTCCTCATTCTGTTCGAACAGTTGCTTCTAGTTGGTTCTTGTGTTGATCGATCCATCGATGACTTCCACATAATCAATTTAAAGTTTCTTCCATACAAGTAATTCTGGTGTGTTGTTGCCGCTGTCACAAGACTGTGATCTTCTGCCAAGAACATCAGGACAATCCTCTCCTGTCCAGAAGGTGGTTTGTCTCCGTCTGGCACCTCAGCTGAGACCTGTCCACTATGGGTGACCCTACCAGTAGTTGTGAAGTACCAGCGGTGTAGCTCTCAGCATCACTGATGCACACAAGCCCTCACAGCACATCAAGCTGCAAACCGTGTGAGGGACCCTAACCTACCCTACCCTAACCTAAGAGGTTTAAAGGCAACTGCATATCAACCAATCACTCAAAAAATCCTATCGACCACGTATCAATGCATGAAAATCCACTCCGAAAGTCCAGCAACTGCACAGCAACAAGCTAACAAGCTCTCAGAAAACCTTGCCAAACACGCCAACACCACCGCAAACATTGAGACAACCATGTAGCAATGCATTAAAAACCACTTAGAACAACTTAGGAGGAGCCACATAACAAAATCACCAAAAGCCTCCAAACAATCTCATAGCAGTGTGCTAAAAACATATTCATCAAAATAAAAACGTACTCTTCAAACTATAAAACTTACTCTATAACTATATAGCCTACAAGGTATACACAATATTTACATGCTTAGGCCCCGCTATGTGATACTCCAGCCTCCATGTGACACTGAACACTCAGTGTCTGGGCTTCTTTCTTCTGGGTTCCTCAGGCAGGGGCTCCTCACTGATGTCCACATGGATTCGTGGAGCTAAGCTTCTTCTGCTGGGTGTGGAGAAGCTCTCTGTGATCAGGACACGTCCGTCAGGCTGCTCCGTCTCCACCAGTGTAGGGCAGTTGAGGGTATCCCACAGCCGCTGCTTGATCGTCAGTCCCAGGTCAAGGCTGTAGGGAAGGTGCCGACCAGAGGGTGTCTTCTTCATGGGCTCCACCACAGAGTGGTAAATGTCCTGGTAGCCCTGCACACTGGAGCCATGGATGGAGACAGGCTCTTCCTGCTGACACACATCCACTGAAGAGACTGAGGCTGCTGGATGGATGTCGGGAAGGACAGCAGTGTTCTGTAGGTAGCGCTCTTCTAAACCGTTGGGTCTTTGAACTTCCACAGAGGTGCAGCTGTAATTGTGATCTAACTTGACTACATCTGCCAGCTGTGAAAGGTCTTGAATGGAAGAGACACCCTCCACCAAGAATCCCCTCAGGTGTGCGGGATGAGCCCTGGTTCTTCTTGAGCGACGCTGTTCCATGCTGATGACTGAAGAACAACTTCCAAAATTAGACCAATTGAAGAAACGTACTGACCTGAAAGGAGTTGTGAAGAGCGTGTACCACGTATAATCAAACTTCAAGGCTGCAGGGACAGTTGTGTTGATTTCAAATGTCAACTACTGACTTAGAGTGTGGAGGCTCATTTAAATGTAAACAACACTTGATATCAGCAGTAAGTCAATTAGAGCAGCATAAGCTCTGTCACATGTACTGTATGATTCTCTATCACCATTATCATCGTCATTCACAGTTATATAAGGTATATATTCCCCTTATGTACTTATACAGTGGTGTCTATCAAGGCCAGCATTATTAGGAACTGCTCTGTGTTTGTTGGTCATGAACATAACTGCATTCAATGAATCTTTTAGGTGAATGAATCCTTCTTGCACTGACTCATATCTCCTTTTATAGTGCGGCCTGTGAAAGAGCTTTTCAGTGGTTGTGATTTGTGAATCTTCTGAACAAATACTGACAGTCTGTGTTTTGAGTCTGACCGAGACTATCTTGAATATGAATAAATATACATATGCACATACATATTGTTGTACTAATTTTTGGAGGCCAAGCACTGAAAGTGTGTAGGCACCTCTTGAAATCGTTGGCGTTCTTATTAGGGGCCAAGCACTGAAAGTGCGTAGGCATCTTTTGAAATCGTTGGCCTTCTTCTTCTTCTTCTTCTTCTTCCTCTTCTTCTGCTTCCGTTTCTTCTTCTTCTTCCGTATGGAAGTCTATGGCAGCCCATAGAACCACTTGCGGGACAGTTATGTAATTTAGCACACAGATAGACGACAGTCTGAACAGTCACCTTAGCGAATTTGGAGTCTTTAACTCAATCCCTCTAGCGCCACCAACTAGGGGTGGGCGATATGGTAAAAATATCATATCACGGTTTTTTTCAGGAAAATCACGATTAACGATTTTATCACGATTCTTTTTTATGTAGCTTTTACTATTTTGTGACAGCATTACAGCCAAACTAATGTCCATATTTTAAAAACAAAGCCTTAGGTAACAAAATATAAAATAAAAAAGAATGGCAGACGGGGCGAAGATATAAAATATTTGTCATTATTTTCTTTGTTATTAAATATTAAGATCAAAGATACACATTACAATACACACACAACTTAATATACAAATTAAATAAACAGTGCTTTGTTTTCAGCTACAGTAGATGTATTTAACGGTAGCATTGAAGAAAGTAATTAAATGAACAAATATGAAAATAAAACAAAACATAGACTTCACTGTATAAATTATAAATTGATACTTATTAAAGCTACTATTAAAGTTGTCAGTCAAGAGCAGTGAGTGATTTTCTTTTTGCATTTTGTTGTTTTATTAACAATAAAGGGATAGTTCTCCTAAAAATTCAAATTGTCATAATTTACTCTCTCAAGTTGTTTTAAACTCGAATAAGTTTTTCTTCTGTTGAAAATAAAAGTTATTTGGAAGAATGTGACTTCCATAGTATATTTTTCTCCTATGGAAGTCAATGGGGACCAGGTACTGTTTGTATAGCCACATTCTTCAAAATATTAATATTAGAAAATATTAGAAGGAAATTAATACAGGCTTGGAACAACATTATAGTGCGTAAATAATGACTTTTATTTTTGGGTGAACTATCCCTTTAAGGACAAACGGCAGCTTGTTTACTATTACTACTGTCTCTTTAAGAGCTGCACTCGACGCGTCTTTTATACACGCATTTGACAAGCAGATTTTCTCTCAATTTTCTCAAGTTTGCTTTCACTTTAGACTTCACCGACTTTGTTTATGTAAACCTTGTGTGTATTTGACAGTATTAGCACAATAAGACTCGAAAGATAACTTAGTCCAGTATCAAGGCGCTGGTAGACAGGCTTTTAGTGCATGTGAGCTTCACATGTACGCGCTGAGAAACGCACACGTTAGAACAGCGCATCAGCACGCGAATTAAATGTTTAACCGACAAGGCATTAAAGCACATGCAAATTATGAACTTTTGTGAACTGTAGTGTCCCGTTCCGCTGCGTTAACATTTTATGTGAATATACGTCGCGTTGTTCAGTATGTTGGGACAGAGGCGCCAGAACAGCAACTGAGAATGCGCGATACTACGATATTTCTTCAAAAGCAGATCGTGGAGACATTTTAATCGTCCACCGGAAGTGTTCGAACATCGCTATTCGCTACCGAGAGAGGTGATCGATTTACTTACAGCCAAAACATCGACCTAAATCACCCGATTTGCAACGTCTCAGTCTCACAGGATTAGTTTTATAATTTATGTATAAATTAATTGTTACTTAAGAGGTTATCTGTAATTTGTATAGCCTTTTCGGAGAGAATGATTGAAATCGTTAATGTGTCTAGGCCTACTGCTGCTTCCGAGACACAGCGAACCGACCGATTTCTTTATACGTAATTCTGAAGGAAATATTATATAGAAATTGTCAGCGTTATTTGTCTGGATAAGTTATGATGATGCGTAGGCTATAACGTTTTGTTGGCAGTTCTATAGTTTGTATTTTGACGTGTTATTGATGTAGACATTTTTAAAATGTTTGGTTACAAGTCTGTTACAATTGTCATTGACCTAAATTATGTGCCCGAGTAAAATTGTATTCAAACAAATGAATATGCAAGACAAATATCACGTGACGTTTTCTTACGTTTTAACTTTGCAGATATTTCCGGTCTGTGATGTAAAACGCGAGAAAATGTCACTTGATACAAAACATGGCATCTAGTGGCTCTTTTCCACTTCAAACTAGCTTTTTCTTATAATCTGAACATTAACAAATTCTCCGTTTTCCATGAAGTTAATTTGGTTTTTCTACAGTGAGCAGATGAGGCTGTATTTCTGAGCTGTTTGTCTATATATAGACAAGCATATTTATGCTTGCTTATATACAATTATCAGCACTAGAACAATTATTAAAATGTTCTTAAAATGTTAATTATATGTAATTAAATATGCAAATAATTATTAAAATAATGTTATATGTTTTTGTCACGTCTAAAGTGTCTTTCTCTATATCTAGATGGCTGCACACTTATGTTATTCTGTACCTGCTGTTGACATCAGTAATGACAGGTAAGTGATAATCTACACTCTTATTGTTTCCCTCACTTGAACGTAAATTGATGATTTTTCTTCTACTCTGTTAATCTAGCTTTTCCATAAACCTGGTCTTGTATACAATGAATATTGTTGGCTCTGTGATATATTCTTTATGTTCCAAGTTCCTTTGGATAATTAAGCGTCTGCTAAATGCATAAACACGAATGTATGATGCTGTTCCCGAGCACCGATGGTGTGAGGACCCTCTTGGAATTGCTCTGTTTATTATTTCACACTGTGATTGTTTTAGTTTAGTGTTTTATAGTTTTAGTTTTCCAGTACATTTTATTTTTATGTTAGTTTTAGTAAGGCTTTGTTTGTGTAAAATGTTAATAAAATATTGTTACATATTCTGTGTTCTTTCGTAAGAATTAAATATAGATTCAGATTTCAGCACTTTCAGAATCTGTGACTATTCGTGATAATAGATTGAATATTTGAATCGACTGATAGCACTATTTTAGTTTAACATGCCCGTTTTAATTATTCATACACAATTAAGTGCATTACAGAGCACTTGCTTTATTAAGCTCTGGTTTATGAATTTTAGATGAACTGTGATACCTGTTAATAAATATAAATTGTTGTATTAAAATAATTTTTACTTCTCTAATTAAAGGTATTTACCAAGCGGCAGCCTCCCCCTCCCTCTCTTGAAACCAACACGGAAGTGAGTTAAACTGCAATTCATTGACTGGCTGCTTGAGGCTGGCTGCACAAGTGAGTCAAATCTGTATCTCCCCCATGTTAAAATTACCAACTTTACAGCAGAAAAAAACATGTTTACAGCCTGGATCTCTATGTGGCTTTGGTCTATACAGCTAATTTTGCCCTTCATAACAACTGTGAGGGGGGTGAATCTTTTTATAACTCATCCGTTTAGTTGATTAATATTTAAAGTTCTGCATAATTAAGGGTGTGGCCACTTTTGAGTGACAGGTGGATTGCCGCTGATGTCAATGCTAGCCGTTTGTCTGCTGTTACTAGCCGTCACTTCACCTCAGCATATGTTAGCTGCTGAACTTGCCATCTCTGCAGTGTTTGTGCTTTTTTTCGGGATTATTTCATACAATTTAATACACCCATTACTTCGCCCACGGCTTAGGATTCCGCAGTGTCATCGAGTATCGTTCGAGAGAACAACCAGCGCTGTATTTCAGTTGTTTTCCTCTGTGAACATGCACTAATGAATGTCTGACAATTTCGTTGCTTTTTGGAGTTTTCAGATTTAAAAAACGTCAATAAAGGGCTTGTTCGTTCTGCTCTCACGGAACAGATAGATTATAATATGCTTATGTACCGTCAGGTGAAATCCTGCAGGTGTCGGCGCTTTCTCCGTCCATGCAATAAATGCACATCCTTGAATGAGCGCATTTACTTGAACTTCATAGGCAATATATCTATGGTTTAACCCATTTGAGAGGCGGCCAAAATCAGAATTTAAAATGGACTGAATAAGCTCTCTATGTATGCTCGATGCCGCGCTGACGGACCATAGACTATAAAAAAAGAGTGACTGACATGTATGCACATAAATCACTGTCACACACACTCTCTCAGAGTAATATTAAGTTACTGCATAATACATTTTCAACTAGCAGAATAGTACAGAATCATGATACACAGTCTCACTTGTAGCCATGTCTTTTAACTATTATAATATTTCGAAGGGCAAAAATAGGAACTTTTAATTGGCTTTTCATCATGAACTGTCACTTTAGCGCAAGGCCCTGTGCAGTCGCAGACTTGGTACTGTCAGTAGCATAAGCTAACTCGATCACGTCGAGCTAGGTGGGCGTGATTTCAGATAGCCAGGCTCCTCAGCCTCTTTGCCCATTTTCTGTTATCCGGGAGTGACGCAAGGCCAAGATGGCGACGGCCGGCTCCGCCCACTTTAGGCTTCAAAAATGCTCTTCAGAAACCTACGGGTGACGTCACGGACACTACGTACATATTTTTTTACAGTCTATGATATTTACATGATCCTGTGCCTACTGCCTAAATTTAGAAACAATTTCAGAAGTGATTTATTTCATGTTTACCCCACGCACGCATAGAGGCATTTAAGAAACAATAAAGTATAATATAATTACCGGCCCTCAATTTTGATTGGCTGGATGCTAGAGCTGCATGATTCTGGATAAATTGAGAATCACGATTTTTTGTTTCAAATAGAGATCACGATTCTCCCATGATTCTGAATAGACAACTAAACAAAATAACATGTAGCCTAATTTACTAGAGGTTCTGACAAAATGTGAAATGCTGCAGTCTATTTAAAATGTTTAAAAAGAAATCCGTTTGAATGAATTCAACTCATAAATACTTCACTTGTTTCATTACTGGATGAATCAGCTTTTTTGTTACGAATCTCTTGAATGAATGATTCAATGACAAAAACATTTTTTTTACAGTCACTTGTCGTCGCCTACTGGTGTAATAATGTAATTGATACAATCTTTATATCTGATGCGCCAATTTACTTTCAATTTTGATCGCTACCATAGACATCAGTATTTATATCTATCGAACTATAAACTTTTATCCCTATACTTCTGTGATAATTTGAATATTTGTAATATAAATAATGATACTGTGTGGTTGAAAAGACTCTGTTTCTTACCTATTCATGACAACTGCTTTCTCTGGCTCAGCTACAGCGTGAACACAGATTTGAATGTTCGCTGTGATCGTATTTGTCAATGGTTTAATAGACACAGCCGAGTCGCTGTCATTTAGAAATGAGATCACATGAGTGTTTGAATTGAGATCGCGATTTTTTAACGATTAATCATGCAGCTCTACTGGACGCTGTTACAAGAGTGCTGAAGAAGGAATGCAGCCTTGTCATACACCTTTACCAATATTAAACCATTCTGTGTTTCCTCATTCTGTTCGAACAGTTGCTTCTAGTTGGTTCTTGTGTTGATCGATCCATCGATGACTTCCACATAATCAATTTAAAGTTTCTTCCATACAAGTAATTCTGGTGTGTTGTTGCCGCTGTCACAAGACTGTGATCTTCTGCCAAGAACATCAGGACAATCCTCTCCTGTCCAGAAGGTGGTTTGTCTCCGTCTGGCACCTCAGCTGAGACCTGTCCACTATGGGTGACCCTACCAGTAGTTGTGAAGTACCAGCGGTGTAGCTCTCAGCATCACTGATGCACACAAGCCCTCACAGCACATCAAGCTGCAAACCGTGTGAGGGACCCTAACCTACCCTACCCTAACCTAAGAGGTTTAAAGGCAACTGCATATCAACCAATCACTCAAAAAATCCTATCGACCACGTATCAATGCATGAAAATCCACTCCGAAAGTCCAGCAACTGCACAGCAACAAGCTAACAAGCTCTCAGAAAACCTTGCCAAACACGCCAACACCACCGCAAACATTGAGACAACCATGTAGCAATGCATTAAAAACCACTTAGAACAACTTAGGAGGAGCCACATAACAAAATCACCAAAAGCCTCCAAACAATCTCATAGCAGTGTGCTAAAAACATATTCATCAAAATAAAAACGTACTCTTCAAACTATAAAACTTACTCTATAACTATATAGCCTACAAGGTATACACAATATTTACATGCTTAGGCCCCGCTATGTGATACTCCAGCCTCCATGTGACACTGAACACTCAGTGTCTGGGCTTCTTTCTTCTGGGTTCCTCAGGCAGGGGCTCCTCACTGATGTCCACATGGATTCGTGGAGCTAAGCTTCTTCTGCTGGGTGTGGAGAAGCTCTCTGTGATCAGGACACGTCCGTCAGGCTGCTCCGTCTCCACCAGTGTAGGGCAGTTGAGGGTATCCCACAGCCGCTGCTTGATCGTCAGTCCCAGGTCAAGGCTGTAGGGAAGGTGCCGACCAGAGGGTGTCTTCTTCATGGGCTCCACCACAGAGTGGTAAATGTCCTGGTAGCCCTGCACACTGGAGCCATGGATGGAGACAGGCTCTTCCTGCTGACACACATCCACTGAAGAGACTGAGGCTGCTGGATGGATGTCGGGAAGGACAGCAGTGTTCTGTAGGTAGCGCTCTTCTAAACCGTTGGGTCTTTGAACTTCCACAGAGGTGCAGCTGTAATTGTGATCTAACTTGACTACATCTGCCAGCTGTGAAAGGTCTTGAATGGAAGAGACACCCTCCACCAAGAATCCCCTCAGGTGTGCGGGATGAGCCCTGGTTCTTCTTGAGCGACGCTGTTCCATGCTGATGACTGAAGAACAACTTCCAAAATTAGACCAATTGAAGAAACGTACTGACCTGAAAGGAGTTGTGAAGAGCGTGTAGCACGTATAATCAAACTTCAAGGCTGCAGGGACAGTTGTGTTGATTTCAAATGTCAACTACTGACTTAGAGTGTGGAGGCTCATTTAAATGTAAACAACACTTGATATCAGCAGTAAGTCAATTAGAGCAGCATAAGCTCTGTCACATGTACTGTATGATTCTCTATCACCATTATCATCGTCATTCACAGTTATATAAGGTATATATTCCCCTTATGTACTTATACAGTGGTGTCTATCAAGGCCAGCATTATTAGGAACTGCTCTGTGTTTGTTGGTCATGAACATAACTGCATTCAATGAATCTTTTAGGTGAATGAATCCTTCTTGCACTGACTCATATCTCCTTTTATAGTGCGGCCTGTGAAAGAGCTTTTCAGTGGTTGTGATTTGTGAATCTTCTGAACAAATACTGACAGTCTGTGTTTTGAGTCTGACCGAGACTATCTTGAATATGAATAAATATACATATGCACATACATATTGTTGTACTAATTTTTGGAGGCCAAGCACTGAAAGTGTGTAGGCACCTCTTGAAATCGTTGGCGTTCTTATTAGGGGCCAAGCACTGAAAGTGCGTAGGCATCTTTTGAAATCGTTGGCCTTCTTCTTCTTCTTCTTCTTCCTCTTCTTCTGCTTCCGTTTCTTCTTCTTCTTCCGTATGGAAGTCTATGGCAGCCCATAGAACCACTTGCGGGACAGTTATGTAATTTAGCACACAGATAGACGACAGTCTGAACAGTCACCTTAGCGAATTTGGAGTCTTTAACTCAATCCCTCTAGCGCCACCAACTAGGGGTGGGCGATATGGTAAAAATATCATATCACGGTTTTTTTCAGGAAAATCACGATTAACGATTTTATCACGATTCTTTTTTATGTAGCTTTTACTATTTTGTGACAGCATTACAGCCAAACTAATGTCCATATTTTAAAAACAAAGCCTTAGGTAACAAAATATAAAATAAAAAAGAATGGCAGATGGGGCGAAGATATAAAATATTTGTCATTATTTTCTTTGTTATTAAATATTAAGATCAAAGATACACATTACAATACACACACAACTTAATATACAAATTAAATAAACAGTGCTTTGTTTTCAGCTACAGTAGATGTATTTAACGGTAGCATTGAAGAAAGTAATTAAATGAACAAATATGAAAATAAAACAAAACATAGACTTCACTGTATAAATTATAAATTGATACTTATTAAAGCTACTATTAAAGTTGTCAGTCAAGAGCAGTGAGTGATTTTCTTTTTGCATTTAGTTGTTTTATTAACAATAAAGGGATAGTTCTCCTAAAAATTCAAATTGTCATAATTTACTCTCTCAAGTTGTTTTAAACTCGAATAAGTTTTTCTTCTGTTGAAAATAAAAGTTATTTGGAAGAATGTGACTTCCATAGTATATTTTTCTCCTATGGAAGTCAATGGGGACCAGGTACTGTTTGTATAGCCACATTCTTCAAAATATTAATATTAGAAAATATTAGAAGGAAATTAATACAGGCTTGGAACAACATTATAGTGCGTAAATAATGACTTTTATTTTTGGGTGAACTATCCCTTTAAGGACAAACGGCAGCTTGTTTACTATTACTACTGTCTCTTTAAGAGCTGCACTCGACGCGTCTTTTATACACGCATTTGACAAGCAGATTTTCTCTCAATTTTCTCAAGTTTGCTTTCACTTTAGACTTCACCGACTTTGTTTATGTAAACCTTGTGTGTATTTGACAGTATTAGCACAATAAGACTCGAAAGATAACTTAGTCCAGTATCAAGGCGCTGGTAGACAGGCTTTTAGTGCATGTGAGCTTCACATGTACGCGCTGAGAAACGCACACGTTAGAACAGCGCATCAGCACGCGAATTAAATGTTTAACCGACAAGGCATTAAAGCACATGCAAATTATGAACTTTTGTGAACTGTAGTGTCCCGTTCCGCTGCGTTAACATTTTATGTGAATATACGTCGCGTTGTTCAGTATGTTGGGACAGAGGCGCCAGAACAGCAACTGAGAATGCGCGATACTACGATATTTCTTCAAAAGCAGATCGTGGAGACATTTTAATCGTCCACGATAAAAAATCGTCATATCGCACACCCCTACCACCAACTGTCCTAAACTTTCACGAAAATTGAGCCAGATCATCTTCAGACCATGCCGACAAAAAGTTATGGAATTCAAGTTGATTCGTCAAACCGTTATTGAATACAGTGCAAACTAATTTTACGTAGCAAAAAAATCATTTACATGCTTATAACTTGGATTTGGTTGACTTATTTTTACGGGAGTCATCTCCTTACATTCCTGAATCCTTGCCGAGTCTAACTATACCAAACATTCTAGGTTTTGCCTTATGGTTAGCGCAATGTTGTAAATTAAATTTAGTAAAAAAACATCTTCGAAACCGTTAGACCGATCGAGACGAAACCACTGTAGGAAGTTTGGAAACATAGGTCGTATATTCGTTAATGCCCAAATGTCAAAATTTTGATAGTGAGTGGCAAAAAAATCCAATCAATGTCACCCATGGGTCATTTTTTTATGCTCTCATGCATATAAATGTCTATAACTCCAAAACGAAATGAGATATTTTCACCAAATTTGACATACACATGTATAGGCTCACCCTGAGAACATATATATATAAAAAAAGAGGTGGAGCTGCGCCACTTGGTGGTGCTATAATAGAACAAAACAAGGACATTGCCATTAATTACAATATAATATCATGATATTAAATGATTAATTTTAATTAAAAAAACTCGGTATGTGTCTCGATAATCCATTAAATCACATTTTTAGTTACTCTTTATATGATTTTTCAGCCATTTTGCCTATAACCATCTTTAGATGTCTTTAATTTCTCATTGTTGCAGTTGGTCTGACACTCCCAGCCATGTTGGGATGTCTTATTGTCTTCTTTGCGCTTGGCCCCGATAATTGCTGCTTGCAGCTATATTTATTTATTTATTATCCTTCTGCTGTCCTTTTTATAGCTTGTAAATGTCCAGAAGTTCAAGACAAACAACATATCTGTTCTGTATTCTGTTTTTAACCAGTTTCTTGATTTTTGTAATTGCAGGCACCATAGGAAAATTGAGATGAAAGAAACTTGAGTAAGTTGTGAACAAGAAACACGACAGGCTGAAAAAAAAGAATGCAAAGACACAAACTAGGTTCTGGCAAGATTTATATAGTGATTTTTAATCATTAATGACATTTGACTGGTCACTTGTTTTTTTTTCTCCTGTCACAAAAGGAAATCAAAAAATTATTTTTATTTATTTATTTATGTAAGGTGTGCAATTGTTAATTTAGTTTTGTCTTAAAGAAGGTGACAACTGGTACAGCGACACTGGGCTTCTGAAGAAAGAAGAAAAAAAGGAGGTTGAGATTGTGCTGGAGGATTTGATGGAAACTGGGGTGAGAAGGAAGAGAAAAGAGTGTCACAGAACATGATTGTAAAGTAACATTGTAATGAATGTCATTGTATTGAATAGTATTTTTCAAAACGTGTAATGATCAGCTGTTATTTTTGTAGCAAATGTTACTCGAATTACTCTGGAAACATTCTTGGCCTGGAAGAAAAGGAGAAGGCAAGAAAAACTGGTTAAAGCAGAGCAGGACATGGAGAGAAAGAAAGTCGACTTTAAAGCTGCCAGAGTGCTTGGGGTGAGTAAAAATCATGTGTATGATATTCCTCCTCTGTGTGCCTGTCTCTTGAAAACAGGGACGACTTGTAGGGCGGCTCAGTGGAGAGCCCTTCGCCTCCCCAGTTCAAGTCCTTGAATGAGCCAGGAGGTCTGTCTGTGTGGATTTTGCATGTGTGTTGGGTATGAGTTGGGCAGGTGTTTCCTTCACTGTAGGTACTCTGGTTTCCCCGCAGGAGACCGTTTGTCCAGGGCATTTGCCTGCCAGAGGTGTATAGTAATGAAATGCAATTACTTTATTACTATACTTAAGTAGTTTTCGAAAATTTCTATTCTAAATAGTTTTATTGATTTTAACTTCACAACATTTCAAAAAGAAAATTGATACTTTATTATTTCTCCAGACCCTTTTTTTTACATTTGTAAAGTGCAGAAAAACATCAAGGAAAGCTATGTTTGGTTCCTTTAAATCTGTAAAACTGGTTCGCAAAGAGGTCTGAATGATTCAATCTTTGAATCACCAATCTGAATCTAAATCTCGTGAAGCACACCAAACAACACATACTGGATCTCCACTGTGGTACTAAAGAGAAGACGCTCATGTAAAATTAAATCTGTGTTTATCAATAAAAATACGTTGTTTTCTTAAGAATTATTAACGTTGTATGTGTGATATGATGCAATTAGATTGACAATATTTCGTATTTGTATTAGAAATTAGTGTTTCATAAATAAAATTATAAAATTAATTTGTTGATTATTTCATATATTGTTCTCCTTAAAAAAGGAAACTTTTATTTAAAAAAAAATTCCACATCTTTTATAGTGTTGTCTAAACAATGTAAAATATAGGGAATGTATTGATGTAGACTGCGCTGTAGATCATTACTTAATATGTTACTGTCATTTCTATAATTCTTTTACAGTAACTGTTCTCATAGAAAGACAATTTCTCATGTTACATGTAGAATTTTAAAACCAATAAAAGTTAACTAATACTCTGGGCTTGGAATTGAAAAGTGTTGTTACCTGCAGGTCGATGGAGGGGTTCTCTCCCATGTCAATGTGAGTTTTTTTAAAAAGTAATTTTTATATAATTTTGCTTAAACATTGCTGCTGTTTTTCGAACATTTTCCAACACGCAAATGCAAATTATAACTGGATGGGTGAACAACTAACAACTCTGGTTTGGCAATTAGCATGTTATCTAGGCCATCTGAGCCATTTCACACCTACACAGATGTCAAGCATTATCCAAAAACACATTTTATGTATTTTAGGATTTCAGATGTTGTAATCATGTTCATATTTGTATTTAAATGAATGAAACAACAATACTTTAGTAAATAAAATATTAATAAGTGGGTCGGACTATTCATCATATTGTGAGGGGATAAGCCCATCAGGCTCTTCCATTGGCTACACCGCCGACACAACGGAATGATAATTTAAGGGATTCACTACTGTATTTAATGCAGTTGTCACTCCTGTGTATGGCCATTGTACAGAATATATATATACTATATATATATATATATATATATATATATATATATATATATATATATATATACAAATTTTTTTTTTTTCAGAAAAAAGTAAAACTAGTCTACTCTTTTTAGATCCATTCAAACCATTTTTCACTATATATTCCTTCTTGGTTCCCCAAAGACTTGCACCACGGCCAATCTAGAGCCACAAGCCTTTCTGAACCAAAGAGGCCCACGTTTTTCCTCCCAAACCTGGATTAGTGAAGTCTGATCCCACAGCCACAGTTCAGTGAGCACACTGCTGGAACAGTCCTTCACCTAATTAACTCCATTTTGCCTCTGTCAGTGATTCCAATGTGCAAGCACAGCATCGGGCCAAATAGGATCTGACATTGCTTTCATAAATTCTGTAATCTTACTTCACTGAACACAACGCTACTTACAGAATCGGCAGCATAACTCTGTTCCTGGCCATTTAGGTTGAGGCAGAGAGAATGTCAACAACTGCCACTCAATCTTCTTTTTTGATAAAACCCATGATGGATTTAGATTGAAATCTGCTGTAAATTCAGTTTGTTTGGTTATTGAAGCCTCCTTATTGTGAAAATACGAGTATTCATAGAAGAAGCTAATGTTGTGGTTACACTAGTTCTCTGGTGTAGATTTATCTGCCAATTAGTACTGAGGTATATGCGGCAGTAATGGTACCACAAGCTCTTTTGAAGTGAGTGCAATGTAAATCTATACATGACATGACGCAAAAACTACAAAGAAAAGTTTGGACGTCTCTAGGCAACATCACATTTTCCCAGAGGAAAAGTTTGAGCTCATATAAAAAGATTAAAAAGTTTTTAACTATTAAATAGGGCCTCAAACAAAAACCTAAATGAGTGAGTATAATAATATAAGTTTCTCTGTGAAAGCCATTTTGGTTTCTGAACTCTTCCCTTATGATTATGAATGTTTCATTATTGCCATTATGCTATTTTTTTTACGAGAATATATATATATTTCACTCGATATGCTTGGTGTGCTTTGGCAGTGTGTCTCAATCAAGGGCCCTATTATTTCATGGGGTTTATCTCACCACAATGAGCATATCAAAGGAACTGAAAGAGAGAGCAAATTAACAGAAAGGTATTTAGCATCTAGCAGCGACCTAAATTTGAGATCTAACCAATTTATGAACCCACAATACATAATTACGGTTTTTATTGCTGCATAAACTATAATGTTGCCTTGTAATTTGATGGTTACACACATAGCAATTTGGAGACCTTAGCTATGCTTTGGCTTTGTTTGTTTGCGTATTTGTGTAACAAGTTCTGCTTCTCTGAAAATGTCAGTGTGTAATTTTCGCTGGGTGTTTTTTTTTTTTTTATTCCTCTAAAAAGGCAGTTTAAGCAGTTGTGCTATTGACTCTCACCTCCAAGTGTACGCTTCACTTTAGAATGTGGTTTTACTGGATCCCAAAACTCAGTCATAGTCAAAGCTGTCAGTTTATCTATGGATGTGATCTGTCAGTATGTTATCCGTTATCATAATTATTACTGTTTGAAAGTATCTTAGAATGCATAACTTGTTAAATTTAGCGACACTTACAATAGAAGCACTCTCCCTTCCCGTTAGTGCGCAACAATAACTAACTGTACATATAAAACAGTTCTTAAAAAGTGTGTTTTCAGACTTTACTGTAATAAAATAAAATAAGTGGATTTAACCATACATAAATTAAACAATATCATTCACTTAATTCCATTTCAATACATTCATTACAGTATAGTTCACAGTAGGGGCCTAATTATTATAGGCCTAAAGTAATTATGCCCCTACTGTGAACTATGTGATGCCGTGTGTGTGTGTTTGTTTCTCAAAAAATAGCTCAGTGTCATTCATTCAGGATCTGACAACTCTGGTTACGCTGTCTGTTTTCAATTCACTACAAAGAACCGACTCTTAAGAGTCATTAGTTCAGAGTACTCTGGCTAAGACCCCGATATACTTCAAACGAAATCGAAGAACGAACTGATGTGACGTCATTTCGAACAAAATCAGGCCGAAACGAAGTTCGTTTTGGGAGTTACGTTGTATGTTTTCGATTCATTAAAAATAATCATTTGTTCAGGAATCTGACTACTCTCCTTATGTTTTTGATGCACCAAAAAGAACCGGCTCAAAGAATCATTCGTTCAGGATTCATAATATGCTGGTTACATTGTATGCTTTTGATTCACTCAAAAATAGATTCAGTAGCACCGTGGCGGTAGAACAGAAAACTTTGTGACGTGGAGCATTGGTAAGCAGTCTCTGAAATTTTTACTTGGAGTGAAGTTCAAAACATGGTCAGATTACGTTAGGCTGTGCAGTGAAGAGTTCGTTCTGATGTGTGAGGGAACAAAATCAGATGATTTTTCTTGTGAGAGTGTTTTCCAACTATATTTAGCCCCACATATACCACAACATACCACAACAAAATGAGAAATATCCTTGAGTAAAGCTCCTATCATAGTTACTACCAAAATGAACCTGAACCCCCTTAAGACCCCAATTAGGGATTGTTGTACTAATTTCACACATCAGAGATTTTTGGAAACTCATTATACTCCTTAATGTGTTAAAAAGGAGGAGTTATAAGGTGAATAGGCCAACTTTTTTCATGACGTGTGCTTTTTGTAACATTCCTGTACAATGTACTGTAAAAGTCTTGTTCTTGCAGGAAGTGCAGAGGGGACATGTTTATCAGGGCTGGGGACTTTGTGCTGTCCTTTTTCTATCCATCCTTCATCCAAACTCCCCTGGCGCTGGACAGTTGGGGTTTCCTCACAGTGGGGCCGCTATTCCTCATCAACCTATGCGGCAATCGCAGTAATGGTCTTTAAGTAGGCATACAGCCTAATTATTGGTGTAATTGAGGTCTCCTGTGCATTTTGGATAAATGGCTGAGCTTCTAAACCCTGTATGAAGAAAAACATTGCAGTAACTGCAGTAACCGCCTCAAGACATAGGCCTAAAAGAAAGTATACAATTATTAAAATAATTTTAAGTCATAAAAAACTTAATTAATTCAACTAAAATTAAATGTTCCTTGTAATATAGGCTATATATATATATATATACACACACACACACACACACACACACACACACACACACACACACACACACACACACACACACACACACACACACACACACACATTCAGAATCTGAAGTGTGAAGACAAATAAAAGATAATATTAATATTAACATATTATCGGATAAACACAGAGAAGTGTTTCTGTTTGAAAACACCCTAAAACTGCTGTAATTAGTTTTCCCCACAAGAGGGCGCTTGAGTTCAGATGAACCATGAACTCCGCAATGAACTGGAGAAGTGCTGAAACTGCAAAACCGTTTTAACTTCATTAATCATCTTCTTTTTTTTCAACTGTGACATCATAGGTAGAGATAACAGATGTAGCACTAAAGGGTCTAAAGTCAACTGGGGGTGATGGAATAAGCTAGTGTTGATGAGTTATTCATTCACACTGTGAATGACAGGACTTCAAAGAGACTCAGAGCCTAAAATAATGTGCCCCAGTTTGGCTTTGACAGCTGTTTCTCTCTCTATTAGCATCTCTGTTTCAAGTGTCAATCAGTTTACCAGCTTACCAGTCAAAAACTTTAACTCACCAAAATTCTTTATTACTTTTTTAAAGTCTTCAAAATTATACAATAACACAAATGGAAGGATTCTCTGACTACAAGTGTAGAACAATAAAATAAATTAAGTTATCTTATCATTTTGACTGTACTAAAGGAGTTTCCAAATGGGCATTTATTGGCTGTTGCTTATCTATGTGATCCAACTCAACCATTAAAAATATAACAGTAACAAATAATGATAACAACAACAACAATAATATGATTACGCTTAATAAGCTATTATTATAGATGGGAAATTCGTATAGACACGCACGCACGCACGCACACACACACACACACACACACACACACACACACACATAATTAAATTATATATATATATATATATATATATATATATATATATATATATTTAACATGTTAAAGCATATGCATTTAGATCAAAAGGTTTTTTAAGATCATGAGAAACACACGTTTAGCTGCTTGTGTTACTTGGAGAGGGTACAATTGTGGAAGGTTTGTAAATGTGGATTATTTTTCAACATTTTTCAATAGATCTCTGATCATAATTCTTTATGCTCTCTTTACTTTAGGATTATGATTAAGCCCAGATCAGGTGCTGGAAACACATGTTGACAGCCTTTATAACCAGAAAGTCTCTTAACATCTCAGCTGTAATCATTTTTTCTTTCATCACAGTGGAGATTTGCCCTGCACCTGACACATTAATAAGGCTCCGGAAATACCTCCTCTTCCTCTACACTTCCATTTTCCATGTCAAATCCTAATCAGACCAACTCGCTCTTGAGACGCTTAATGACGCAACAAGTTCCGAAGGTAATAGCTTGCTTGCTTTTTGTTTGTGTATTCGCTCGCCATCATCTGCATTCCTGACATTATTCAAATCTCCATGCATCAAGCTTCCTGTATGGGAGCGATTTGATTTAAACTACACAACAGACCTAGTGTGCCATATCCGGGCAAAATCCAAAGCCAGCCCATAACCATTTACATTAAAGGCCTGTTTGTAGATGTTGAGGAGCCTTGAAACTGGAGTCTAGACTGTATGATAATGATCTGTGTATGATCTCAGTATAAGCCTCTGAGTGGCGAGATGGCAGGGCTGTTACTTTACTTAAACTGTCCAGATGTTTAAAATCTGAAATGCAGCATGGGATTCAAGGAGAAGGAGTTAGACCATGATTTGGGATTGATCCCATGAGAATTAGCCACTTCACCTAAGCAAGCATTCCAACCATTTGAGTTTCCTGTTTGGGAAAACTAGCTATAAGGGCAAAGCAAAGAGAGA
Organism: Leuciscus leuciscus; assembly: GCF_965113295.1. Classification (NCBI taxonomy): domain Eukaryota; kingdom Metazoa; phylum Chordata; class Actinopteri; order Cypriniformes; family Leuciscidae; genus Leuciscus; species Leuciscus leuciscus. The sequence goes on from NC_138729.1 coordinate 24,030,035, forward strand.
GATGAGCTTGTAAGGACAGGCCCTATGCAGAGGCCCTGACCTTTGTGTTTTAGTGTCCTACAGGTGCGAATCATCAGACAAGCACAGGCTGGTCATTAAGTTATTAGGTACACTTTGTTAATGCCCCTTTTGCCTTTAGAATTTTCTTGATTCTTTGTGGACAAGGTGCTGGACACATTCCTTAGAGATTTTGGGCCATATTGACATTTTGGCATCAACCAGTTGCTGCATATTTGTCGGCTGCACATCCATGATGCGACTCTCCCGTTCCACCACGTCCCAAAGGTGCTCTATTGGTTTGAGATCTGGTGACTGTGGAGGATATTTAAGTAAGTGAACTCACTGTCATGTTCAAGAAATCAGTTTGAGATGATTTGAGCTTTGTGACATGGTGTGTTATCCTGCTGGGATTAGCCATCAAAAGATGGGTACACTGTGGTCATCAAGGGATGGACATGGTGGTCAGCAACAATACTCAGGCAGGCTGTGGTGTTAATGATGCTGCTCAGTTGGTACTAAGGGCCCCAAAGTGAGTCAAGAAAATACCCTCTACGCAATAGACCTACCAGTTAGTAGTATCTGTGGAATTAAGAGCTTTAAGAATGTTATAAAACCTATAGAAAATTAAACAACTGAATGAAAAAAAAAAAGTACCAAAGTGGCCGGTGAGTGTATATATATTTTACTTGGTCTCTCTTATTAGCAGAGGTGTAAAGTTCAGGGGTCAAAAAGTAAAAATCCTGCCATATGTTTATGTTTTACTCAATTTACTTTGGTTTCTGCTACACAAAGTATTTCAGTTTTTCACATGTGGATGTGCTGAAAAAATGACACAATTAAATTAAATTCAGCAAAAGAATTCAGAAATTATCTCAAATAATTAAAAATGTTAAACATGTTAAAAAAAAATTCAACATTTAACAAACAAAATATCTAAAGTATATTCTCTTTTTGTCAGATTGATTAAATGTATTATTTAAAAAAATATTATACATTTATGGATACATAATATTGTTGGCAATGAGGTTAAATGTCCCTTTCTACAAAAATTATATATTGGCATCTTTGAGATTATACTGTCTGAAAGCTGTCACATTGTCACCAAGAAATGTGTTCATTCATCTGGCTGCAGAACTCATTTTAAGGCATTTGACAGACATGTCTAGAGAAGTGAAATACTATAGTGTTCAAGTTAATTCCATTCCAGTCTCTGGGAAGAGTGCTGGTACTTTAATTTATAGCACAGCAGGCTTCATTACAAAGGACAACTGTTGCACAATAGCAGCTCTGTAAGAGTTTAGTAAACATTAATTTATCATCACATTGTGCTAAAAAGAGACACAGGGAAGTCAAACAACCTTTAGATGGTATATATGTAGAGGCAGTTATTCAATGTTCATGAATGGGGAGTTTTCATGGAAGGGTTTCTGTAGATATTAAAGTATTTGTAAACTTATGATTAAGATAAGCCACTACAATTAGGCAAAGTCAAGCAAATCTTAACAGTATTGGATTTTATTTTCCAAAACCAAGGGACCTTCACATGAAATGCTAATAGAAAATGTATTGGTTTACAGGGAATGTTGATAATAAAACACTGTTCATAGGATCAGAACTTGTGTTGACCTAAAACTGAAACTAGATAGGAAAAAAAAAACAGTTCCATAGGCCAATATCCAATCTAAATTATATATAAATACAGCACTGGCCATACAGTAAGAAAGCCATTGAATAAAGGCGGACTGTGGGTCTCTGTTAGGTCCTCTCCACCGATTCTTTTTCTTTTTAATAGCAGTAATCCCTCTCAGTGAGGCCTCCCGGACTGTCTGACAGCTCTGACTCTAGAGTCAAATACATGGCGCCTGAGAGGGAAAAAATAGCTGCTTATGACCTTATGTTACACTCAAGACTGGACCGTTTTCACTGTTGCACAGCGGTTTCCTGTCTGCCTGAGTGGATTGTGTTTATTGCTCCATATAGCTTTGTTTTAATCTCTATTCTCTATCTTTCCTTGCTTTTTATATTGCTTAATATAACTTAATCATCACAATATATCTGATATTATCTAATATTGTCTGTGAAATTAATCTGACATCGCTAGCTTTAATCTAAATCGTTATCACTTGCACAACGCGCTAGCATTTCGCTTGCCTGTTAACTTGCCATCCGTGCTTGCCGTCTTTTTTCTCTCGCGCGCTTACCTTTAAGTCCATCAAACAACTGTGGTGAGTAAGGTTTGTCAACAAACACGGTAAGTCATGTCATCTTCTGTTATTATCACTTGCACTGCCTGCCACATGTATAGTTTATATAGCCTTCTCTGTCAGCACTGAGGGTTACACATGTGATAAATGCAGGGAGGTAGTCAGGCTGACGGAGAATTTTCAGAATTAAAGACACGCATCCAAACTTTAATCGAGAATAGTAAGAATGCAAGGGCTTTAGATACTGCTTTGGATGCAACTAGCCTAGCGAACCCTGTACATTGTTGGCACTAATGATGTCTGACTTCACCAGTCGGAGATCACTAAAATGAACATAAAGACGTGTGTGAACTCACAAGTACGATGTCAGACACTGTAATATGTTCTGGCCCTCTTCCTGTTCGCAGAGTGATGAAATATTTAGCAGACTATCCTCACTCAATGGCTGGCTGTCTAAGTGGTGTCCGCAGAATAATATAGGGTTCATAGACAATAATTCATATTTGTCATTAGGATACGTACCGAAAGCTTTTAAGCTAGCTAAACCGCTTATAAAAAAAAAAAACACAACTTGATCTTACTGAATTAGTGAAGGTAAAATCTCGAATCTACCTTTTACCAGTCAAAGATACTAGAAAAGGCAGTATCCCCACAACTGTTCCTTTTTAGAAAGATATGGTATCTGCAAGGATTTCCAGTCAGGATTTATACCATATCATAATACTGAGACTGCTCTCATTAGAGTTATAAATTATTTGCTGTTATCATCCGATCGTGATTGGATCTCTTTATTAGTGTTATTGGATCTTAGTGCTGCATTTGATACTATCAACCACAACATTCTTTTGAATAGACTCGAAAATTATGTTGGCATTAGTGGAATTGCATTGGCATGGTTCAAATCATACTTATCTGACCGTTATCAGTAAACGAAGAAGTGTCATATTTATCACAAGTTCAGTATGGAGTACCCCAAGGCTCAGTACTAGGACTGTTTCTTTTCACCCTGTACATGCTACCCTTGGGAGATATCATTAGGAAGCATGAAATTGGTTTTCACTGTTACGCTGATGATACTCAGCTCTATATTTCCTCACACCCCGACAAAACTTACCAATTCACAAAATTAACGGAATGCAGAGCTGATATTAAAAAAATTGGGTGAAAATTTGATAGTTTTTTCAGAATTAAGTAGTAGGAAATTACTAGAGATTATAATTATTGGACCAAAAACCTCCGCACGCTGTAACCTAGAATACTGTCTGTGTCTAAAGGCCCTTGCACGCTGAGTCCGAAATTCGCGTCCAAAATTTTTGCACGCAAAAAAATAAATACAACCTCACGTTATGTCAATCACGCTTGCTCACTGCCTCCGAAACTTTCATCCGTCATAAAAAAATTCGGATCAGGTTCGATTTGCTGCGTTTTTCACATCCGTAGCAAGCATTTTGAATGCTGTTTTGACAATTCAGAGCCACCGAATCACGAATACGAAAAAACGCATGCGAAAATTTCGGACTCAGTGTGCAAGGACCTTAACATTTGATGGATGTTCTGTCATGTCTTCAGTTATAGAAACCTGGGTGTGCTCTTTAATACCAGTCTATAATTTGAAAGACACATTTCTAATAGTGCTGGACGGTATACCGGTTCATACCGAATACCGGTGTTTATTTTTGTTATGATATTAACTTTTTATATACTGCAATACTGGTGTATGCCGCTTAAACAACGTTCGGAACGCGGCGCAGCGCAACACTGTTTGAGAGGGGTACCTTTTCACTGTTGCACTGTGGTGAGGAACAGCTGCATGTGTTACCAAGCATGACGGAGAAGATGGGTAGGTTAAACTATAATTGATAGCTGTCAAATTATATTACAGTGTTTCCCTTACACTGATTCACAATATCAACACTGCCTGCCACATATACATTTTCAAAAAGGCTTTGACATCGTTGAATAAACATGAGCACTGCACGTTTCAAAGTCAGAACGCGGTGCGGGTGTTTTATATGAATTTATCTTTGAAGGGAACTGACTGTCTTTAGAAAAGTTTCTATGTTATTTTCATTTAATCTTTCTTTACCTTTCCTGATAAACCAGGGTTTATGAGCGCTACCAGAGACAATTTATATAAGAGACATGCCACTTCCTCAATCCTCAATACAACTATATAAGGCAAACCCGTAACGGCAAAGATGGCGGTTGTATGCACATGTCCCGCCCCTCCCGCTGAAAAGCCAATCATCTGCTTTTAACAGTCAAGCCGGGAAACATTTAAGCCTATCGTCTGGTTCCACTGACGCATGCGCACAGTTGAGGTTTTGCGACAGCGGAGACGATTTGGCGACAGCGAGTTGTGGTGTGTGCAAGATCAGATGGAATCCACATGGAAGAGAGTGATAAAAACGCGAAAATAAAGCATTTTATACCGACCACAAATATGTTACCTTACATTCTAAGTAAAAGACACAAAATATGTCTTATTTGATCGGTGAGTAATGTAGATGAACTGCTGCGCTTGTGACACTGACAGGGCGCATATTTTACTGAAAGAACAAGCAGAGTCGCGCGCACGCACTCTCTCTCTCTCTCTCTCTCTCTCTTCGGAGCCAGGCGAAAGTGTAAACAAGACTTCACCGTCTCCAAATTAAGCGCTGTCTTGCTCTCTCTCCCTCGCACATATTAATCAAAATAAAACAACATGATGGTAAAAGGTCGGAAGACCAAAGTTTCATGTGGAGCATTCGGAGATATTTTTTCCTGAATTACCGCTGGGTGTGAATTGTGCTAAAATACGTTGCCTTATCTTCTCTGAAATGCGTTCCGCACATTCAGCTGACATAAAATTACTCTCTAAATAAACGAAAAAACCTATCCAGTGATGTAATGTTTTCTGTGTTGACACTAACCTTGTGGGATGTCCATGTCCTAACTGCTGGGATAATCACACAACCGTATGACACGTCCAATTCGCGAACTAATGACTCCTTTGAACCGATTCATTTGAATGAATAGTTAAAACAACTGATCTATACAATACATTGTTATTACTGATAAAGTGGAAACCTGCTTATATTTAAATAATGGAGAACAATATTGACATTGAATATTGCACAACACCGGCATTCTGGATAGAGACGTAAATGAAGTTGGTGTCGTGAACCCTTGCGCATGCGTAGTAAAGTATAACCTGCGGTGGGAAAGGCGTTTTAAACCTTATTTTGGGGCAAAGTCATCAAACTTTTTCAGCGATTTTTATCATATTTTACTGCTGTTTCTATACATGCAGTTTTTATGTCCCGGTGACCAGTGAAAGTGCAGTTCTGACTCTCTGCCGATTCATTTAGATAGGAGCCTGGTCTTGTTAGTCCGAAATAGCTGCCCGGAGGCGTTGCCAAGATGGCGGCCGAGTGGCACGACTTGCTACGCTACGCTGCTTTGTGTACAGCCATTACCGTGGAAACCGCTATTTCTGCTGCCCCTAAAGCGCCTCCTGCTGGCACCTCTTTGTAAACAGCATCATTTTATGGGGCCTTGCTACAGAGCCACTAAAGGGACGTGGTCGTGAACAATTTTTGGGATGGGAGAATTATAAAAAAAATATATATATTTTGTGTTCCTCACAAAACTTTTGCGTTCCCTCAAGAAACTTTACGTTCCCTCGCAAACTTTTGCGTTCCCTTGCAAAGATAATTGTATTCCCTCTCAAAACTTTTGCGTTCTCTCGCAAAGATATTTGCGTTCCCACGCAAAAACTGCAAAAAACTAATTTCCTCAAAACGAGCTTTATAATATAAATTTGTCTCTAAGCAGGCGTTTGAAAGACAAGTCCAAATAAGGGACCGGATAAGGGCCTGGAAATTGGGTTGTAGCTCATTGTCTACGTTACAATGGTTGTAAAAAAGGTGTCATTTGTGTTTTAACAACGTTTAGCTCACGAATATTGATCCGGGAAGTTCAAATCTGTGAATATATTGCCAACTTTAGCTACTGAACTCCTTGAGTTAAGCACTGACTGCATTTCTTTATATTTGAGTGCAAGTTCAAACACTATGAAATGCTTCATTGTTAACGTACAGAGCTGTCTGAAACACTGCAAGCAGGACATTAAACAGGAAGTGTCTGTCCGAGCTCACAACAATTTTTGCTTGGGAACGCAAATATCTTTGTGAGGGAATGCAAAACTTTTGCAAGTGAAAGCAAATATCTTTGCGAGGGAACGCAAAGTTTCTCGAAGGAACGCAAAAGTTTTGCGAGGGAGCGCAAAAGATTAAAAAAAAAAGGTTTTCTCCCAAAAAATGTCCACAGTATTTCCTCTCTCAGTCAGTAGAAAATGTGGTTAACACCCAGTTATGGTTGAAAAAATTATAATACCGTCATATACTGTGAAACCGTTATAATTTTGAAAAATACCGTGATATAAATTGTTTGTCATACCGTCCAGCACTAATTTCTAGCATCTTTAAAACCGCATTCTTCCATCTTAAAAATATGGAAGTTACAACTTGCAACTGGAAGTTGTAACTATGGAAGTTACAACTTAATATCTAAATTACAACTTGCTCTCAATGACAAATGGGGACAAATGTGACACTGAAGACTGGAGTAATGGCTGCTGAAAATTGAGCTTTGCCATCATAGGAATATTTATTTATTTATTTTTACATTTTTAAATATATTCAAAAAGAAAAGTTATTTTAAATTGTTATAATATTTTGCAACGTTACTGTTTTTACTGTATTTTGTTTACTTTTTGATTAGGGCTGCCCGATTAATAGCAATTTCCATGTAACCGATTTGGCTTATCGTGATTTTGAAATCACATTTTTTTAATGCGCAGCTTGTCATTGATGTACGGCTCTGTAAACGCTGCTCCATCTGAAAGCACTGTGAGTTTGAGTAACTTATAACATGCTTTTGAAAAAGCAACATGCGTCAAACATATTTCCAAACATGAGAAGCATTTATGAGCCTCTTGTCCAACAAAAGACAACATTTAATAATATGCTTTTACTCCAAGCTCACTTCATAACAACAGTTGAGCATCCTTCTGTAAAATGATGTGGCTTGTTACACAGAATGAGGCAGTTTTGTGTTTGTTAGTCATGTTTAATCAATCAAAGCGTTTCAATCTTCTGTTTATTCAGCCAGTGGCGGAGGGGTGGCCGGGCAGGGGCCAGCAGTTACTCTGGGGTGGCACAAAAAACATAATTTTGCAAACAAACACGGCACTCATCCAACCTTAAAATACTTTTTAAAGTATCGTAGGTGCCAAATCACAATGATGTATAATGTACAATAGCTAGCCTACAATGACATTTTTAATTAAAGTTAACCAAGTGTCATAATTTTACTCACCCTCAAGTTATTTTATCAAATAAAACTTAGGAAATTCCCTTTGAAAACAGAATACATATCTCCCAATGCAAAAAAAAAAAAAAAAAAAACCTGTCAAGGACCAGAAAATCATGTCAATTACATACTGAAGTGAATTTTATTTCAAGTGCAAACTATGAAAATTCAGCAAACTTACAAGCTGTTTCCAAATTACATGACACTAGTTACACTAGTACAAACAACCTACATTAGTTGGATTCTATGGTTATTGTGGTTTAAAGCAAAGAAATTCATTCATCAAATTCATCAAGGTTCAGAGACTTGGCTCTCCTGGACTCCACACTTAAGACACCTAGATTGCTCAGTCTATCATCATTCATGGTTGAGCGCAGGTAACTCTTTACCAGTTCACATGCAGCTGTACTCACAGGAATTTTGCACAATCTAAAGAGCTCGTGGAATACCTCTTTAAATGGCTCAATGAGCACAGTCAAATCTACAACACTAGTGAGCATCTGTATGCCAGCTTGCACTTTTCTCTCCAGAATTATTTTCATTTGGTGAAGTTCATGTCTTAGAATAGATCATCTATGTTGCATGAATAGATAGAGGTAAATGGAAAAAGTTCTTCCTCCTGGCAAAATGTTGCACTAGTGTGGTTCAGAGCTTGGATTCCCATCATAATTTCACTGTTTGGCTTTGAGAATTGTGTGTTTAACACACTCAGCATATTGTCAAGCACGGGGTAGAATATACTGGTCTGAAAAGTGTCTTTAGTACTTTCAGAATGGCCAGCTAATTGGGACATTGTAACACATCCATGGAGCTTTAAACTCTGTTTAGTCTTTCTTTTTGGAGCTGGCTCTGTTTCAATGTTGCTTTGCTCAGCAGTGTTTAAGACATCTTTCCAGAGTCCTTCAAAGTAGGATTCATTCCTGTAATGAAAACGATGCATAAGAGCAATTAGATCCAGGGCTGAACCCAAATCAAGAGATGGTGATTGAAGAATATCAGAGAGACATCTTGTCACCAAATAGCTCAGTGAAGGTCACTAAAAGACAAATGAATTCCAGGTCCATTTGAGCAAGAAGTCCACGTGCATCAACGGTTCTATCTCCACTGTTTTATTCAGATATTTCCTCTAGCACACGAATTACAGCAGGTAATCGTTTGAGTACAGTATTGCAAGCCATATGTTGACAAGCCCACCTTGTGTCACTTAATTTTTGCAGCTATCTGGGTGCACTATCATACATTTCTTTCTGTATGTTAAGCCATTTGATATGAACATAGGAGCCTGACATGAATGAATACAGTCTCTGCAAAATTGTAAAGACACATTCAGCTTGAGGGACTACTTTCACAGTGTCAAGTAACACTAAATTAAGGCAATGGGCATTGCAATGTACATAAAATGCCTGCTTTGCCACCTCCTTAATACGAGACTGAACGCCAGAGTGCTTGCCACTCATTACGGAGGCACCATCATAGGCTTACCCAACCAGGTTACTCCTGTAATCCAAGCCATATATTTCAAGTATATGGATTATTTTTTCTGTCAGTCCTGCAGCATCAAGGCGCTTTGCAGCTTCAAAATGTAAGAAGCTTTCCTTAACTGCTCCTTGGTAGTAGTATCTTAGCACCAAAGAGATCTGTTCTTTTTTGTTAGTATCTTTAGTTTCATCAGCCATAATGGCAAACACCTTTCCTTGACTTCATTTATGATGGAGACACGCACCATTTCGGCCAATGTGTCCAAAATTTCATTTGGAATATGATGATTTGTGTTTTTTGCGTTTTGAGGCAACGCCAATTTCTTCTTAACATTTGGGTCATGGTTGCCGATGACATTTAATATTTCTAAAAAGTTTCCCTTGTTGTCAGCATCAGCTGTGACCCTCTGGGATATATTCTGGGTTGCAGTTAAAAGCAAGACTTCTGCTACAGTTTTTATGTATGTACTGTACGATTTTCTTCTATTTGCTTTTTGTGCTCTTTATTTAAAATAGTCATTAAAGATGAATCAGTCTTTTTTTCTTCTTTAAAATTCCTTCCAAGCTATCATTGCATGTATGTGTGTCTCAGACTTCGCATGCCCAGCAAATCCACCTTCTCGTAATGTTGCCTTTTTCCAATTCTTATATCCCACAACAGATGCAAAGACTGAATCTGTGTTTAGAAGTCCAAAGTTTCTACAAGCGAAACAGTTCACTGTCTGGCACTGGGAGTATATCCATGGGTGTAAATTGTACCATGACGCTTGAAAAAGTTTCCTCGTCTGTCACCCTGGAGAGTCCTGGGAAAGACTTTAAGGTGTGGCTGGACTGGACCATCAGCTCTTGATGAGGAAATGTCTAGAACAATAAAGAAATGGTGAGTTTTTTTTTTACTGTTTTTTTCCATCATTTACACCTAACATTTGACTGAGGTTCTTTAATAAACCTGGAAATAAGACTTTCACACTTATAATCAAGGTATGTGTGATAGTTTACCTGGAGGTCCAATTGTGTCAGCGTGGTTAGTTGGCTCCTCTTCATTCTCAAAGTCTATCTTCTGAACTGTCTGAGAAAATGCTAGAAAACAAAAATCAGTCTGTTTGTTTTCATACGCTTTAAACAGTTTTATATGATTGATTTCTATATCACTTGTTGTATTCAAACATATCTAGTAGAGTAGTCAGGTGTGTGAGTGGAGGTATACCTAACATTTCTCTTGGGCTTGTGCTCTCTGGAGATTCTTCTCCCTCACTCTCTGGGTCAGTCTTTTTTTTTTTCTCTTTCATCCTGCCTGTAATTCTCCTGTGTCTTAAAGGGTTAGTTCACCCAAAAATGAAAATTCTGTCAGTAATTACTCACCCTCATGTTGTTCCAATCATGTAAGACTTTCGTTCATCTTCGGATCACAAATTAAGATATTTTTGATTAAATCTGAGAGATATCTCACTCCTCCATAGGCTTCCAGAGGGACCAAAACTCGCCGGCCCAGAAAGTCAGTGAAGAAAATGTTGAAATAGTCCAAGTGACTACAGTGGCTCTACATTAAGTTTATCATGCGACGACAATACTTTTTGTGCGAAAAAACAACAAAAATAACGACTTCATTCAACTATTAGTGTTCTTCAATGTGGGCCTCTGACGAGAGTTCACGGGAGCGCCACGACGCATGCGCGAGAACTGAGATTACGGCGTTCTTCTTCTACTACTACTTGTTACTGGCTGCTCACTCCTTAGGAGTATTATCGCCATCTACTGTACAAGATGACGTCCCGACATTGCCGGGAGCGCAAAACGGTCTGTTTACAAGCAGCTGAAGACGCGCGCTGTATGTAAAACTGTATTCGTAAATATGTCCGCAGATTTCGATGTAGATGAAGATTTGATTTTTTTTTAACCAACCATACTTATTCGAACCAGAATACACAGACATTGAACTACAAGAGATGGAAGATGCTGCAACACAACCGCAGTCTGCTTCTGAAAGACAGAGAGCATTGGACAGCTGATGGTGTAAATGTAATCAGTGCCAAGCGATGCCTACTGAGGCCATCCTTAAAAATATTTTGGTTTGCCGTAACAGCCAAAAAAAAAAAAAAAAAAAAAAAAAAAAGGGGTTGGTCGGTCTATATAGCCTATATTCTTTCGCAAGTTAACGCAAGTTTACAACCGGCAAGTCGTTTTTTTTATCAACTTAAAAACCAAAGGGGACTTTTTTAGTCCAAAAGGGTAAAAAAATTATTAATTGGGTCGGTCCTAAATTGACAGGGTCGGTCGGGTTATGGCAAACAAGACTATTTTTAAGGATGGCCTGAACAGGAGAGCGTGTGCTGCATCGATTGGGACATTACATACATTACGAATACAGTTTTACAAAAGCAAAATAATATAATATTTGATGATTGATCGAAAATCGTATCTCTCCCCCCACATGCTCACCTGCAAGACGCTCCGACATTAAATTTCTCTGTAGGCTACTGTAGGCTTTTTGTAGAAAGCCTTTCTTTAAAGTGAATTTCGTTTTGTATTAATTGTAGCATGCAGTCAATATAATCAGGACACGGAGGCGCCCGCGCGCTCGTCTCTTAAATGAACCAAAACTCTACATTGAATCTTTAAAAAAAAAGAAGAAAGAATATAGGCTATATAGACCGACCAACCGACCCCTTTTTTTTTTTTTTTTTTTTTTTTTTTTGGCTGTTACGGCAAACCAAAATATTTTTAAGGATGGCCTCAGTAGGCATCGCTTGGCACTGATTACATTTACACCATCAGCTGTCCAATGCTCTGTGTCTTTCAGAAGCAGACTGCGGTTGTGTTGCAGCATCTTCCATCTCTAGTAGTTCAGTGTCTGTGTATTCTGGTTCGATTAAGTATGGTTGGTTAAAAAAAAATCTAATCTTCATCTACATCGAAATCTGCGGACATATTTACGAATACAGTTTTACATACAGCGCGTAAACAGACCGTTTTGCGCTCCCGGCAATGTCATCTTGTACAGTAGATGGCGATAATACTCCTAAGGAGTGAGCAGCCAGTAACAAGTAGTAGTAGAAGTCTAGAAGAACGCCGTAATCTCAGTTCTCGCGCATGCGTCGTGGCGCTCCCGTGAACTCTCGTCAGAGGCCCACATTGAAGAACACTAATAGTTGAATAAAGTCGTTATTTTTGTTGTTTTTTCGCACAAAAAGTATTGTCGTCGCATGATAAACTTAATGTAGAGCCACTGTAGTCACTTGGACTATTTCAACATTTTCTTCACTGACTTTCTGGGCCGGCGAGTTTCGGTCCCTCTGGAAGCCTATGGAGGAGTGAGATATCTCTCAGATTTAATCAAAAATATCTTAATTTGTGATCCGAAGATGAACGAAAGTCTTACATGATTGGAACAACATGAGGGTGAGTAATTACTGACAGAATTTTCATTTTTGGGTGAACTAACCCTTTAAGCCCTATTCACACGGGATAAGTATTACCTGGTGACCTCTAGTCATTTGTAATAATTGCAGAGGTTGTCTGTGATCTTAATCCCTTGCGAATCGGCCATGTCTGTAATTTGTAAAGTAAAAATTCCCCCACAAATGACCTACCATATTTCGCAGAACACCGAGGTCCTGTGATAATATTAGTCCCGTGTGAATCGGCAACTCTGTGATTTGGCGGGGTCGTATATAATTTTTTTCAAGGTTTTTTTTTCCTGTGCGCCTTTTTATCCATCTTTCGCGAAGAATATACTGTATATAAAATCGACCTAGAAGCTAGTAATTATATTGATAAACATATTGGTAAACATTATTAATGTTTGAATCACATTAAATGTTTCATGATAAAAACATAACTTAATGAATTTCCCTATATATTCAGAGATAACATGGAAATAGTTCTGAGCATTCAAGTCAGCTAATGTAAAGCTAACTGCTTCCTAACTGTTTACACAGGACATTGATAAAACTTCACTGACACAAAGAGTTGAAAGGAACTAAAATAATAATTTATCTGATTTTAATAACTCACCTGAAAAGATGTGTTTGTGTGATCCAGGCACCAAAGTGAAGCTGCACCCCTCGTCTCCCAGTCTGGAAATTTCGCTACGGAACCTCCCGCGATAGTGCATTTGTAAGTTGTGTAGTGCCTGTAAGTGACAGTGATTACACTGTCGTGATAGTTTCGCAGTCCGAACGTAGTCGTTTAGCGATAATCGATCGAGGTCCTTTTGATCAATATCTAAGAAATTATTATTATTATTTATAATAGATCGCAATTACGATCGGGGTGGCCAGTGGGGTGGCCGTGATTATTTCCATGGCCACCCCCTATACTCTGCCCCTGTATTCAGCTGCAGTGATGATGCCCGATAAGGATTTCCTGGAATGATGTGCGCAGTGCATATTTGGCGTGTCTGCGTGAGAGCGCCCTCTGGCGTTCAGATGGAGCATTTACTAACGATCAGCCGCACTGCACTGACAAGCTGCGCATAAAATAATCGCAGCCTTTGCTAAATTGCGTGCGGTTTCATTGCGATTAATTATGCAGCCCTATTTTTGATCAAATAAAATATGTCTTGGTGAGCATAAAACACTTATTTTTTACAATAAAAATGTCACTGACTCTAAACTTTTAAACTACAGTGTATATAATATTTACATTTTGCTGGATCAGTTGTAGTACTGGCAGAATATATGTTACACATTTAAACCTTTACTTTCCATCTCATCTTACCGGCCTGTTAGTGTTTCTTCTGTCTTTTAAGGGGATTTTAACAACTAACCCAAGTTCTTCTTTGAATAACTTAATTGGTACAATATCATTTACCACTTACACGGATTGTTTAATCACTTAAACTCTGATATCATTAACATTTAATCTCAGATGTGACATAAAACATGCCCCCCTGAAGCACCATCACAATTTAATTTACCATGTGTCAGTTTGTTTGTCTAAGTGGTTCAATCTTGTGGTTACTCTGTCTTCAGGGGTTTTAAAATCATTTTCCTCCTCTCAAATATGACCAAGCTTACACACATCAAAACCTGTTATTATTGTAGATTGAATAACTGCAGGGCACTGAAACATACATGAGTGTAGCAATTATGTGGGTATGCCACATAATATCCAAGTTTATTAAGCATCACTGTTGAATTTTAGCATATGTTTTCGTTGACACTGCTAGATACTGTATTAGATGCTAAAAGGCTCCAAGTAAGACCACTAATGAGCAAGGTAGATGATAGAGACAGGTGAGCTTTGTTAATTACATTTTATATAAAACTGAAGAATGTGGCCTCATAAACTTGCTAATGAGTAGTATTTTCTTAATATCAAAAACAATAGTTTAAGCATGATTCTGTATTAGCCAGAACTTCCCACAGATTTAACCACACTCTCAGGCCTGCTTAGTGAACCAAGGAGGACTATATAATATCTATAATATCTAGAGTAAGCTGTAAAATAATAAAAATGGATGCCAAGAAAAGAAAAACTACCAGTGATAATGAGCATTGTGACTTAAAAACTATTTAGCCTGGAAATCTCAGTTGAAGAACATCTCATAAATTATTCAGATATGTGTCTTTAGTTTGGTCTTTTGGCCCTTTAAATTTTGCACTGACTTCATAAATAGCCTTTTGTGTCCTCTCCTTGTGCAACACTGGGTCAAAGGCCCAAAAGACCAGTCATATTTGGCTATGAACCCAGGGCTTGATTAGCCTCAGTCGCCTTCCAATTAGCTCCAGAAAAGTCTGTTCACATACTTACAATTGTGCTTGGCGTCAGCGGCATACAATCTCTGCTCTTATGTGTAGTCTTGCCAAAAACATGCTAGCATGGATGCAGGACAAATGGGTTATTAAAGCAGAGCCTGTTTAAAAAAATCTCACTGTTTGGTCGACGGTCTTCTCAGGCACCAATTAGAGCCATTCAGAGCAAAGAGGCAACATGTTGTTTGTAATTGGTCCCCCTTTATTCAATACAGAAAGGTGTGTGTGTTTTGCGCAGATATGAATGGTTTGACCACTTTCAGTTGCTCTAAACCAGTTCCAGATTTCTTAGAAGACTGAATGTTAATGGTTTGCTTGTGTCACATGATCAGTCTTCCACCCTGCTAAGTCCATTTGGGCCTCCTGATACATTGCATTAAAAATCCTGCACACTTTCAAACTCAGCACTTCAAAAACCATTACGCCACTCATCTACACATTCAGAGCACACCATCTATTGGCCTTAATACAGAGGGAATTCTTACCAGCACTTGGAGACACTGTAATTCAAAACAAAACGATCTGGATAAAAGATTTTGTTTCTTTCATCGTGTAATGTTTTGGCATGCGATAAAAGGTCTTGGACGTCAGTTCTACGGGTGTACAATTCATATGAGACATAAAGGAAAATGAATTGAGAGCAGATGGAATAGTGCACAGGCCCAATATCACAATTCATAAACATCTGGTTTAAGAATTAAGCTTGGGAAATGTTCTCTGGTGGTGCGTCAGGGTAAACCGAATTCATAATCAGTGGCAGCATTTAGAATTACAATTAACTTTCGATGGAGAAGAGCTATGCAATTTACGAAATGCAGCCATATTGTGAACGCGGTATATTTAATGACTACTGTTTTTTGGTATTTGATATACTCCATCCTCTTGCTCAAAATATATATTTAAAGAGAGAGGAGTCACATGAGGCAGAACACTCAAAGTATGAGAATAATGGTTAGAGAGTCAGACTGGTAACCCTAAGGTTGCAGGTTCGATTCTCAATACCGGCAGGAAAAGACTGAGGTGCCCTTGAGCAAGTCACACTCAAAAAAATGATTCAAGGCCTTCTTAGATATGACACATTTAAATTGTGTTCACTTTATTTTAATATATCTAATTAGGAATAATACGTATATATATTTAATAAGTCTAACGTAAAATGTATAAATAGTGTCATCTATGAGATTTTATTTAATATGGTTAACTCAAATTAATTTGGCTTCGGAGCGCGCCATTTGCGCATGTGCAAGACAAGCTTAGAGAAGAACATACTAGTGTGGCCGCCATTTTATCGTCTGCCGCCGCAAGAAGGACTGCAACGTCGTATTCGTTATTGGTAAGTATTATCTTGTTTGAGTATTTGTAACAAAGAATTTTCCTCACTGTAAGAGGATGTGTAACTTATATCATAATTTTGAGTGAAATATGCATGCAACAGCAGTGAAAGTTATGCGAGGTGAATTGTTTTAAGTGTCCCTTCGATAGCTTAACTTACTCACACAACGTGCAAATTCTGTGTTAGACCAGTCTAACGATCCCGAATTTGACTGTAACTGTGCAAAATTGGTTCTTAGCTTATTGGTTTGCTAGCTGGATTGATATATCCGTCATAAAATGAATTAGAGGCTTGCGATCGCCGCGATTGTTTCGGCGCCGAATCTATTTTTAGCTGCGTCACTCACTCACGCTGAATTGGCCACAGTGCGTTTTTCTTGATCAAATTTGACCTGCCTAACATGAAAAATAAGACATTTCAGCATAAAATCATGAAGTGAGGTGTTCCGTGTTTCACAATCACCATAATGACATTAAGTGCTGTGGGGGGGAAAATACACGAAAACATCTGTTTAAATAATTAACTATAAGGTAGAACGTATATCTCAATATTAAGATTACTTTTATCATGTAAACTACCTATTTACAACATCGTAGCTGAGCTGCCCATGGTAAATCAGAGCAAGTGACATACAGGGGTTAACCTAAGTTAACGTTACATCAGAACACCTGAAAAATGTGACAGAATGGACGATATAGTCGTCTGTTTTTGCATTAAACACACTATTTGATTAACGCTATAAAACGCATATTTGTTGAAATTATCAATCTATGTATTCTGTGAACTCCCATTCATTTCTCAAAAAAAATAATAATAGGCATCTAACATTATCTATCTATATATAATACATACGCACTTTGATATGCACGTACCCCACACTACTAAACCTACCCAAGGGTTTACAGTGCGTAAATAGGCTATGCATGTAAAAAGTCATTTTTGCATATCAACTGCGCGATGAAACACAAAGCATGCTATAGATATGCATTTTCATGCGACTGGGTTAAATATTGCTGGTAGACAATTGTACCAAGTAAACATTTTAAATTATTTTAAAATCAATTTAATTACTTGAGAGAATTGTAAAGTGTCATATTAAGGGATTAGTTCACCTCAAAAAGCATATTTTCATATGAGTACTGGTTCCCACTCCTAATCAACATCTTCTCTTTCACAGATTTATGAATATGACCAGGTGAACAGCAACCTCCTAGTTATAGTAAGTCATATTCAAATATTCTGATTTAGGCTACTTGTGTCATTTGTTAAATATGGTATCTTATAATACTTTTTTATTCTTCTTTTTAGGATTGTGAATGTGGCAGTGCAAAGAATGTGTCCATCGAAACTACCTAGCAGGTATTTGTTGCTGCAGCATTTTATGCAGACTCATCTGTGCTTTAGGGGCAGTTTTCGCTATCCATGTCCATACACAGATTGCCCATGCACGTTTAGTATATGGAGTAAGCTTCTTAATCACACGTACAAAATACATGCTAAACAGGAAACTCCAAAGCCAGAAGAATTAACAACATTCCAGTGTCATGTGTGTTCATGCAAGGAGCTAGCAACAGAAAGATTATTTTCAACACATAAATGGACATCTCAGGCATAATGAAACAGTTCAGTGTATGTTTGTAGGATGTGCATTTGAAAGTAACATTTACAGGACATTTAACACCCACAGATACCGGAAACACAATCCACATTCCACATTCATTAATAGACTTCAAACCCATTGTCGTCAGCCAATGCCCATGATAGAGGTGTTCAAGAATCAATGGCCAGCTCTTTTTCAGCAGAGTGAAGTAAGTAAACATGTTATGTAGTGTTTTATTTTAGTCGTTATTAGGTTCTTTTCATAGTAAGAAATTGTTTTTGTGTTGTTCTTTTTTTTTTCATTTTGAAGGTGAACACAGAGTTCATGCAGATCACTACGAAGCCACTGCAATCAATATGTTCCTACAGCTGGACCACTTTTCAGATAAACTGATGCAGATCTTCAAGAGCAAAGGAGGAGTGAAGGGGCAAAAGATCAAAAACGCCCTGGCGATCACAGACTCTGTTAGTATAAATGCATGCAATGTCTTCTGTTTTGTCTAGTTATTGTACAGCTTTCTGCATTTGGCTAATTTCAGTCTTGATTTCCCCCCTGCTGTAGTGTGACAACATAAACATCAGGAGAGAGTGCACCCTGAAAGGCCTGATGATCTACCCGACTGAAGATCCAGACTCTTTCTTCAAGGAGTATGTGGTAAGTGATTTTTTTTTTTATATATATAACAACAATTCTGTTAATACTTTCATGTTTTATAAAAGAAGATATGATTGATTATTATTAAATGCTCAATTTTCATTTCACAATAAAATATGTATTAGTGGAATAATAATATTTTGTTTTATTCATTTTAATAAAATAATATTTTTAATAGTAATAATTTTGCAGGGGTAATAACTTTTTTCATTTTATGTGTATGCCTTTCATTGTTCATCTGAACACAATAGAATTTGTAGAAGTTTTCAGATGTGTATGTCTATGTCCATAAAATGGAAGTAAATAGCAGCCAACAATGTAATAGTAAAAGTGAAAAGTAGCAATGCAATTTGCCGATTACTTTTAAAATATAAAGGGTCAAATTCACCTGGGCTTAACCAAAGTGTTTTGTGTTTTGTCCAGGCCACTGAGGATGCAGAAAATGAAATCCCAAACACAGTCAAGGAGATTGTACAGAAGACATCGGAGTTGTGATCGAGGGCATTAAGGTTTTGAGCGACCTAGACTGCGTGATCCTGGCATTCATCATGCTGTTCGATCTCATTTATGCTCTTGATCTTAATTTTCCTGACAACCTCAAGTACACCTTCAAGTTTATCCAGAAAATCCTAATGAACTTGGATGGACATAGGCTGAATGCAAAAATCCAGCAACTTAAAATCAAGTTGTTTGCATAAGATGTGCACTTTTTTTGAGAACACAATGAGAATTATTTGAGAAAACGTTGTATATTGAGTCATTAACATACTTATGCACGCACACACACCACACATTTTTTTTTTTTTAAACACTCTTACATGCTTTTTCTTACATGCTTTTTGTGTGTATTTCTACTTAGTCGTTCTTGTCTTTAGGGATAGTTCACCCAAAAATGAAAATTCTGTCATTTACTGATCCTAGGGTTGTTCCAAACCTGTATAAATGTATTTGTTCTGTTGAACACAAAGGAAGATGTGTTAAAGAATATGGGAAACTTAACAGTTCTGGGCCACCATTGACTTTCATAGCTGTTGTTTTTTCTTCCTACTATGGAAGTCAATGGTGGCCCAGAACTGTTCAGTTTCCCATATTCTTTAACATATCTTCCTTTGTGTTCAACAGAACAAAGACATTTGTACATGTTTGGATAAAGGCTTTAATGTGTACTTGCATTTTTCTAAGTACTTTTCACATTAAATAACTATTGCACTATTGAGTTTGAGTTTGTCTCTTGTCTCTATGGGGTACAAAATAAGGATTTCCTAATTGATTTTTCAATGAAATGTTCTAATTTAAGTTTAAGAAGCATAAAACTAATTGTATAAATGTATCCATTTCATCTAAACTATTTGATCAAAATTGAGTTGGACCAACTCATTTAAGTTGGTCAAAATTTAGTTGGACCAACTCATTTAAATTGGTCAAAATTGAGTTGGACCAACTCATTTAAGTTGGTCAAAATTGAGTTGGACCAACTCATTTAAGTTGCTCATAATTGAGTTGGACCAACTCATTTAAGTTGGTCAAAATTTAGTTGGACCAACTTAATTACATTTCATTGCATGAATGAGTTTTTTATAAGTTGGGGCTACACATAATTATTGGATGGAAATCCTGCCCTCAATTAAATTGAGTTTGTCCAATGAGTTATTTTTTTGAGTGCACTTAACCCCCAATCACTCCCTGGGCACCACAGAAAAATGGCTGCCCACTGCTCTGGATGTGTGTCCCCTGTTTGCAGTGTGTGTGTGTGTGTGTGTTCACTACTTACTAACTCCTAATGTGTGTGCACTAACTTGGATGGGACAAATTCCGAGTTAATATGAATTATCCACCAATTCACCAAAATGTAAAATAGTTTTGTAAAACAATGTGTTTTGGTTGAATTCACAAAATAATTATTCAAAATAATTTGTGAAAGATTCCACCAGTTTTTCTAAAAGATATGGGTAATAAAGATTCATTCACAAATCAGACATCACTATCATGGTCTTAGTGCAGTACTCAATTTCTTCACTTCAAAATAACAAGCCATTTTTTTCTCACTATTTAGGAGAATAAACAGTCAGTTATTATGATTTGTGAGAAAACGAATTATAGGAAAAGTCACATAATAAAACTACTAGATAAAAAGTGCTAAACTTGAAAAATGTCCGCCATTGAATTTCACCCATGTGTTCTTACCTTGTCAGCTGCAGTTCAGTTCTATTATGCATTTATATGCCTGCAACACATTTTCTTGTTTTCTTGCTCACTGACAGCATATGAATATGGCGACCTGACCTCAGCCACGCACATGTATGCACTAATGAATAATTCACAGTCATGCAGATTTCAGCCACATGAAAGTCTGGCAAGAATATAACAACTCTGTTTTTCATTCTTTTTCTCTTTCTCTCTGCCAGACAGGCAGTTGTGAAGTTCAATGAAATCACACCTGTAACAGTATATCACTCCAACTTTCTGTAGAATATAACAACTTTTTTTTTCTTCTTTTTTTTCTCTTTCTCTCTGCCAGACAGGCAGTTGTGAAGTTCAATGAAATCACACCTGTAACAGTATATCGCTCCAACTTTCTGTCAACAGATAAACAACAAAGAACATGATGTAGAAAGTCACTTAAATTCTGTTCTGATACTGGTTATATATAATCAGCAGAGGGTAATGATTAAAAAAAACTTCACACATGCAGCACATCATAACTTGCATATGACTCCACATGCACAGCACATTTTCACAATCAACATTTTCCAACTGTGTGAAGAAACCCGTCATGAATTTTTTGACAGCAGTGATATTCAATTTGTCAAATGCTAGTGAACAAACGACAAAAAACCTTACAGTGTTGCATATATATTTATACATGCAGTGAATGGGATCATTTAACTTCAATTCCTGTGCACCCATTACCAGATTAACTTTACAGACAGCTTCAGGCAGCCTCGCTCTCCCAGCATCCCGCACTCTCCCTCTGTTGTGGGCTGCCGACAGTTAGAGGCGAAGTGCACATGTTGGTGTTTATTTCCATTCTGTCATGTGTATGAATCTGATTACAGGTCACTAAGTCAATATTTAGCTTTTGCGGACGGATTGCAGGCGGTCAGTATATTTTGCTTCTTGCCACTTCTCCCAGCATCTGCTGCCAGAAGCCTGTGTGTAAAAATCAAAAGTGCTCCACTGTGACAAATATAAAGACAAACAAACAAGTTCAGAGCGGCTGTGTAAAACAGGGTGGCATTGCATCTGTTATCCTTATTCAAATTTTAGGCATAATTCTTAGCTCTTATAGGTATTTATAAAACGATAACAGTTCCAAATTAGATATCTGTTGAAATAGCAAAGGTTTTTAGGTTTTTGAACATACATGTGGTTTTTATATTTATTACCTTTTATGTTTATATTTAATAAGGAACCAAATGATTTTTAAGACATTTCTAGCATTAAAGGGTTAGTTCACGCAAAAATGAAATTTCTGTCATTAATTACTCTCGCGTCGTTCCAAACCCGTAAGACCTTCGTTTATCTCCGGAACACAAATGAAGATATTTATGATGAAATCCTTGAGCTTTCTGCATGGATCCTACCAATCCTGCATCAGTATCACACGCATGCGTCATCGTACTCATGTGAACAGTGTCAGAGACTGACATGGAAGAGAAGAAATTCTTAAATAAAGTTGTTATTTTGGTTTTTCTTGCGCACAAAAAGTATTCTCGTCGCTTCATAACATTAAGGTTGAACCACTGTAGTCACATGGACTATTTTAACAATGTCTTTACTACCTTTCTGGGCCTTGAAAGTGGTAATAATGTTGCAGTCTATGGGGGATCAGAAAGCTCTCAGATTTCATAAAAAATATCTTCATTTGTGTTCCGAAGATAAACGAAAGTCTTACAGGTTTGGAACGACATGAGGGTGAGTAATTAATGACAGAAATTTATTTTAACCCTTTAACAAACCTGTCTGATATGACAATATAGTCTGTGTTCACTGAAAATACAGTCACTATACAAATAGCCTGACATATGTTGATTATTATGTTGCATAAAGACTCCTAAATTGGTGCATTACCAATTGGTCGGCAACTCAAAGAATTTGTTCAAATAAGCCTGAGGTGCACAAATCTTGGACGCACGCACGCACGCAAAAGGGGCAGTTTCTGTATAACACATCATGGTTAAACTCCAGTTTACATTCTGGCCCTTAGGCTGAGGGGATTTAAAATTTATTAAAATAGAGAGAGTATTTTTCTTTCAGTCATGACTCTATTTCAGGGGTTGCACTGTGCAAGCAGACCACACACGCTCCGACCCAAAGACATGAATACAGACATATGTGAACACTGCGGCAAAAACACACATGCTCACAAATCAGAATGAAAAGGAATTGTTTTCTTTTCTTATAGTTTTTTCAAGTCTCTTTTCCCAGAGTTTTCATTTGATTCTGCTGAGCTTCAGTAATAACAAGTTACAAAGTGAACATTGAAACTCCCTTTGGCAAACCTATATTTATTAATACTTTGGGTAAATTAATAGAAAAAACACAATGTGAATTCAGTGTTGATTCAAAGCTTTAGCACAGACCATATATTCATATATTGTGTTTAGGGAACACAACAATCGCTTTTAAAACAAAAATTCAGATTCATAAAATGTTCAAATTATTTTCTAAATCTGGTTGTATGCAAAACCAAAAACAGCATAAAACAATATTACAGATATTTCACAGAAGCCAAAGAACAGATAGGACTTTCAGGTATTCTTTTCGCAATGCGCCAAGTTTAACATCAATGTAAATTAAGTTGTAAATGTATATGGTTTATATTAATACACCAGTTATCCCTTTGCCCCTAAAATGTTCTTCAAACTCTCAATGCCTGCCTTCGTTTGCAGTGTAATAGGTGAACAACACACAGGAAATAAGTTCAGCCCCCACCACCAACTCAATTTCACTTAAACTCACACACACATCTGGAATTCATTGTGAAGCAGGGAAAAAATGGGGAAAATGAGAGCGAGGAGAGACTGTAGATGCCTTACATTTCCTCTGATGCAGAGATACTGTTGTGTGCCGAAAATCTCCTGGCGGTTTGTTTGCCTGACTTTTTTGGAATGATGGAGGCATTTTGGGAGGGAAACAAATAAGTCATTCACACACAATCCTGCTTGAAAATATGAGTTAATGCCCAGACAGGGCTATTTTTCAGAAACATTGCACTGATTACACTTTAAATCGAAATGCGGTAACAGAGGCTTGTGCAGCCAGAAGCAAACAGTTTCATACGGTAATTCGACAGATGGTCGTATGTAGATGTAGATGTCTCTTTCATCTATGTTGAGACCACCTAAAATGAGACATGGATTACTGTAAGATAGCATAATGCATTTCCTCTGGGTCTCCTGTCAGAGCATTGTAATTTAGGTACAATGTGTGCGGTGGATTGGTGAGAATTAAACAGAATTTAGCATGTTTTTCTAATTACTAGTTTCATTAGATTTATATCCAACTTTCCCAGCTGTTAATATCTCATTTTAAATGTTATAAATAACCGGAAGAATGAACTCTGCATTGTCTTGCTGATGTATGAGGGGTCGAGGTTAATAATAGCATGATAATAGTTCAGGAAAACTGGTATCGAGTTAAACAGACCAAAGGGAAAAGCATAATTGTTTGGATCTCCATTCATAATCAACAGGCCATTATGATAGAGGCTGCAAGTCTCTCTGCGATTAAGTGTACTTGGGATCAAAGCAGCCTGCTATTCAGATAAGGCTGAATGAGAGCAATTTGATTGGTGCCTGATTTGGGAAGCAAACAGATTTTCTCAGTGGATAATTGGACATGATGTCACATTCCTGCCATTTTGACCACTCCCTTCTTGACCTTTTCCAAGCTGCTTTATTTGAAAAAAATTCTTGAATAACTAACAAAAACATGCCGTTTTTGGCAGACAAATCAGCTAACATCCCTGAAGCAGAAATAGCTCCTCCTTTTTCTTACCAGTGGAATTGGAAACACAAGAAAAACCTTTACTTTGTTTTCTGAAGTTTAATTTCCGTACTTTGCTCTAAGTGTTCCCAGCTGCTATCCCCCCTTTACGTAACACTTTTCTCTGCAGGGTTCTGTCTTAATAAGGGTGCTGCGCAGTCCCTGGGTCCCAACATTTATTTTGCACACCACTTCAAGTCAGCTTCCAAGCATTGGTGACTAAGCTCAGATTTAATAACCACAGTTGATACACAGGGTGAATGTAGTCCTCATTGTTGACTGAAACTTATATCTCACTGTACAACCATTTTCTTTTGTTTTTTTTTACAAATTTTATTTTTCCTTCACACAGGTTACCAAATACTCCCTCCACATCAGACAAACAGAAATCCCTGCCTCAAACTTGAGCCATTGGTTGAGCCATTGTTGCTATTAGGTGGAACAGGATGCTCAAACAAATAGAGCAATGCACCATAGAATAAATAAATAACGTATAGTCTATTCCAATTAGGCTGGGGTATTAAAAAGTGTTTTAACATTGAACAAATTATACATTTCTCTTTTAATATACACTTCTTTCTCTTGTTGGGATAAACAATTGTTCTTCCATTTGTGGTATAACTAACAGTAACCTTCATGTCTCTCTGCATTCTTGCACATACAGTCAGACATAAAAGAAGAATTTAGTCCTGAAATAATTGTTGTCATAGTATATATATATTGATCCCTCTGTAGCATAGCTGAGAGATTCAGGCAGTTTACAGCAGTCAGCAACTGCCTTCCACAGCAGCTGATAAGTGTCACCACAAACTTTTTGCACTTGTTCTGTAAATGTGCAACAGTTTTTTGGCTGTGAGATTTTTCTAAATAAACCATTGAAATCAGCAGCTGCTTTGCAAGAGTCTCCATTATTGATATGTAAACTTCTGGCTTTATTAAAAATAGTAAACAAGTGGTTTTAATGTGTGACACTGGCCGTTGGCCAATGTAAATGCTTTTGTTATGATAACAGGCTAATTTCCTGTAGTTAAGATTTTTGTTTAACTTCAGGCCTATTCTCAGCCACTGCCTGGCAAGGGCCTAGAGCTCGAGTTTTGTCAGACTCTTAAACTTAGCTGTAAGGAGCATACCAGATGTGGCTTATTTAAGCAAATTATTAGCTGTTCTAGTACATGTAGCTTTCCAGCGAAGTATTTCCATCCTATTTTTGGCAAAGGGAAGAAGACGACATTCCACTGTGGTAAGATCACTTTTTCCCTGACACAGTGACAGCTCGTGGTGCTTAATCATTTATCTTCATGGAATTCTTGTACTTAGACAATTAATATAACTTCACTCCAACTCTGCCTCCCATAGCCTTTGCTGCTTTCAAACATCCCAAATAGGAATGGAAATAATCCACAAGGCGTATTATGCCTGGAATATGTAAGACGCTGTATGGATTCCCAGTAAAGAATAAAGGCAGACTTTTTTTAGGACACTTATGTTCTATAATAAATACTATATTCAGCCATAAAAGCAGGGACAAAACCAAAGTACTTGGCAATTTAAAATATAGTTGATATAAACCCAGTAGTTTTTACTATAACATTTCTGCTTAAGAAACTATTCTGCTTAAAGTCAACAAGAAATCAAAAGTGAACCCATTTACTTGTGTAATGCACATTCCTGTTCTTAATTTGAATGATTCATTGTTGCATGTCTTCCAAAAAAAAAAAAAAAAAAAATCAGTTCGATGAATAACCTTTAAAGGTGGGGTAAGTCGTTTTTGAAATATGCTGTTTGAAAGTTAGTCGGGCCGACACAACAACAATCGTGTAGCCAATCAGCATAGCAGTATGACGGTGGAGGAGAGAGAATGATTATGAGGGAGATTTGAACTGAAGAAAGACTACAGAAATAGAGATGAATTCAGAAGAAATCCCTTAAAACTACAGGGTTATGTCTGGGCAAGAGCTTTAGGACCCGCGTTAATATTAGAAACGCTTTCCAGCGCTGGAGAGAGCTCAGTGGGAAGGCCTGAAAACAGCCACGGAGGCTTTGCTCAACGCGTTGCTCCACACGAGAGTAACACTGGTTTTGAGTGTCATTGTGTGTCACAATGTGCTGCTGTGTGCTGCTGTGCTGCTGTGCTGTTGGCAACTAACAACCAACTCTTGTTTGTAATTACTATTGTGTACTGTTTATAAATGTTTTTGTGCTTCCTTGTCATTCGTTCATCATCTGCGCTTTATTTCTCGTGAAGCATTATTCTGTTATGATAAACAAACATCCTCTCTTGTATTGCGTGCGTAACAGAGGCCAGTTAGTCAGAGTCGCCTTGGTGACTGCCAGTGAATGCGATGTTTAGCGTCATTGTTAGTGCACTTGCTCGAAGATCGGGGTTCGAGAGCTATCCGGAGAAGGGCTGTTAGGATTGGAGTGTGAGTTTTGGAGGCGGAGCAATGAAGAAGGGGTCTGTTTGTATGGGTTGATTTCAAATATCAACATTGGCCAAAAGCATATTTCAAAAACGACTTACCCCACCTTTAATCAAAATGAATTAACTTGCTCTTCCTCTGAAATTACTTTTGCTGATGTCAGTAGGTTGAGTGGACTATTGAATAACACTAACTAGTAGCCAAACAGCAACTTAAAAATTGCTTAAGCAACTCCCATTCATGTATGGCTTCATAATGGTATGTTCAGTAAAAGTGTGGTCACATTTACTGTTGCTAAGTGAAGTTTCGCAAGAGCAAGAAAGCGGGACTGGTTGTGACAAAATAAGATGAATTATACGGGAATAATGATGATGAAATAAACATCCAAAGCTATCCAAGCAACTAACCCTAAAAACTGCTTTCCAAACAAACAATTTTTTGGGGTCATTTTATAACATTCTAGTGTAAGTCACCACCCGAATTAGCACCTCGTCCATAGAGTGGTGCAGGTATGAAGTCAGAACCTGGAAGACTAATTTTATAATGTTTTTTTTTATTATTATTCATGTGTAAAATAAAGGCACTGGTAAACATAACTTGACTATACTTTGATGTTTTGTTCTACAATGTAAATTACACACACCCATAGCGAAAACACGAATTTTGAAGCACGTATGTTCATTTTTGAAAATGTGTATTTCTAATAAGTAACTAGATAAGACAGTTTGGGGGGTGAGTGTGTGCAGTGTAAAACGTCAAAGGATCGTCAAGTTATGTTTACCACAGGCTTTATTTTACGCATAAATTGGAACCCCCCATTATAAACCCCCATAGGAAAATTCTTGAAGGAACCGGTGGCAAATTAGACTTCAGGGTTCTGACGTCATTTCTGCACCACTCTATTGTGGATCTTCAGTTATGAATCTCCACCCACAGAGGGATCACTGCCAGATTAAGAGGCTTGTTATTGGTTGGCTCTGCAAATTTGTGTCAAAGTTCACCAGAACTTTTCACCAGAATTGAAACCCTCAGCAAAATTTGCATAGCTAAATTTCTTCACCATCCAAAGGTCACCTGACAAAAAATGTTATCGTCCTGATTCACATTAATTAACTGTATTTTGCTTGTGAAATTTCACAAAGCAAAGGTAAATGTGACCACAAACTCCACTTCACCAACCAATCATGATAAATGGAAGTCCCTACCTACTTTTCCCCCTCTAGTTTCATTTTGAAATATGTCATAGTTCAGAAGTGAAATAGGTTGCGAATCAGGATTTCGATTTAAAGACTAGGAAATGGCTATTCTGGATTGTCTATATATTTGTTTAGACACCATGTTTGAGTTTTTACCACATAAGATCTTCCATAATGTCTTCCTCATTACTCCATTTCCTCTTGTCTGTCAACCCGCAGGGCTCTGAGGGCATCTAGAATGACACAGAGCTGAGGGTACCAGCACACTGGAGCTGATTATTCCACATCATCCTTCTCTTTTGCCAACAAGATCGAATTACCATCTCAACCATCCGCCACTCCAGCCGGGCCTTGTAATCTCTGCTGGCCGATTACATTTCATAATCTCTTTGCACTTTCAAAAGGAGTTACAGTGCAGACAAGACATTTATTCTGTGCATGTGGTTGCATCAGGCTGGCATAATGTTTTATGTAGCTAACTTGGGGCTCATGATCTTTGCGCAGGAATGACGGGGCAGGGAATTCACACGTGTATCATGTTATCATCATCATTACCTTGAGGTCCTTCAGGGAGAGGTTATAATTTCCAGATCCTGTGAGAGTCCAACCCAGATCTAAATCATGCATTAAAACATATGCTGGGGGATTATAGACTGATGCTGATATTTTGTTGGTCCTGGAACAACATTTATGTCCAAAAATGTAGTCCCTTTCCCTACCCCTAAACCTAACCACATACCATAAAATCAGAGGGAAATGATTGGTGAATAACACTTTTGTAGAAGCACCTACAATAACCTTGGTTGTAAGCATAAACTTGGCAAACTGTAAACTTGTCCTTCAAATCTGATCTGATCCAGAAATATGTACTTGGTGAAATCATGTTCACCATCATTTCCACACCATTGGTGGCAACAATTTGAACTTCAGTCTTTTAGGGTGTACTGTGCCTGAGCATGTTTGACCCCCAAAGTCTGGTTCGTTTGACTAGTGCGATCGCGCCGTACCATGTCCGGGCGCGGTTCGTTTAACCGTCCCTAGCCCACTTGGAAGAGGTAGGCCAGAGCACGGCGCAGTTGGGCTCTGGCACGGTAGTGTGATCACTAACCGCTACTACTTTTGTGTGCGTTACTGTCATCATCTTCTATTACTACTTGGACAGAACGCTTTTCAATTCTTTTAATTAAATCGAGTATATTTAGGTTTATTAAGGGTCTGGTTCTCACCTTATTGATGAACAGGAATTGTAGTGTGCAAGTAAAGCTGCAAATTCCTCTATCAACATCAGCTGCCTCAGTAATAATCGTATGATACATGCAGAACAATCAAGTTAAAATCGCTGCATGGCACAGTTCTTCTTCCTGTTTTCTTCAGAAGAAAAAGTTGCATCGTAAATTATGTAAGCTTGCTCTGGCCCGGAACGTTAGGTGCAATGTGTGTGCTGACCAGCGGGGGAGTGGGGAGGGGGACAATCACGCCAGGGCACGGTACAAGACAACCGTGCCTACACCCTTAGACATACATAACACAATTGACATTAACATAAGCTGCGAGTTAAGAGTCAGGACTATTTGTTTGTGAAATTGTCTGACCAATGAACAACAGGGGGAGTCTTTGAAAAATACATTATTTTTAGCAATTTACATTTACATTTATTCATTAGGCAGAAGCTTTTATCCAAAGCGACTTGCAAATGAGGAAACAAATGAGCAATTTGGTTGCCAAAAAATTACACTTCACCTTTAGACAATGTGGTATGACAAAAATATTTGCATATATTCTTTTGTTTCAATTCTGACCTAACATTAGACTCACTAATTGTTCTTTCAGTTACTAAATTGTATCTTTTAAACATCCAATTACTGACCCCAAACTTTTGAACAGTAGTGTATGTAGTGTATAGTATTTTTATGTCAGGAATTGCAGTATCTATTATTAACGTAACAATTCTTCTTCATTGTGTCTGTGGTACCCTCAAGATGGCACTGCTCATTGGGAATGGGCACTGTATATCTGCTTATAAACTGTTTTGTAATGGTGAGTGCTTGAACAAGAGGCACAGGACACACAAGGAAATATTTACAGTAAGAATACATGCACATTATGGTCGGTGAACCTTAGTGAACTCTCCCAGACTACAGCGAGTGCCCTTAAGAGGTGGTGGGTCTGATATATTACTTTAAACAAGCAGGGCCAGCTGAGGCTAGGTAGGTCTTAAAAATGGCACTTGTGTAAACATTTAGGAGCAGAAACAGTGTCTGAGGGTTGTTAACGTCTCGTGGGTCTTTACTAACATCATGCTGTGATGAGTGAGTGAAACGGAGTGCTTCTCTCTTATGTCGAGGTTTATCTCTACATTACGTAGTTTATTAAAGAAAATAAACATTATATAGCTTAATAAAGATACTTGAAGTGCCAGGAGGGATTTGGAATTGGGCTGGAGGGCTTCAGACACACACTAAAAAGAAATTAAATCAACCAAACCGCTTTGAAAAAAAAAAAAAAGCAAAAGCAAAACCAGTACTTTTTTGTACTGGTAAAGTTCTGTACAAAAAAAAAAATCACTTTTGTTTGTACACAATTTTACATCTAGAGTTTCCATGTGCATTGTACGAAAATGTATTCCATACTAACAAAACAAAAGCACAAAAAGTAGGGCGACATCCTCAGACATACACACACTTAACAAGCTCATAATTGGACGCTGCGTGATGACTTCCTGTCAGAGCTCCATGAGGGATTCTTGTTCTTGACTCTGCTGATGACCCCAAACCAGAAACCTCAGCTTTCATTCCTCTGCCCTTGAAATATGCCCTGTGGCTTTGAAAAGCTCTCCAGTGCATTATCAACTGGCCAGTTTTTATGTCGCAGGCGTCTGCCTTCATCCGGTGTCCCTTGTAGCACATATTTAGCTGAAACGCCTGTGTTTTATTTCTAGAATTACTTATTTTGTATACTGCGAGATAAATCCAATCTTATGCTCATAGACAAAAAGATATACAGTATATATATAAAAAAAGCACAGCTGCTTTGAGACTGCTACATTTAAAGCCTTCCACTATGCATTCGCTCCTTTGACAACACAGAGAGACAGATTTTAGTGTCAAAAGATGTTTTGGTCTAAATTTATGCAACAGGGAACTGACTATGATGATGACAGCCTTTAAACTGTTTAATGTGGAGAAGCGGGATCAATCAGAAGGTAAGCCTTCATGGAATGTGCTAATAACAACCAGATCAAAATCATGTTTATCACTGGCACCTTGTAAAGGAGGCGATCCCTCATCTGAGCAGCACCAAATCTACTGTCTGCACAGCTGAATGCCTAGAGCCGTCAGCCAGCATGAACAACCTGAGGGAGACTTTTACTCCTGCAAGGCTTAGATAAAGTTGCTTAGTGAACACAAAAAAACAACAACCAAAAACCGAGTATCTGCCAATATAATCTTTCCTGGAATTCCTTCCTTTCAAAATAACAAATATTCGTTAGATGAAATAAATATCTTTCACAGAAGACCCAAAGACAAAGTTTCATTGCCTGAATTGAACTTGTAATTAGTTCCACCAATTGTTTCCCAAGTGAGTTCTCACAGACAAGAGGCAAGCCAGTGTAATCCAGGATGGCTCAGACCAAAGATGCCTAATTCCTCTGAGCCCCTGTTTCCCACTGACGACAAAGATGAGACAGTGTCATTATTGTTCTCTCTCTCCCTCTCTCTCTCTTCTTTTCTCCCTCTCTCAGTTTCTCCAGCTCAATTTTTTTTCCCAGTTGGAGGGTGAACAATAGGTCATTCATGCTCTCCTGTCATCCATCAATGGCATGAAACTGCAGAGATGCCCATGGGATCTTGATTACAAAGTCTAAAATACAGATGTACTACAACAGAATGCTCAACAGATAGGGTGTGCATCTGCATATATGAAATGTGATGTATACGCCAAATATCACTTGTGAACAGGATATTATTATACTATGTCATTTCAAGTGTAAAAATATTATTTATTGTGTGCATTTAGGATACATATTTAAAAAAAAAGTTTAGAAATGTTTTTGCCATCACCATCATTTCTATCTCAAAACAGAATGCTATTAAACGCAATATATCATTCAGGATGTGGAAATAAATGAATGAATGAATAAATAAATAAATAAATAAAATAAAATACCAAAGGTAAATGTCTTTAGATGAAAAAAAAATAAAAAACACCCATTAACTTTTATTGGGTGGAAAAAAGCAGCTTGGACATTCTTCTAAATATCTCCTTTTGTATTTTATGTTAAACAAAGTAATACAGGTTTGAACAGACATAAGGGTCAATAAATAATGACATAATTATATTTTTTTGGATGAACTATACCTTCAAATTTAGAATCTCCTTTCTCCACTGCTTGATCACCATCACCATAAAAAGCCAAAAAACAACATAAAATGCATATTCTTAACTTTTAGATGAGAAGAAGAAGTGATCTACCATCACAGGAGCTCCACCAAAACCATAGGTTTCCTATATTAACATCAAAGGTCGCTGTGTTCAAAGACAAGCATGAAGATAATGGCTGAATAAATCAGATCAGGTATACTCACCTAAACACAAACAGGCTACAGTACAAAAAGCCTTTCCACATAAACGATAAGATTTAAAGTATAGGCAACAACCTTTACAGACTGAACTTCAATTTTGAATAATGATTAGCAGGTTCCTGGAAATAAGCAGCTTGAGATCTAGTCACTGCAATAATATAAAGCATAGTCCGTTGGTATGTATTTACAAAGCCCTGAAACCATCCTGTGCCGTAGAACTGAATGCAATCTCTGCATTTTGATAAGGAAACAGGATTTAAACATTACTGAAGTTAAATAGTTTGCCTTGCTCGTTCTCCTCTGTTTAGTGTGACTACTGTGTGACAGTTAGTGGTTTACACAACAGTCTCAGAGTTAATTTTGCCTGTTTTACTATTCTTACATTTATAACTTATTCTTTCTCTGTCCTCTCTCTTATTTTTGTTCCTAACACGGCCTGTGCTGTCGTATCCCATAAATGGTTAATGACCCCCCTGCGCATAGCAGAAAAGCTCTGAGACTGAGTTGTTTTGGAGAGAGAAATAGTAAAATGTACTGCTTCAACCAAGCAACTCTGGACCACCCGGCTCGGAATAGCACATAATACAATCCAGAGCGCTCTCTCTCTCTCTCTCTCTCTCTCTCTCTCTCTCTCTCTCTCTCTCTCTCTCTCTCTCTCTCTCTCTCTCTCTCTCACCCTTTTTTATTCATCTCCCTCATGGTCTCATCTGATGTTCCCCCTCCTTCGATCTACCTATATTTGGGATCCCTTGACTTGCCGGAATGTTCTGGCCCATGTGGTTACAACAAATATCATCTCCTGTAGACCGCCATCAGCTGTAATTTATGACGCAGCAGACTGAATCCCAACCTGCGAACTGGGTCCTGGTGTGTTTCAAGGGAGGCATGTCCCTGCATCTATCATATATGGTGGTGTCAACTAAGAAATTCACTTTTTGAGTACCTTAACTTCACTTTCAGTGCTTTGCAGATGTCTCTATGTGCACATGATGTTCTAATTATGATGGCACTAATTATTACAATGATGTCAAAGCACTTGGGTGGATCCTTAAACCACGCATCCATGAAAAGTGTCTCTTCTTAAAGGGACAGGCATATGACTTATGATCTATAGTCCAGTCTTAATAAGCCATATGATTACTTAGTAATAGTATGAAGTTTAAGTTTAAGTTTATTTTCACTCTCAAACACTTAAACTAAAGAGGACTACTTTCATGTTGTGGGTTCCCAAACAGAAACTGAGCCTCATGCATCTGTATTAACTTAATCAGCTGCTCACAGTATCTGTAATCTAACTGACACTCAAACTCAGCACACATGACCTGCTGAAATTGGGCATCATTCACGAAAATGTTCTTTCTCCCGTCTGCTTTTTTGTGGCATGATCCAGAACGAGCTACACGGATCATAAGTTTGGCGAGAGTCCCGGGGGGCTTCCAGAAAAAAACTGAAGTCCTCATTGAGGTACTCACTGAGAGACACACTGTAGAAGGCCTTCTGGCGCCACAACCTAGAAACCTTCTGGCATGAACATTGATCTGCTGACAAGAAAATGGTCTGATCCATGAGTTTTAACAATGAAAGAACTAGATTGACCACCACAAAATTCATAATAACTATGATGATTTATGATTATGATGGTTGGAGGAGCCATTAAATGCCCTAAAAGACAATCGCCTATACCCAGGAGTTTTGCTGTGATTCATCTATTTTAAACACAAAAATATTGCAATACTGCATTTATTGTTCTGTCCCAGTAACCCATTGTAATCCCTTAAATCCAATAAACAAAGAGCTTGTTTGTAGAAATGTGAAACTTCCTTTTGAAACATGCAAACCGAATAGGAATTTCAAGCTGCATGCTCATTTCGATGAGCCTGAATTTATAAATCTGACCACAAGCTTGGGTTCTGAGACTATAAAGCTGGCATTATAAACAGTTTATTTGAAGTGGCACCATCTTGACAGTGAGACTACAACAGTGATTCATTTACAATAACAGTGGCATTTATGCCAACTCTGACCAGCATAAACAAACAGGAGATTGTGTTCTGACCCTTTCAAATAAATGCAAACACAAGGGACGTTACATGTCACCCACGATTAGTCAAGTAAACTTAGCTGACAAATTAAATCAGATGGTTTCCAAAACAATTCTTTAACAAACACATACACCGCATTTGCTGTCTAAAGGTGCACTGTAAAGTGCGAAGATTGCAATCTGGTGAATAAAAGAGTGTATTATGTTGACCCTACACTGTAAGTGCACCAGGAAGGATAAGATTGGATTTACATATAATAAACATAGGGGTTTTTTTCTATATAAAATGCATATAATAATGTTGAATATTTTAAACCATTTAATTTTCTGAAATAAAATGATAAATAATGATCTCAGAGTAACAGGTGCCCTTGCCTCGAGCCTACCGTGCCACACTATATCCTGTCTAGACAAGCATAATTTCCTTTCTGGTGAGAGGGTCAGCTTGTTTGTATTTTTATGGAACTGTAGGGAAAAAATGATGTTAGCTCACTTTGGACTGAGAAATAATGCTGCTTTTTAGCAGTTCCCGAGCTTGGCAAGTTTTGACCATTCAAAGGTGCTCCTGTAAACTTGAAATTGTCAAGGTATGTCGGACAACATTTTTCAGTTATAAAGTTGATGTAAATGCAAGCAATTGTATAATATTTGGCATATAATCCTTTTTTATATTTCAAAACAACAGCCAAAATGGAAAGAGTGATGATGAAACTGCTCAAATTTCTTCAAGTATGGTTCACTAAAATTCAAATATTAAATAAAATATAAATATAACATATAAAATAAACAAATATTGTTATTGTTATTTCTGTTATATATTGTTATTATAATTATATATGGCTGGTTGCACAACCTATATATATATATATATATATATATATATATATATATATATATAGTTGCCCTATATTTGTGATTATTTGTGAAATGTATTAGCAATTTTGAGTGAAA
Source organism: Leuciscus leuciscus (assembly GCF_965113295.1). Taxonomy (NCBI): domain Eukaryota; kingdom Metazoa; phylum Chordata; class Actinopteri; order Cypriniformes; family Leuciscidae; genus Leuciscus; species Leuciscus leuciscus. The sequence continues at coordinate 24,065,594 of NC_138729.1, forward strand.
ATTTTAAATAACCATTTATTTCAGTGCATTAATTGTGAGAATTTCCCAAGCTACATCATCTTCTAATTTATTCTGAGTTTTGATACACAAAGCATCAGCAGTCCCAAACTCTCTTTTCATTTCAACAACTGTGAATGAAACATCTAAAGTGAGTCACAGGCACATTATTTGCCCACTCCCTTCTGGACCGGCTCAGACAGCCAAACCCAGTTTCTCCCACCATCCACAGGAAGTCACACTGCCTCAGAGCGGTCTGAAATGGAAGCTCTGTCAGTTGGGGAAAATTCCTTTTGACCTCATGTCTTTGGGGAGAAACACACAAACAGCTCCTTTGCAGGCTTATTTTTAATGCCACTATCAGAGAGCTCACAGGGAAAAATTTAACCTCTGTGTTGTCATAGTGTCTCACAGTCCTGGGAGAAACACCCTATGGAATAAAGCAATGGGACCCTGGTGACGAGCTTGTTCCCAGCAGTTTCACGATTCTTATGACTTAGTTTACTAAAGGTTTGCATGTTTAAAATCATGTGCAAACTTGGTAGCACATGTAAAAATAACCAAAATTATATTCTATCTTCAGATGCAAAATAAAAAAGTAAAAAACGCAAAAAGTGCCTTGTCATTTTATTTACAGTATGAGTTTCCCTTAAAGGGATAGTTCACAAAAAAATGCCTTGGTTACGACTGTAACCTTGGTTCCCTGAAGAGGGAACAAGACACTGCATCTATTGAGGCTGTGGGAATGCTTTGCGTGCTTGCGTCGTGAAGCACGTTTAAAATCAGTCCAATGGTGTGACAAAATGTCAGAGGAGGGTGACAGAGGAGGGGAGCGTCTATACCCACGCCACCATAACGACAAGTGTCTGTTTAGTGTGAAATTGTGAAGAAATCACTAAGACGAGAGCACCTGAGCCCCTGGAGCTAAAGTCCACGTTGTAAAACCTCACGAATGTGTGTGGTGAGAACCAGCCTGCGGCATCACAAACATCTAATGCCTGAATTGGATACAGCATATTATTTATTTCCTGGTCTGAATCCTGGAATGGAGGAGGACAGAAGGCCTGTAATACAATAGATCTGGCCACATTAGTGGGGACCTTAGGAATGTACCCTGGCCTAGGGTGAAGTAACGCCTTTACTGTGCCGGGTGCAAAATCCAAGCACGAAGGGGCAACCGACAGAGCTTGCAAATCTCCTATCCTTTTAAGAGAAGTGTTAGTTAGGAGGAACAATGTCTTAAGAGTCAGAAACTTGACTGGAACCTCTTCAATAGGCTCAAAGGGAGCCAGGGATAAGCCTTGGAGCACCACGGCCAGATCCCATGCTGGTACCCTAGTGCGTACTGCAGGTCTCAACCTCAAAGTGCCACGGAGGAAACGTGTTACCAAAGGGTCTCTCCCTAAAGACATACCACCCAAAGGAATGTGGTAACCAGCTATGGCCACCACATAGACCTTTAAAGTGGACAAGGATAACCCTGCAGTGAATTGCTCTTGCAGGATCTCCAGCACTGTACCAACAGGGTAACCCAGTTAACTGGGTCCAGCTGATGACCACTGCACCAGGAAGTGAAAACTTTCCACTTGAAGGCGTACAGTTTCCTTATGGAGGGAGCTCTGGAGTGAAGGATGGTCTCTACAACCTCAGTTGAGAGTCCAGAATCAATGAGCTGGGCCCCCTCAGAGGCCAAGCCCACAGCTTCCACAGTTCTGGGCGGGAGTGAAGTATTGAGCCCCCTGCCTGGGACAGAAAGTCCCTCCTGACCGGAATCTCCCAAGGAGAGCTGTCGAGGAGAGACACAAGATCCGAGAACCACACTCTGCCCGGCCAGCGTGGGGCGATCAAGGTGAGATGGACCTTGTCCAGGTGAACTCTCTCCAGAACTAGGGGCAAAAGCATACATACGTAGCCTCGACCACGTCTGAGGGATGTCATGCTTGAGGGAGACCCAGAGTGGACAGTGAGACGTCTCACGAGACGCAAACAGATCCACATGAGCCTGGCCGAATACCCTTCATACCTGCTCCACCTCGGAGAGGAGCCTCTATTCCCCAGGCCTCAGCCCCTGTCTCGACAGGATGACTGCTTCCTGGTTTTGGCACCCTGGAATGTAAGCTGCCCTGAGTGAAAGCAACTTTCCCTGGAACCACAGGAGGATTTGGTGCACCACTTTGCAGAGTGGGTGTAAGCGCTAACACCCCTGGTGATTTATGTACCACTGATATGTTGTCTGAGTGGACGAGCACATGGTGGCCCCTGAGGTCTGGGAGGAAATTCTTGAGAGCAAGAAAGACAGCTATCATTTCCAGACAGTTGATGTGCCAGGAAAGATGATGCCCCCTACACCGACCCTCTAGGATTGCTCTCATCCCGTGAGGATTGCATCCGTCGTTAGCATCTTGCGACGACAAAGAGCTCCCAGCACGGGGTCTTGGGATAGGAACCTTCAGGGATTCTTCCATATAACTAGGGCACGTAAGAATCGCTGCGTGACCCTGATCATGCGAAATGGGTTGCCCCTCTGGGAAAACCCCCTGGTCTTGAGCAACCACTAGGGGTCTCATGTACAACAGGCCAAAATACTTTCTCATTTACCGTCAGCATTCAGCAAATGCACATAAATATCATTTAAACAAATCTTTAAATATCTAATTTACATTTCATTTCACAAACATTGCAGGCTTAGTGGAATCCAGCTGTCAGATCTTTTGAAGAGTGCATTTGTAGCCTGCATGATCGCGTGTTGCTCTGTGCATGACGGTCAGTCCGTGCGAATTGAATTGGAGAGTTCAGCTTCACTGGAGACGCCTGATCGACAAACTGTGAACGCCTTATTTCAAACAATGCTGTGCTATATTTAGTCATGTCATATTCATGTAATTTTCACTGTGCTGTATGTCAAATTAGTGTTACCTTGTCTTTATTTGAAAAAAATATGTTTCCCAGTGCGCACAAACTTAGATTACAGAGTGCCCTGTTGGATACAGTGTTTACTTACTTTTTATTCATATTTTTGCAAACAATTTCTTTATTTGTGAAAATACTGAAAAATAAGTTACAATCTAAAGTAAGTCTGTTTAATTTAGAGATTTATCTTTTAATTAATTTTCTAATTATTTATTCAAATTATCGCATCGGCCATCAAAAAACAAAACAAAAAAAACAAAACAATATTGGTTGACCACTAGTTTAATGACTATTTTGACAACTGATTGTTTAATGTAATACAGTGTTTTAAATTGTGCAAACAGATAAGTCCATTGGCTTGTTCCAGTCTGGATATTCTCGATAATACACCTCAAAATTGGGAAGATTGCGATTCAGATCGTGGATCGTGATTGTTTGTTATAAGATTGTGATATTCAATTTTGGGAAAATCAACCCAAATTACCCCTTTTTCGAAGGCTGTGCCTTCTAGTCACATTTGTCGCGTGCTGACATCATCGAAGCTGCTTCATTTTTAGAAAAGTAACCATTACATTCCAAAGTAACAAAGAAATTACAATTATTTACGCCTCACAAGGAATAACAGTCAATTTTCTGAAATGAGACATCCTCAATGATGTATGTGACCGATAAATGCGATCTCCAAATGATGCACCTTTCGAAAAAATGTAGCCACTAGACATTGACCATCTTTCCAAAATCCCGCCCTCCAAACACATGCATGCAGACAGAAACGTTGTGAGACGGTTATAATCATCTCAATGTCACAGTGAAACGAAATTAAATAAACATTCAATTTGATGTCAGCAAACACAAACTGTGAACTCAACTTTACTCTGACCTTGTATAAACTCTGTAACGTCAGCTGTCAAAAGCAAAGGTAGTGTTCTTGCATGACAGACAGACACTCTGAGCTTTCTGGATTTCTATATATGGTCTGGCCGGTGAACAGCCATAATGATTGACAGGGAGAAAGTGCCTTAAAATCTTCTGATTGGTTGAATAAAAGAATCTGACTGCTGCCTGATGTGCTCATATTTTATAGTTTACAGAGCAGGGACTGTTACAGAGGCAAGGGTGACATTCAGGAGCTATTTAAGTGATATCTGTCAATCAAAAAATACATTTTTTTGCATGCCGTTTCATAACGGGTTTTTTTACAGCACTTTTAAATTCCTATTATTTGCACATCCATTTATAGTAAATTACCCACAATACTCCCATGCAGCACACATGCAATTTGTTAGACTGCAGATGAACATTAGCATACTTGATTTGAGATCTTAGTAAATATTAGACTTCATTGAGGCAGCACAGCAAGATGGACTCAGTTTGGAAAGAATTGTTCATGTAAGGACACACTGTAAAAACAAACCTATAGAATCTACCCAATAAAATTGAGGTAACAATTTGCACTCACTTTGTTTGGGTAGATTTCATCCCATATTTTTGAATAGAGAGTACCTACATTTAATGGCTATGACATACTAAACAAAATTAGGTAAAGTCTACCTAATATTTCTCAATACATTACACAACTAATTACTGAGTAAAAATTACTCTATTGTTAGCAGGCAAAAGTCCATCTATTTAATTTTTATTAATAATAATAAGTCAATAGAAATAATTAAAAATTACTTATTCAGAGATGGTTAAATTTACCTAAAAATGGCCAGACACAGGATATTTCATCTATTACTTTTTTATTGACCAAAAAACAAACATTTCAAACTAACAAAGGAACTACAAAAGAGCCCTCTTACATTCATATAACATACAACTTCTTCAAAACTTTCAATTTAAAATAATGGGAAGTCAGAATATAGCCTACATTAAAAGCAACATTAAATCTCTCTCACATTTTGTTATTTCAAACAGATCTCATTTACCTTAGTGGACTGACATGTAATATGGATACAAACAAACATTACATTTGTTATAAACTTAACACAAATTAATGTAGGTAAAAAATAACCATTATTCAACATCCAATTTTAAGCGACATACAACTTAATTTCACTCACGTGATAACACTTTACAATAAGGTTTCATTAGTTAACATTAGTTAAATGGTTATTCACCCAAAACTTTAAATTCTGTCATCATTTAGGCTAATCACCCTCATGTCGTTCCAAACCCATAAGACTTACGTTCACAAATTAAGATCTTTTTGATGAAATCTGAGAGATTTCTGTCCCTCCATTTGCAGTCTACACAACTTTGAAGCTTCAAAAAGTTCATAAAGAGATCGTAAAACTAATCCTTATGAATTAAGTGGTTTAGCGCAAATGTTCTGAAGAAAGACAATCACTTTATATGATGAACAGATTAAATGTAGGCTTTTATTCACATATAAACATTCATCAACTCAGACATCAGTTGTGGTAAACAGAAGCTCAAACATGTTCCCTTGATGTGCGAGAACCAATGAGGTTAATTCTCATGTTACGCAGCACATTTGAGCTTCAGCAAGAACCAATGAGCTTCTATTTGTTCGCTGAACAATGTTTATGTGAATAAAAGCCTAAATTGAATATGTTTATCATAAAAGGGGATCGTCTCTCTTCAGAAAATTTGAACTTAACCACTTAATTCATATGGATTTGTTTAACAATCTCTTCATGAACTTTTTGAAAGAGTCAATGAGTTAGTTGTAGACTGTCAATGGAGGGAGAGAAATCTCTCAGATTTCATTAAAAATATCTTTATTTGTGTTCTGAAGATAAAAGAAGGTCTTACAGGTTTGAAACGACATGAAGGTGAGTAATTAATGACATAACTTAAATTTTTGGGTGAACTAGGCTATCACTTTAACTACTTTGAATGAACAACACTTCTACAGCATTTATTAATCTTAGTTCATGTTAATTTCAGCATTTATCAATTAATTATTATAATAAAAAGTTGTTAACATTATAATGCACTGTGAACTAATATGAACAATGAACGACTGTAAATCTTAGTAAAGATTAACATTGTATTGCTCATTAATAGTCCATCTTAATTAATGCATTAACTAATGTTAACAAATGAAACCTTATTGTAAAGTTTTACCACTTACGTTATAAAACTTCTTCAACACTTCCCATTCAAAATAAACGCCTTCATGTGATGAAACAGTCTGTGGCTGAACTTATAATATTCTTCTTGCACGGTCTTCAAATGTTTTCATAAAGATCTTTCTGTGGAAGAAAAAGAAAGTAAGAAATGTTTTAATTATTAATTTTTGATTATAGATTTAATCAAGACATAAATTAACTGCATTTAGGCTTAAATCACTGTAAGCTGCATCTTGCTTAAAAAAACAACAACACTGCTATTGCATGATGCATAATTACATCTGCATGATGCAAAATCAAAAGAGGAGAGCAGCAGTTAAAGCTAGGTGATATGCTAGCATAATATGTGAACAATTTTGTGTACGTTAAATGAGGATATGGATAACGAATTAATCACATCGCGAACCCAAGTGAAAACATGTACAAATTGCCCAAATATATTAACATAACTAAGCTACCGTTTTTGACATAGCCTCCATTAAGTGAAATAATCCAACAGAAATGCACACAATAATGATCATATCTCCGTAAAAAATAACAATAATAAAAGTACTTTATGATTTGATCCCTTCTAACACAGAGATCATCATATAAATGCAAGGAAACCTTAAAAATAATTATCCAGCAAACCACAAACAGTTTTACTCTGCCTTGATAGCCTAACGTTACCCGTCAACAGTCTCTCTCTGTCAAACACACAGATGCAATGTGCGCTGCTCTTTGTTCACTTATTTCAGCTATGTACACAACACTAATATTTTACTCATGAATGTAGATTTTTACTCGCATTTGCAGGTGTATATGACCCTGGAACTACGCGAAATCGACCATCCTCAGCTATGTGTCGCTGCGCCCATACTGTCTATGGCCGCGCCGACACAGAAGCGAGCACATTACACACATTGGTACACTAAATCTTACCATTAAATAAGTTAACATATGCGTTATGTTATATCAACACGATAAACAACAACAATAACAAACAAAACAAAACTTACCTTGAGCTCAAAGCTTCGTGGTCTCGCTATAAGACGTTGAATTTGAATTCCGTGATTCCCGCCTGGACGTTGAAGTTGGCGCATGTGCAATTTGCGACCACTGAACTAATAAATTGGGGGTATGTTTTACTCATTATTTTAAGGTTGCCGATATTACTGATAAAAAATAGGTAGTGTAGTTAGAATGTACCCATTTTAATATATTTTTCTTGCTAACTAATATACTTAAGTAAAATATAACTAATTTACACAGGTTGAATTTAACACCCTCCTGCATCATTTTTTACAGTGCATGTACAGTCACAGAAAACTGATGTAACCTAAAAATCCCAACACATTTTCTCTGACCACAATTTACACCCATGATGACAAATATACAGTATACAGCAAAAAGGCTGAGGAAGACATATCTACATAAGACATGAATGCAGACAAAAACATTAGTTTTGATAAATTAAGAAATCATTTGAAAATACCACAACCTTCTAGTGAACTTTCAAAGAATAACAAGTTATTAAAAGTAGTTTTTTAGTTGCAGGAAATCAGTTATTAATAAAATATATAAAATATTTAAAATTGTAATATAAAAAAGCCAAACAAAAGGCACTTTATGAACACAGGCATCCTGTTTTAAAATAAAAAAGACAGTATTAAACTGGTCTGTACTATTTTCAGAGGCTGTTCCTGCTGCTAATGTCACATCTGCACTAAAATCATCAAAGGCCACTGCTCAGTCCCTCTCAGTTTCCATGAAAGCATGCCAGGGCTCAAACGGTAACAGCTTTTTTCTTTTCCCATTATCTCACACTAGCTCCAAAGACAACATGCTTTTCACTAACTCACCTTCCAAAGACAAACTTCTCTGTTGAGCTCTGAGGTCTTACACAGTTGCTGTGTGCATAGCCCTTTATAATCATGTCTATAGATGTGAACTTACATGTGTTGATGTAGTATCCTGAACACTAGCACTGTATGAACAAGTGAGCTTATGTGAACTCCAGGAAAGGATCCAGGCATCTGTGAGTCAAAGGGACTTTTTTAATGAGTTTTTGCTCTTGATCACCAAGTTTTGTCTTCAAGTTTGGTTGAGGCTGAATATTTGTTTCTCAAAACATTGAACTTTACTGCATAGTGTCAAATAAAGTCAACCACAAGAGTGGTAGAATTTCTCAGTCTCTCTCTCTCTCTCTCTCTCTCTCTCTCTCTCTCTCTCTCTCTCTCTCTCTCTCTCTCTCTCTCAGAACCTACCTGGTCATTTAAAGAGTTTAATAATAAATAAAAAACACACACACACAAAAAAAACACTGTGCTGTGCAAACTGTACATTTTTAATTGTAGTTACACTAGTACTCTTTTTGCCTCCCCCGTCACATTTTTTAATTAGGGTAAAACATCCCCTAGCGCAATTTAGCTGCAGTGCGGCACTTACCAGAGAAAATATTTGTAACTTCTGTCAGGTTTAGTTAATATAAATACACTGACATACAGTATGTTTAAGAAACTGCATCCTCTTAAAGGCTGCCATGCTGCATTTACACTATGTCATAATTACCGTAAATAAAGCTCTCTATGCTTTTGAAATGCTCTTGCGGTAATTTGATGTTATAGCTACATCAGTCTGGTGACATCATTGGTCAGCTCCGCTTCAAGTTGAACACACCTTAAAGGGGTGGTTCGGGATTTTGGACATCGGACCTCATTTTTAAGTCAGCCTGGTTGTTATTCATCAGTGGAGAATTTTTTTATTTTTTATTATCCAGTCCTTATATTTGGATAGTTAGCCGATGCTAGGCTAGCGCGAGTCAATGGTAGATGTGTTAGCCAGCCATTAAAAACCGTTTTACCCACTCCACAGTGCACCAAACGCAAATCAATTATAACACTAGACTATCGATGTATATGTCCGTTGAGAGAATAATGTTAGAAATCAAACTTACCTTTCATCACATTGCATTAGTTATAATTTGTTCCCTGTAATCATAAGCCTTGTCTACAGCAGCAGCGGAGTGATATTGATTACCTAGGCAACCGAGTGAGCCGGTACACACATGACGCAAGTGTATTTACCTGCCGCTTCTGTTCTGTGTTTACTTTTTGCCGCATTACTAACCGGAGCAAAGTAAAATTCCGCAGCTTCTGAGAAACTAGTTCCTTTGGGATCATTGAGATGAAAGGTAAGTTTGATTTCTAACATTATTCTCTCAACGGACATATACATCGATAGTCTAGTGTTATAATTGATTTGCGTTTGGTGCACTGTGGAGTGGGTAAAATGTTTTTTAATGGCTGGCTAACACATCTACCATTGACTCGCGCTAGCCTAGCATCGGCTAACTATCCAAATATAAGGACTGGATAATTTTTTTTTTTAAATGTCTCCACTGATGAATAACAACCAGGCTGACTTAAAAATGAGGTCCGATGTCAGAAATCCCGAACCACCCCTTTAAATCTGCAGTGGTCAGGTGGTACTGAGGCCACGTGGTACAAGTCATAGCTCGCAGAAAATTCTACAAGCATGTGAAGACTTTTTACAATTCAGAATCGTAATGGTAATTACGACATGGCGTGAACTCACCTTTAGCATCTGACAGAAATCAGTCGTGAGATTCACGATTCACTTTTTGGTAATTATACAACTATTCAAAAGTTTGGGGTCAGTAAGATTTTTTATTTTTATTAAATTTTTTAAGAAATGAATAAGCTACTTTTATTCAGGGTTATTCACTGTAGTGAAGCTTTTTGGGAATTTGTTTTGGATGCAAGTGACAAAATGTTGTATTACTCCTATAAAATGGATAAACAACCCAAGAAATAAATCAATAACCGTGAAAGACCACACTATCAAAGCATTAAGAAATCGTACTCGGTTACTAACGTAACCTCGGTTCTCTCTAGAGAGGGAACGAGTACTTGCGTAATATCTTACGCTAGGGGAAAACCTCTTTTCCTCGAGATATTGAAGCCAAAAATTATCCTTAATTTTGCAATAATGTAAAACGCATTGCAGCAGCATGCAGACATGGGCGAGACAGCTCGCGCGCCCATTGGCTGCTCTGCGGCAACTGCACCAGCCTATCGATAGAGGCCCCTCATGACGTCAGAACCAATGAGGGTGCTTCGCGCCCACTACGTCATGTCCCGCCGAAAGCGGGTGGGGCTGGGGCTATAAATACGGCCCCGAGAGGCTGGTTTGGTCAGTTTTTTCATCGCTGCAGCGAATCAGAACATGACGCATGCACGGCAAGATACGCAAGTACTCGTTCCCTCTCTAGAGAGAACCGAGGTTACGTTAGTAACCGAGTACGTTCTCTTACGAGAGGTTCTCTCGTACTTGCGTAATATCTTACGCTAGGGGAACACAGTGTAAAACGCCGTGCGTGCCTGAGATATAACACTAAAGTCCCAAGGGCATGTGCCCGGGGCTCATACAGTGCCTAATCACAAGGGACTTGCAGAGAATCCGGGAAGAGGGGCTAGAATAGCATCATTCCTGTAATATAGAGCTCTAATAAGAGCAGATTATATCAAGTGTTCCACACAGCCAGGGTGAACTCGGCCTGGACTGATAAATATGGGGGACTTACGCACTGCCCACAGAAGTATACAGACAATCAGTGATCGACGCTCTAGCAGTTTCAGCATCCTGAGCCGATAGCATCGGGCAGGCAATACTGAAAAATTAGACCGAGAGCAACTTAGCTTGTAAAGCGGGAACCTCGAGGTTATAAAACCTTATAAATGTAGAAGGGGAGGCCCAGCCCGCCGCCATACAGATATCTTGCAAGGCAATCCCACTAGACCAAGCCCACGACGAGGCCATGCCTCTCAGGGAGTGTGCTTTGACACCTAACGGGCATTGCAGGCCCTTGGATGTGTAAGCTAGCGCTATAGCATCAACTATCCGTCTGGATAAACTCTGTTTTGACGCAGCTAGTCCCTTAGAACGTCCGCTGAACAAAACAAAGAGCTGCTCCGTCTGTCTGAAAACAGATGAGCGAGACACATAGGCTCTTAACGCCCTGACCGGGCAAAGGAAGCCTGCGTCTCCTTCCTCTTCAGATACCGGCAGGGCCGACAGGGAGATCACCTGTGCCCTAAACGGTGTATTGAGGGATTTAGGAACATATCCGTGCTTTGGTTTGAGTATGACTCTCAGGTCATGAGGCCCAAACTCCATACACGTCGCGCTCACTGAGAGCGCTTGCAAGTCCCCTATGCGCTTCACTGAAGCGAGAGCCAGAAGAAACACTGTTTTGAGAGACAAGAGTTTCAGGTCTATTGACTGTATTGGCTCGAATGGGGCACCTTTCATGGCTTCCAGAACCGTGGAAAGGTCCCAAACGGGAAGCGAGGGAGGTCTGGGAGGATTCAGCCTCTAAGCTCCTCTAAGGAAGTGAATGCCCAGATTGTTCCTTCCTAATGACTGGCCAAGCGGTGGTTCAGCGAACGCTGCTATGGCCGCCAGCCACATAAACTTTGAGCGTGGATGGGGCTCTGCCCTCATCCAGAAGCTCTTGTAAAAAGGAAAGAACCTCCGGCACCCCACAGTGTGAGGGTGAAGTGCCACGCGCTGTACACCAGCTAGTGAACACAGACCATTTCGAGGAATAGAGCCACCTCGTAGATGGAGCTCTAGCCTGCGTGATCGTGTTTAACACTCCCGCTGGGAGGTTAACGGGTACCCGTTGATGGCCCACAAATGTAGGGACCAAAGCTCCGGGCAAGGATGCCAGATCGAGCCGTTTGCCTTCGAGAGGAGATCCCTCCTCACCGGTATCGGCCACGGGGCGGTACTCGTCAGCTGCATCAGGACTGGAAACCAGGCTTGGTTCGTCCATAATGGGGCGACGAGTAGCACTGGGCATCCGTTTTTCCTGATTTGCTCTAACACCTGGGATAGGAGCATGACAGGGGGAAACGCATAGAGCGGGCAGCGGGGCCAGACGTGGGCCAGCGCATCCCTGCTCTTGGGGAAAAATTCCCGACAGTGAGCGTTCTCTTGAGACGCAAATAGGTCTATTTCGCTCTGCCAAATGTCCTCCATAGCAGTTTGACTGTCTGTGGGTGTAAAGACCATTCTCCTACCGGAAGATTGTTTCTGGACAGTCTGTCTGGTCCCACATTCAGGTGGCCGGGCACATGCGCTGATCTGAGCGAGCGCAGATTGTGCTGAGCCCAGACCAGGAGGCGTTCCGTCAGCCTGTGAAGGGTTCTGGATCTGATACCTCCTTGGTGATTTATATAAGCCACCACTGACATGTTGTCCTGAATGGACCAGGACGTGGTGTCCTCTTATTTGGGGACAAAAACGCGTCAGCGCGTTATCTACTGCCAACATTTCGAGGCAGTTTATGTGCAGAAGCTTCTCCCGTTCTGACCATTGGCCGAAGAACGGTCTGCCCTCGAGCAGCGCTCCCCATCCCGAGGTGGATGCGTCTGTAGACACCACCCTCACACTCGGGGAAGTCCCCAGGCTTACACCTGATCGGTACCAGTCGTTTGCTTTCCAAGGTTTCAGAGCTGCGATGCATTTCTGATTGACCTTGAGACGAAGCAGACCGGAAGCCCACGCTCGGCGCGGCACTCGCGCTTTCAGCCAGAACTGTAGCGGGCGCATGCGAAGCAAGCCCAGCTGAAGTACTGATGATGCTGAGGCCATGAGACCTAGTATCCTCTGAAATTTCTTGAGCGGGACAGATGCGCCGCAGCGGAAAGAGCTCGCTGCGCGCTGAACGTCTAGTACGCGCTGTGGTGACAGTCGCGCTATCATAGACAGCGAGTCCAGTTCTGTGCCCAGAAAAGATATTATCTGCCTGGGGGACAGAGAACTCTTCGCCCAAGTGACTCTGAGACCCAGATTCTCGAGGTGATCGAGTAAAATGGTCCTGTGCTCTATGAGCACCGAGTGAGATTGAGCTAGAATCAGCCGATCGTCCAAGTAGTTCAATACTCGCATGCCCTGTAGTCTGAGGGGTGCGAGCGCTGCGTCCATGCACATCGTAAATGTACGGGGTGCTAGGGACAAGCCGAACGGTAGGACTGTGTACTGATATGCCTGGCCCTCAAAGGCGAATCTCAAATATCGCCTGTGACGTGACGCTATCTGTATTTGAAAATATGCGTCTTTCAGATCTATTGACAAAAACCAATCTCCTCGGCGAATCTGCGCGAGGATTTTTCTGGTCGTGAGCATTCTGAACTGTCGCTTCGCAAGCACTCTGTTCAGTTGCCTTAGATCTAGTATGGGTCTGAGACCCCCGTTTTTTTTCGGTACCAGGGAGTATCAGCTGTATAGCCCTCCTTCGCTCTGAGCTTGAGATAAGGGCTCTATGGCCCCTTTACTCAACAGTTTCGAAATTTCGGCTCGAAGTAGGTGTGCTACTTCTGTTTTTACCGTGGTTTCGACGCGCGTCGCATAGCGGCGAGGGCGTCGACGAAACCGTAGCGAATAGCCTCTTTCTATAATGTCTAGCACCCACTTTGAAACCCCGGGTAGCCTTGCCATGCGTTTGCACGAATGGCTAGGGGATGAATGCGAATCGCGCTCTGGTCGGTCAGCGACAGAGGGGCTTCAGTGTGCTGCAACATAAGCGTCGCGCTTATGACATTTGAGGCAGGGGGCGCGCTGATAACAGCGGGCAGATTGCCCGCGCTCGACTCCTCTGCGGTGGTCAACCGAGAGGGGGAGGGCTGGGCGAGTCCCGTAAGACCTGTCATGTCTATGTGTGAATGTGGGCGCGGGATAGCGGGCACATTTACAACACTGAGAGCATTGTCCGCCTGAGCAGAGCGAATGCATGTTGGTTTCGTTTTACAGAAACCTTGAGACATGCAGAACGTAGTGTTTGTGGGCACTGGCCAGTGCGCACATTTACCACATTTTATGCGCAATCGATCTGGGTCGATTTCATGTGCGCGAGCCCTGTGTGACGGGCTGTGTTTCTGTGTAGGAATGAGCACTGGGCAGTGGGCATTTTGTCTACACTCATAACACCATCGGCCGTGGCCGTTGAGAGAATAATGTTAGAAATCAAACTTACCTTTCATCACATTGCATTAGTTATAATTTGTTCCCTGTAATCATAAGCCTTGTCTACAGCAGCAGCGGAGTGATATTGATTACCTAGGCAACCGAGTGAGCCGGTACACACATGACGCAAGTGTATTTACCTGCCGCTTCTGTTCTGTGTTTACTTTTTGCCGCATTACTAACCGGAGCAAAGTAAAATTCCGCAGCTTCTGAGAAACTAGTTCCTTTGGGATCATTGAGATGAAAGGTAAGTTTGATTTCTAACATTATTATCTCAACGGACATATACATCGATAGTCTAGTGTTATAATTGATTTGCGTTTGGTGCACTGTGGAGTGGGTAAAATGTTTTTTAATGGCTGGCTAACACATCTACCATTGACTCGCGCTAGCCTAGCATCGGCTAACTATCCAAATATAAGGACTGGATAATTTTTTTTTTTAAATGTCTCCACTGATGAATAACAACCAGGCTGACTTAAAAATGAGGTCCGATGTCAAAAATCCCGAACCACCCCTTTAAATCTGCAGTGGTCAGGTGGTACTGAGGCCACGTGGTACAAGTCATAGCTCGCAGAAAATTCTACAAGCATGTGAAGACTTTTTACAATTCAGAATCGTAATGGTAATTACGACATGGCGTGAACTCACCTTTAGCATCTGACAGAAATCAGTCGTGAGATTCACGATTCACTTTTTGGTAATTATACAACTATTCAAAAGTTTGGGGTCAGTAAGATTTTTTATTTTTATTTAATTTTTTAAGAAATGAATAAGCTACTTTTATTCAGGGTTATTCACTGTAGTGAAGCTTTTTGGGAATTTGTTTTGGATGCAAGTGACAAAATGTTGTATTACTCCTATAAAATGGATAAACAACCCAAGAAATAAATCAATAACCGTGAAAGACCACACTATCAAAGCATTAAGAAATCGTACTCGGTTACTAACGTAACCTCGGTTCTCTCTAGAGAGGGAACGAGTACTTGCGTAATATCTTACGCTAGGGGAAAACCTCTTTTCCTCGAGATATTGAAGCCAAAAATTATCCTTAATTTTGCAATAATGTAAAACGCATTGCAGCAGCATGCAGACATGGGCGAGACAGCTCGCGCGCCCATTGGCTGCTCTGCGGCAACTGCACCAGCCTATCGATAGAGGCCCCTCATGACGTCAGAACCAATGAGGGTGCTTCGCGTCCACTACGTCATGTCCCGCCGAAAGCGGGTGGGGCTGGGGCTATAAATACGGCCCCGAGAGGCTGGTTTGGTCAGTTTTTTCATCGCTGCAGCGAATCAGAACATGACGCATGCACGGCAAGATACGCAAGTACTCGTTCCCTCTCTAGAGAGAACCGAGGTTACGTTAGTAACCGAGTACGTTCTCTTACGAGAGGTTCTCTCGTACTTGCGTAATATCTTACGCTAGGGGAACACAGTGTAAAACGCCGTGCGTGCCTGAGATATAACACTAAAGTCCCAAGGGCATGTGCCCGGGGCTCATACAGTGCCTAATCACAAGGGACTTGCAGAGAATCCGGGAAGAGGGGCTAGAATAGCATCATTCCTGTAATATAGAGCTCTAATAAGAGCAGATTATATCAAGTGTTCCACACAGCCAGGGTGAACTCGGCCTGGACTGATAAATATGGGGGACTTACGCACTGCCCACAGAAGTATACAGACAATCAGTGATCGACGCTCTAGCAGTTTCAGCATCCTGAGCCGATAGCATCGGGCAGGCAATACTGAAAAATTAGACCGAGAGCAACTTAGCTTGTAAAGCGGGAACCTCGAGGTTATAAAACCTTATAAATGTAGACGGGGAGGCCCAGCCCGCCGCCATACAGATATCTTGCAAGGCAATCCCACTAGACCAAGCCCACGACGAGGCCATGCCTCTCGGGGAGTGTGCTTTGACACCTAACGGGCATTGCAGGCCCTTGGATGTGTAAGCTAGCGCTATAGCATCAACTATCTGTCTGGATAAACTCTGTTTTGACGCAGCTAGTCCCTTAGAACGTCCGCTGAACAAAACAAAGAGCTGCTCCGTCTGTCTGAAAACAGATGAGCGAGACACATAGGCTCTTAACGCCCTGACCGGGCAAAGGAAGCCTGCGTCTCCTTCCTCTTCAGATACCGGCAGGGCCGACAGGGAGATCACCTGTGCCCTAAACGGTGTATTGAGGGATTTAGGAACATATCCTTGCTTTGTTTTGAGTATGACTCTCAGGTCATGAGGCCCAAACTCAATACACGTCGCGCTCACTGAGAGCGCTTGCAAGTCCCCTATGCGCTTCACTGAAGCGAGAGCCAGAAGAAACACTGTTTTGAGAGACAAGAGTTTCAGGTCTATTGACTGTATTGGCTCGAATGGGGCACCTTTCATGGCTTCCAGAACCGTGGAAAGGTCCCAAACGGGAAGCGAGGGAGGTCTGGGAGGATTCAGCCTCTAAGCTCCTCTAAGGAAGCGAATGCCCAGATTGTTCCTTCCTAATGACTGGCCAAGCGGTGGTTCAGCGAACGCTGCTATGGCCGCCAGCCACATAAACTTTGAGCGTGGATGGGGCTCTGCCCTCATCCAGAAGCTCTTGTAAAAAGGAAAGAACCTCCGGCACCCCACAGTGTGAGGGTGAAGTGCCACGCGCTGTACACCAGCTAGTGAACACAGACCATTTCGAGGAATAGAGCCACCTCGTAGATGGAGCTCTAGCCTGCGTGATCGTGTTTAACACTCCCGCTGGGAGGTTAACGGGTACCCGTTGATGGCCCACAAATGTAGGGACCAAAGCTCCGGGCAAGGATGCCAGATCGAGCCGTTTGCCTTCGAGAGGAGATCCCTCCTCACCGGTATCGGCCACGGGGCGGTACTCGTCAGCTGCATCAGGACTGGAAACCAGGCTTGGTTCGTCCATAATGGGGCGACGAGTAGCACTGGGCATCTGTTTTTCCTGATTTGCTCTAACACCTGGGATAGGAGCATGACAGGGGGAAACGCATAGAGCGGGCAGCGGGGCCAGACGTGGGCCAGCGCATCCCTGCTCTTGGGGAAAAATTCCCGACAGTGAGCGTTCTCTTGAGACGCAAATAGGTCTATTTCGCTCTGCCAAATGTCCTCCATAGCAGTTTGACTGTCTGTGGGTGTAAAGACCATTCTCCTACCGGAAGATTGTTTCTGGACAGTCTGTCTGGTCCCACATTCAGGTGGCCGGGCACATGCGCTGATCTGAGCGAGCGCAGATTGTGCTGAGCCCAGACCAGGAGGCGTTCCGTCAGCCTGTGAAGGGTTCTGGATCTGATACCTCCTTGGTGATTTATATAAGCCACCACTGACATGTTGTCCTGAATGGACCAGGACGTGGTGTCCTCTTATTTGGGGACAAAAACGCGTCAGCGCGTTATCTACTGCCAACATTTCGAGGCAGTTTATGTGCAGAAGCTTCTCCCGTTCTGACCATTGGCCGAAGAACGGTCTGCCCTCGAGCAGCGCTCCCCATCCCGAGGTGGATGCGTCTGTAGACACCACCCTCACACTCGGGGAAGTCCCCAGGCTTACACCTGATCGGTACCAGTCGTTTGCTTTCCAAGGTTTCAGAGCTGCGATGCATTTCTGATTGACCTTGAGACGAAGCAGACCGGAAGCCCACGCTCGGCGCGGCACTCGCGCTTTCAGCCAGAACTGTAGCGGGCGCATGCGAAGCAAGCCCAGCTGAAGTACTGATGATGCTGAGGCCATGAGACCTAGTATCCTCTGAAATTTCTTGAGCGGGACAGATGCGCCGCAGCGGAAAGAGCTCGCTGCGCGCTGAACGTCTAGTACGCGCTGTGGTGACAGTCGCGCTATCATAGACAGCGAGTCCAGTTCTGTGCCCAGAAAAGATATTATCTGCCTGGGGGACAGAGAACTCTTCGCCCAAGTGACTCTGAGACCCAGATTCTCGAGGTGATCGAGTAAAATGGTCCTGTGCTCTATGAGCACCGAGTGAGATTGAGCTAGAATCAGCCGATCGTCCAAGTAGTTCAATACTCGCATGCCCTGTAGTCTGAGGGGTGCGAGCGCTGCGTCCATGCACATCGTAAATGTACGGGGTGCTAGGGACAAGCCGAACGGTAGGACTGTGTACTGATATACCTGGCCCTCAAAGGCGAATCTCAAATATCGGCTGTGACGTGACGCTATCTGTATTTGAAAATATGCGTCTTTCAGATCTATTGACAAAAACCAATCTCCTCGGCGAATCTGCGCGAGGATTTTTCTGGTCGTGAGCATTCTGAACTGTCGCTTCGCAAGCACTCTGTTCAGTTGCCTTAGATCTAGTATGGGTCTGAGACCCCCGTTTTTTTTCGGTACCAGGGAGTATCAGCTGTATAGCCCTCCTTCGCTCTGAGCTTGAGATAAGGGCTCTATGGCCCCTTTACTCAACAGTTTCGAAATTTCGGCTCGAAGTAGGTGTGCTACTTCTGTTTTTACCGTGGTTTCGACGCGCGTCGCATAGCGGCGAGGGCGTCGGCGAAACCGTAGCGAATAGCCTCTTTCTATAATGTCTAGCACCCACTTTGAAACCCCGGGTAGCCTTGCCATGCGTTTGCACGAATGGCTAGGGGATGAATGCGAATCGCGCTCTGGTCGGTCAGCGACAGAGGGGCTTCAGTGTGCTGCAACATAAGCGTCGCGCTTATGACATTTGAGGCAGGGGGCGCGCTGATAACAGCGGGCAGATTGCCCGCGCTCGACTCCTCTGCGGTGGTCAACCGAGAGGGGGAGGGCTGGGCGAGTCCCGTAAGACCTGTCATGTCTATGTGTGAATGTGGGCGCGGGATAGCGGGCACATTTACAACACTGAGAGCATTGTCCGCCTGAGCAGAGCGAATGCATGTTGGTTTCGTTTTACAGAAACCTTGAGACATGCAGAACGTAGTGTTTGTGGGCACTGGGCAGTGCGCACATTTACCACATTTTATGCGCAATCGATCTGGGTCGATTTCATGTGCGCGAGCCCTGTGTGACGGGCTGTGTTTCTGTGTAGGAATGAGCACTGGGCAGTGGGCATTTTGTCTACACTCATAACACCATCGGCCGTGGCCGGAACACCAGAAAATACACTCTTATGGGATTTATCTGGGTAGCCGTAAAAGCGGCGTTTGTGTGCAGACAAGCGGGCTGTGTCGCCGACTTGTTTACTGCAGAATACACTGGAACAGTCGCATTTACTGGAACTGAACGAGCGAGAAGTTGCCATAGAAACAGAGAGCGTCAACATGCTGGCGTTTGTTTGCAGGCGTGCGTGTATTACAACAGGCTCGTCCACTGCAATATTGGCATTTCCAGAGAAATGTGTGAGAATGGAGGTCAGTCCAGCCGCAGCTGGACTAGGAACACTCTCTTTTCTCCTTTCGCCAGTGACGCACGGAAACCATAGAAACGGTGCTTGGGTGCAGGCGAGCGGGTTGTACAACGCGCTCGTTGGCTGCAAAATACACATCTGCAGTCGCCTTTTCAGGGAACTGACAGAGCGAGCATTGACGGCATAATTTTATCTGCCGGTAGACCCGGGATCGAACACGGGTCTCGGAGCAGTCTCGGAGAAGGATGCCAGGTGAGTCCGCAGAGTCACCATAGGCAGTAACTAGCTCGCAGTGAGGGCAGTCGCCGTCAGCGAGCGCGAGAGCTGCGTGTCCTCAGGAAAGGGGCGTCTTGAAAAAGACGCCCGGCTCTTTTAGTGCAATGAGAGTGTGTGTCGCGGCGGCGAACACACACATACACAAAACACAGTAGCAGAGAAAAGGATATGTACGCCGGAAAGCGTGAACAGGAACGGCGACTGAAGGCGGCGAGTTGTCGACCAGCAGCTTCAGATGCAGCATTAATCCCGCTGAGTGCTTCTATCAGACGGCGCGGCTTCTTCCTCTCGGGATCCAGCGATGCGTGAGCTTCGCTGAAGAGATAAAAAACTGACCAAACCAGCCTCTCGGGGCCGTATTTATAGCCCCAGCCCCACCCGCTTTCGGCGGGACATGACGTAGTGGGCGCGAAGCACCCTCATTGGTTCTGACGTCATGAGGGGCCTCTATCGATAGGCTGGTGCAGTTGCCGCAGAGCAGCCAATGGGCGCGCGAGCTGTCTCGCCCATGTCTGCATGCTGCTGCAATGCATTTTACATTATTGCAAAATTAAGGATAATTTTTGGCTTCAATATCTCGAGGAAAAGAGGTTTTCCCCTAGCGTAAGATATTACGCAAGTACGAGAGAACCTCTCGTAAGAGAACTCAGTGTCATACAACTGCTAACTCCTCTGTGTTGGGCCTACTGTATAACTAACTCCCTTAAAAGTCCAAACTCAGTTCATGGAGGGCCACTGTTCTGCAGAGTTTTGCTCCAACCCTAATTAAACACACCTGAACCAGCTAATCAAGGTCTTCAGGATCTAGAACTTTCAGGCAGGTGTTTTGGATCTGGTTGGAGGAGCTTCATATTGCTGGACAGTGGGCCGCAGGAGCAGAAAGATTATATAGAAAATCTGATACACTAAATCAGGGATGGGCAACTTCGGTGCTGGAGGGCCACTGTCCTACAGAGTTTAGCTCCAACCCTGAAAAAATCACCTGCCTGTAATTTTCTAGTAATCCTGAGGACCTTGATTAGCTTGTTCAGGTGTGTTTGATTAGGGTTGATGCTAAACTCTGTAGGACAGTGGCTCTCCAGGACCGAAGTTTCCCATCCCTGTACTAAATGTTCATTTAATGTTCATTAAATAATATACATAAATACACCTCAGCCCGAGTAGCTATATATATGTATGATTCACAATCAGTAATGCAAATCACTGTTCAACAAGTGATAACCACTTTAACAGTCTGTCTTATTGACATTTAGAAGTTCAAGTAAAATACAGAAAGCAGCAGATGTGAGTCCATGTTCACTTATATCATTGTCTTTTTTTCTCCCTACAGAGGTTAAGCATGAAAACATTAGAGGGCTGAGTATCAAAGAGATCAGGCACAAGACAAATGACGTGTCTGAGATAACATGGGGTGCTGGGACTCCACTTTCTTTCGGATCTTCCCTTGGGATAAAGACTGGAGATTGAATAATGAACTATCAGTGTTATGGTTTACCATTTCAGCCCAGTGATCTAATCAAATGAGAAACTGTGATCATGCACTAACATGCACTAGCTTGACCACTCGTTGTTCTTAAAAGGTGCACTAACAAATTTTCCCAGAAGGTCTATAATACCTGGAAAAATCCATTTGATATAAATCCCATTTACATTTATCTGACGCTTTTATCCAAAGCGACCTACAATTGCTATATATGTCAGAGGTCGCACGCCTCTGGAGCAACTAGGGGTTAAGTGTCTTGCTCAGGGACACATTTGGTGTCTCACAGTGGATTCGAACCCGGGTCTCTCACACCAAAGGCATGTGTCTTATCCATTGCGCCACCACCACCTTGCTTGACTAGCACATTGTGTTGCTTGCAAATACATTTAATTTAGAGCTACTTTTGAATGGCCATTACCGTACAAAGATGCTTTTACCCACAGAGTTGTGTAATTATGCCATCTACCGGCAGGGGTTATCTGAACCATGCTACAATCTTAAAAAATAAAGGTTCTAAAAGAGATGCCATAGAACAGCCATTTTTGGTTCCTTGAAGAACCTTTAAGTGAACAGTGAACGGAATTTAAAGTCACTTTTAACCATATTTGACCAGACTAGACCAGACTAACACAAATCAGTGATCTCACAAATGACAAATGATATGCTGACTACAATGTAGATATGATACAGGCTTCTGGGAACGAAGCATAGCTTTTCACAAACCAGCAAACGCCTGGACAGAGGATATCTACCTTGTTCTTGGCTTTCACCCCTGTTGATAAAGCACCAATGCTTTTGGAAAGTTAAAACTCTGAAAGTTAAAACACTGTCTGTATAAACCTGTATGACTTTATTACTTCAGTGGAACATAAAATAAAACGTCTCGATTACTAATGTAACCCTTGTTCCCTGAAGGAGGGAACGGGAAACGTAATGTCGATGTGACAACGTAATTGGCAACTATCATCTTCGAGTGTCTACAGAACGAGCCAATGACCGTTGGCATGCATGAATCGTGTCACGCGCCCTGCAGCGCGGGTATAAACAGGAAGCGGGCGCACACACACATTGTTTTTCGCTGAGGAGCCGAGATAGTGATGGCCGTACAGCGATGGTCAGCAACGGTGGTGACGGGACGTTATGTCTCCGGTTCCCTCCTTAAGGGAACGAGGGTTACATTAGTAACCGAGACGTTCCTTTGCAGTCGCTCACGTTTGACGTTACTTAGACGTGACGACGTAATTGGGATCCCATGGAAAATGCCACGGTTGCTGCCACATCCAGTGCCCTACGCAAGACTCCCAGACCCCCAATTGACTGGGGCGGAAGGCCTGAGTAGAGGGAGTTCAAACTGCTGTTCCGTTATACCCCAGACAGTGGAACTCTTGGATAACACTGGGAAAGTGTGCCTTTCCAGGGGAGAGGGACGCTGCGGAAGCCACATCCTGCCCGAAGGGAGGTACCATGTGGAGAATACACATATGGACTGGCCGGTAGGGACAGTGCAACATATGGAATGTCACTGGGGTGGCTCCAGCCTGAGAAGGGGGAGGCAACACCGGACAGTGACGGCAGAGTGGACTCTGCCAAGGGAAAGACACGGGCTCACCACAGGGAGCTGATCGTGGAAGAATACGCATATGGGATCGCCGCAGGGATCACCACAGATGGAACCCAGCCTAGGACAAGATACACAAGCATACGAGCACTAGGCCTGGCGTCGGACGCTCCACAACGTCCAACTGCGGAAGAGGTGCGGAGGAACTCTATAGCGTTTGCCTGAGTGGGGAACTCAACTGGAGCAAAACGTATCTGTTACATGTGGAAGGGAGTGGCGCAGCAAGCCGACACTATAGTGGGAACTTCTGTGTTACCGGCTGGTTGACGCGAGCACACAGGAAGAAACCGGCTCAATACGTAGGCTATAAAACAGGGAGTAAAACAGCTGGCAGTGCAACGTGTGCGGGGTGGCAAACAGATCTATCTGTGCGGTCCCGAAGTGCCTCCAAATCAGCTGGACCGACTGGGGGTGGAGTCGCCATTCTCCCGGTAGCACCTGCTGCCGTGAGAGCTCGTCGGCTGCACGGTTGAGCAGGCCCGGAATGTAAACGGCACGAAGCGACCTCAGTTATTCTGACTCCAAAGGATGAGATGGCGGGTGAGTTGTGACATGCAGCGGGAGCGTAGACCACCCTGGCGGTTGATGTACGCAAGTGCTGTCCGTACGGACCAGTACATGCTTGCCAAGTAGCGGCGTTTTCAAGTGGCCCAGCGCAAGATGTACTGCTATCAACTCGAGGCAGTTGATGTGCCAATGCAGTTGAGGCCCCGTCCACAGACCTGAAGCTGCATGCCTGTTGTACGTGGCCCCCCAGCCGGTGATGGAGGCATCCATGGTGACCACAGAATGCCTGGACACTTGTTCTAGGGGGACACCTGCCCGCAGGAACGAAGGGTCCGACCACAAGCTGAGAGTTTGGCGACAGTGCGGGGTTACTTGGATCCGGCACGTGCCGCTTTGCCACGCACATCTCGGGACTTGATCGTGGTGCCAGTGTTGGAGCAGCCTCATATGAAGCAATCCGAGCGGTGTTACCGCGGCTGCATATGCCATATGCCCCAAGAGCCTCTGAAAAAGTTTCAGTGGTGCCGCTGTTCTGCGTCTGAGTGAGCTCACACAGTTCAACACTGACTGGACACGGGCCTCGGTGAGGCGTGCTGTCATGTTGATCGAGTCCAGCTCCATACCGAGAAAAGAGATCCTCTGGTGAGTCCTCTGCGCGCTCTTTTCCCAGTTGACCGAAGCTCTAGGTGGCTGAGGTGACTGAGCACCATGTCCCTGTGTTCGCACAACTGCTCTCTCGACTGGGCCAGGATAAGCCAGTCGTCGAGGTAGTTGAGAATATGAACACCACACTCACACATGGGAGCAATGGCCGCCTCCGCGACGTTCGTGAAGACACGAGGCGACAGGGCCAGCCCGAAAGTTAAGAGATTGTACTGATATGCCTACCCCTCGAACGCAAAGCGAAGAAGCGGTCTGTGTCGAGGGACAATCGAGACATGAAAGTATGCGTCCTTCAGGTCGATCGCTGCAAACCAATCTTGGGGACAGATAGACTTGAAAATGCGTTTCTGTGTAAGCATCTTGAATGGCAGCCTGTGAAGGGACCGGTTCAAGACTCGCAGATCCAAGATTGGCCGTAACCCACCGCCTTTATTGGGTACAATGAAGTACGGGCTGTAAAAGCCGGTCTTCATATCGGCTGGAGGGACCGGCTCGATCGCGTCCTTCCCCAGTAGGACTGCGATCTCTGCCCTGAGCACAGGGCTGGGGGATGCCAGGCGAACTGAATCGCATAGCCGAGTTTGATAGTACGGATGAGCCAGCTCCCAGACACCGTGCAAGCAGGACCAACCGGTCCCCCACAGACATACCCGGAGTGGGGCAGCACGGCGGAATGCAGGGACCCGACTCGGACGGCATAGTGGCCCGAAGTGGGGTCTGAGTGTGTGCTTCCGTCCGTCGGGGCAGGATGTGTCGGATTGCCTCCGTCTGCTTCTGGGCGGCTGAGAACTGCTGGGCAAAGCTCTCGACTGGATCGCCGAACAACCCAACCTGGGAGAGAGAGGCATCCAGGAACCGATATTTATCGGTGTCCCTCATGTCCGCCAGGTTGAGCCAAAGGTGGCGCTCCTAGATCATCAAAGTGGAAATCACCTGACTGATGGAACGTGCGGTTTCTTTCGTCGCCCGGAGATAGCTCTGGGTCAGAACCACCCTCGCCTGGGCCTGGTGGACCTGCTAGAGCGCCATGGCATGCAGGGTGGAAGCAGCCTGTCCACAGGCTTTGTAACAAAAACTTACAAGCCTTGGATGGGAGGCATGGATTCCCCCGCCAAGAGGAAGTGGACGCTGGACACAGTTGCATCGCAACGACACACAGGCCGTAGTCTGGCTATATACGGTGCCAACCACGACCTGGAGAGCTCCTCATTCACCTCCGGAAAGAAAGTCACCAGGGCGGTGCGCTGAGAACCAGCACGGCCCGCCCCGAGAAACCAATCGTCCCAATGAGAAGGTTCTGGACGTGGTGGAGGTCTCCACTCAAGCCGACCTTCTCGGCGGCCCGGGAAAGCATAGCCGCCCATTCTGGATCTGACTCGGGCAACGCTACACTCCCCGAAGGGGGTAGCGCAGCCGAATCCTCATCTCCAGAGGACTGAAGCTCCCCCTCCGATGCTGCGACTGACATCTGGTCGTCTGGAGGAGCTCCAAAAAGACAAGACTGGTCGTTCATGAGAAGAACCAGCATGTTCTTTTGGAAGCCCCAACGGCGGCCGTGTTTGTGAGGCGTGAGGGGCCCACGGAGAGGACTGAATTAATAACCTCTTGGCTCCGAAGTTAAAGACAAAGTGTGCATGCGCCCGCTTCCTGTTTATACAGTTTATACAGGGCGTGGCGCGTGACGCGTGACGCGATTATGCCCGACTGAACCCCTAAAAAGTAGTTTGGTTGGAATAACTTTATGTAGTTATGTTAATTTAATCAAATTAAATAATACTTTTGACTTTAATTGATTTTACCACATGAAATTTTTTTGGTAACAAAAATGTGCTAAGAAACAGTGTATGATAACATAATTAATTTATATTAGCTGTCATATAAATGCATGTCAACAACAGGTCTAAGATCAGTTAGTCTGAAATGTTACAGGTTTCTAAGGTCAAAGTTATAGAATGACATTATTTTTGACAAAACATAACAATACTGTGACATCAGCTCCCCCATATATCTCTGAGTACACCTGAACCATATTCGAGGGGCTTATGTGTGTGTGTGTCTGTGAGATTGAAGGGACTTGATAGGAACCTGCATCTGGTTTTTGACCCTTATCATCATCTGCTAGAGCTGCAGCTGCAGCCGCCCTCATTCCTGTTCTTACATACATGATTACACACACACACACACACACACACACACACACACACACACACACACACACACACACACACACACACACACACACACACACACACACACACACACACACACACACACACATATAAGCAGCTGTCACTGCTCAAAACTCTGGTATCACATTTCTTGTGGAGTGCTAGCTCTCCACATTACTACCACGAGACACCAACACACACAAACACCACAAAAGTTTGATACATTCACCCTGGTTTCTGCCAGGCTGACAACAGTTTCACTAGCTATTAGTCTGGTTGATTGCTATAACAAATTACATTTAGATTCTGGCTAAAATCTCTGGAAGGGGAGGAGTGAGACATCAGTTTAACACATACCATACACAACTTCTCCTCTCTACCTATCATCAGACTGCTGCTTCACAGTGTGGTAATTTGTCTTGAAAATGAACAGTTACACTTCTCCCCTCTCCATCAATGGCCCCATCAAAACCTTCAATTATATCGAATGGTGCTTTTCATTACATTTCTCCACACTGTTAATTGAGACATCAGCAAAGCCATTCATCAGCCTTAAAGATACAAACACCAGACTAAGAGAGTAGGTGAAGAGCATGTCAACAAACATATATGAGACAGGTGAAGCTGAAACATTTGACGCATTGCTGAGGTTACTGACTGATGGTTAGAAATGTTAAACTATTGCTTTTGAAAAATCTTGTCTAGATTGATATTTGTTTAAAAGTCTATTTTTATAGATTATATTAACTATTATCTATTAATTTATATAAAAAATCTGACATACAACAACTTGAATTTACCTCTTCTATGAATAAGTTTTTATTTTCGATTAAATAATTTTTTTTCTTGTGGGTGCATAAATAATATTGCACGTTGTATTATATAATAATTAATAACAATAATAAAGCAGTTTACCGTAATCTCTTTTTATTCCTTAAATAAAATGTTTTTAAAAACATATACATTCTTAAAAAACATTAAATGGTTAGTTCACCCAAAAATTATCTCAGTAATTACTCAACCTCATGTTGTTCCAAGCCCATAAGACTTTCGTTCATCTTTGGAACACAAATGTTACATGTCTCCCATTGACAGCTATGCAACTACCACTTTGACGCTCAAAAAAGTTCATTAAGAGATTGTAATTTTGTAATCAATTGATCAGTTTAGTCACAATTTCTGAAGAGACATGATCGGGTTATGATGAAAAAGTTGAATTTAGCTTTTATTCACATACAAACATTGGTCAGTGAACATAAACAGAAGCTTAACTGAAACCGCTTGACGCGCGAGAACAAACCTCATTGGTTCGAGCGGAATCTCAAACGCGCTGCGTAACATGAGAATGAACCATGCAAACATGCTTGAGCTTCCATTTTCCACAACAGATGTGTGAGTTGCTGAATGTAAATTTGTATGTGAATTATTATATGTGAATAAAAGCCTAAATTAAATCTGTTCATCATATAAAGTGACCGTGTGTCTTCAGAAAATTTGGACTAAACTGCTCAATTCATATGGATTAGTTTTATAAAGGGGTAGTTGTGTAGCAATGGAGGGACATAAAGCTCTCAGATTTCCTCAAAAAATAAATAGCCTCATTTGTGTACTCACAATTTATGAATTGAGAATTAGGGTTTGACTTAAAGTACATTCAGATTTTCAGACATTCAGCAGTCTTTGTGTTTTAAACAGAAATTTAATGTGCAATGATGTGCATGTGAATGTGCAAAACATTCCCTTTTCTGGGTGTGTTTGGAAAGTAAATAGCCATTCGTATATATCACTTCTACTGATCTCAGTTGCTAATGGCAAAGGTTAGTGGTCTCAGGCTTGGCTGGCTCACGTCTATCTCTGGGTGGAGCTGCTGTTTAGGGTTGTCACTCTGCCCTCATCAACTCCGGCTACATGAACAATAGAAATGCTGTTACCCTCTCTCGCTCTCTCTTCTAACCTCTCTCTTTCTCACTGGGCAGGTATTTCCTGAGGGAACATGGGCCATTATCACAGCTGAGGGGAGTCAGGTTTCTCCACTAGACTTACTGACCCTCAAATCAATACCTGCCTCTGAATGCATGGGTCTTTGCCAAGCTGCCTGCCCCCCTCAACTGGGGAGCCCACTTTGTCATGCTCAATATGGCTGTCTCTCTCCAAAACCAGGGCAGGATGCAGGCTTGGGGGCCCTAGAAAAGACTCAGAGGCCACAGAAAAGCCTGAACAAGAAACTCGCAAAACATTGAAAACTAGGGAGGAAGGAAAAGGGGGAAAAACCTGGATACAGGTGTGCAGCTGCTGGTAGGCTGAAGTTACAGGTTGAGAAGGTCACAGGAAATGTCAGTTTATCATTCAGTACTGTTAAAAATATTGAGCACTGGAAATTAAATATATATATATAAAAAAACATGGTATGGAAAGTTCTATAATGCAGTTTCCTAATGTTAACAAATGAAAGCTTATTGTAAAGTGTTACCACATTTCTAATAAAAAAAAAATGGCATCTTGCAGCCTCATAACTTTAGTTGCTTTGAAGGCAAAAAAGTAATCTGATATTCAACATGAACTCATAGGCCTATTGATCATTTATCTAAGACAGGGGTGTCTAATCCTGCTACTGGAGGGCCACTGTCCTGCAGAGTTTAGCTCCAACCCCAATTAAACACACCTGGACGAGCCATTCAAGGTCTCACTAGGCATACTAGAAACTTCCAGGCAGGAGTGTTGAGGCAAGTTGGAGCTACGCTCTGCAGGACTGGCCCTCCAGGGCCAGCATTGGACACTCCTGACCTAAGAGTACTCTTTTAATTCCTGACTCATTTTCAGGGACAGAAAGAAGTCCAAATATGTACCCCTACCATTTTCCTTATCTTCCTTATATAAACATAGATGATGTGACCCAACCCCCAAATATCTGCAGAACTGATAATGGCGATGGAGAGGCTGGTTGGTTGGTGTTGTGGGAGTACGAGCTGTAAAGGTGAATAATATTGCTGTCAAAAAAGCAAAAGGAACAGAGTCTTTCCAGATGTGCGTTTTGGTCTTTGTCTGTGATGAAGATGCAGCTATCTGGACATCGTAATCCCAAACTGGCCCGCCGCCCAGAACTTCCCCCTATGATTAATGGGGCATCTGTGGAGAGATGGAGTCATGGTGAGGGGGTACTCTCCTGCCTTTCGCTGATGCAATAGGGACAGGTGCTGATTTAGTGCACTCAGTTATTTACCATATACACTAAGCTGGAAAATTGAAAAATATCTAATTACAGGAGCATGTTAAAACGACTTCTTTTTGAAGCTATAGACTAGCCTATATAAAGACTTTTCTCCAGAATGGGTTCATCAGGGCTCTTAAGAGGGTAATCAAACAATCTCTGCATATGTAAGCATGTGACAGGCTCTAAACTCACATTACAGGGAAAATATGACAGAGATCAATGTTTCAAATCTACTGTGCCATGCAGGGATAGGGGATCTCAGCTGGTGGACAGTAAATGAGCTTGTTACATTTTGTCGGAGAACATATATATTGCTGAACGGTTTCAATCAGCATTTCTGTCTATTGCTAATCAAAACAAGAGGAAAACATATTGAATATGCTTGTAAAATGAAGGCTATTAAAAACTCTTTGTTTATAAGACATAATTGACTTTATACATCTGATATATGGCCCAATTATCTCACTTATTTATGTCCTGGCACAAAAGACAGGGCATTTAAATGTTTTTTAACAAGTAATATTAACTATGGCTTTTGAGTTTTTATGGAGACAGAATAGAATGACTCACAAACACTGAGAAAAGCTCATTGGAAATGGATGTCTGCCAAAGAGTTGGCTCTTATACGATGCTTGGGTTTGAGTTTTCCCCCTCACAGAAACTTTCTGAAATGGACTGGAATAGTTTGCCTAAGAACCCTTTACACAAAAGACATAATGTAAATATTTTTATGTCAATATGACTACTGGAGGACACAATCTTGACTATTTTATAAAGACTTTGATTATATAAATTATTTGAATTGGCCTCTATATACAGTTTTACCAGATGTTACATTTTAAATGAAGTAATTGCTGATAAATGCTAACATTCCCATTTCCAACCAATCCCCTTCAGCATCAGATTCAGTCTGGTTTTCTGTGAGTTAGATATGTAACTGATTCTGAAAACATTATGATAAGAAATTCACACGGCAACAAAGGCCAAACTACAGATGAAAAATATTTGTGTTGCTCCAAAAGCCCAGGGCTATTAAAAATACCAATAAAAAGCGCAGCATTTCCATGGTCACTATCCAAGGTGAAGAAGGTTGATGTCTCCTGAAAAGAGGTATAACACTTCATTTTCCTTCCTCTCCCAAACCCCAGAGGTCCTCTCAAAAATTTCAGCAGAACATCTGGACTTAATATGCAAGAAATAACCAGAAATAAAATAATTCAGCAGTATTCCTGAGGAGCTTCTAACAGTTCTATATTGTGGGAATAGGGCAGATCATGATGATTTAACTTTCCAGACGTAGACTCTGTCAATCTATCAGGCGACACCAACTGTTGTCATGTTCTGCCGATTAACCGCTGCATTTTCTCCTTGAAATTTAAGGACACAACCCACAACCACCTCGTGGTTTGTGCATTAGTGTCTCTTGCTTCTCTGGAATGGTCGTTTGTGTTGCA
Source organism: Leuciscus leuciscus (assembly GCF_965113295.1). Taxonomy (NCBI): domain Eukaryota; kingdom Metazoa; phylum Chordata; class Actinopteri; order Cypriniformes; family Leuciscidae; genus Leuciscus; species Leuciscus leuciscus. The sequence goes on from NC_138729.1 coordinate 24,096,354, forward strand.
TATCCCCCCCATTCCCCCCCTCCCCCCCACCACGTTTTTTTTTCAATGCATTTTACCTTTTTCCATGAAGGCTTGCTAAAGATCATGATTTGTGAAGGAGTGGAAATGTATTTTCTGTTGGACTGTGTTTTGTTTCCTGTTTTGTCTCTAAGCACCCTGTTTTGTGTCTGTGCGCATTTCATATAAATGCTGAATCAGATACTTTGTTCCAATATTGTCTGCCAAGTGATACTCTTACCTAGAATTGTTTTCTTTTAAGCATTCGCGTAATTCATAGTTTAAATTTTCAGAAATCAAATTAGCGTTCAGTTATTTTATGACTGGCCTCCGTGCGTCAGATTGTATTTCACCTTGGTGCAGATGCCTGGGGCCTTAACTTTATTTTGTAGGCGTTTGCTTTTAGCCAACTGCCATTCTGGTGCACGGGGTTAGCTTGGAGATGGGCGGGTACGTGCATGTCTGTTGGCCCTCAGTAAAATTAGCCCATCATATTGAGTGTTGACAGAAATGCTGAGTGCAGAGGAGCTCTAGAGGGATCCTGAAGGTGACATGGCCCCATCTGTCAGAGTGCAGGGCCAGCTGCTGCTGTCAGGTAGGGCCTTCTGCGGTAAATCACCAGTGCGCCCTGGTGGGAGTGGCCTGCTCTTTTCTCCCTCACTATGTTCTGATGGGGAAAGCAGGCCCCAGCCTCGCCAGAGAGCCAAAAGGAATTCTGTTAACTGTCTCAGGACTCAAGGGGGTCGACTTTCAATCCCAACTGCATCTGCAGGAAAACTGGCCTGTGTCACAGAGCAGGAAACTGCTAGATGAAGACATTCTTCACTCTCAAACATATCCTGTTTTCTGGATTTTTAAAATAGTAATATAGAGTAACATAGTAACTATGCATGACATTTGAAGGAGTCACACAACCTGAAGCAAAGCATTTGTGTTTTTTACTAAACTCATTGGCATCCACTGAAATAACAGGGCTGGGTATAGATACAGATGTCAATTTAATTCTGATTCACAAGAGCTCGATTCATTTCAGATGCCAATTTGAAAATCGATACTAATTCATTTATAGGTATATATTTCAGTTAAAATGCCCATTTTGCTTACGTGATTGAGAATAGCTTAATATTATCAATATATCAGTAAGCAAACTGTGCTGTGAACATTCGTTTGCATCTATTAATTTAATTAGTACATATTACATGTGTGAGCCATTTAAGAACTGAAGCCTAAACAATTCATAAACCCTGAGAAATCACATTTCCCATGCATTCATTTTTTTAACATTTTTTTTTATAAAAAGCATTCAAGGTACTACGAAAAACATACTGTCACTTGCAGGACTCAAAACTTCCTCTCCAGTCCAAAATTTAAACACTGTTATAATGTCCATTTTGCTTACATGAAAAAGATTATCTCCCAGCAAATGCTGTCAATTATACAGGAAACCCTCGGACTTTGTACATTATAAAACAATACTTTTATTTTAAAAGTTACTATATTATATTTTTGTAATTTTAGAATTTAAAAAATAATAAAATATTAATAATTTTTCACTGAAATATTCTATCAATAATCAGTAAATCAGTTTACACTACACCGTTTTCAGCTAAAAGCTGAAAAAGAAATGCATTTTGGCCATTCATTTATATGACAACAGCATTTTGGGGGCCTAAAAAAAAAAAGGTTTTCAAGGTGCAAGTTTTTTTGCTTGTAAACTACAAAAACGCGAATTTGTGAAAATGATGACATCATGTGCATGCGTATAACATGTTCAGTCTATAGGCACGTAGTGTTTTATTACAAAGTGACATCGCCAACTACTGGCCTGGCATGCATAATACAGCGTTTTTGATTAATCATGATCTTCATTTGAATGAGTAGAATAGTAGTCCTACATATGGTGTGACCAGTGTAGTTTGATTCACACCGAAATTATTCTTTTAATCTGGATCTTTTTAGTGAATAAAAATAATAAAACATTAAATAAATAAAACATACACCAAAACCACTCATACAGTGGGGAGAACAAGTATTTGATACACTGCCGATTTTGCAGGTTTTCCTACTTACAAATCATGTAGAAGTCTGCAATCTTTATCATAGGTACACTTGAACTGTGAGAGACGGAATCTAAAACAAAAATCCAGAAAATCACATTGTATGATTTTTAAATAATTAATTAGCATTTTATTGCATGACATAAGTATTTGATCACCTACCAACCAGTAAGAATTTCGGCTCTCACAGACCTGTTAGTTTTTCTTTAAGAAGCCCTCCTGTTCTCCACTTATTACCTGTATTAACTGCACCTTTTGAACTCGTTACCTGTATAAAAGACACCTGTCCACACACTCAATCAAACAGACTCCAACCTCTCCACAATGGCCAAGACCAGAGAGCTTTGTAAGGACATCAGGGATAAAATTGTAGACCTGCACAAGGCTGGGATGGGCTACAGGACAATAGGCAAGCAGCTTGGTGAGAAGGCAACAACTGTTGGCGCAATTATTCGAAAATGGAAGAAGTTCAAGATGACGGTCAATCTTCCTTGGTCTGGGGCACCATGCAAGATCTCACCTCGTGGGGCATCAATGATCATGAGGAAGGTGAGGGATCAGCCCAGAACTACACGGCAAGACCTGGTCAATGTATGGAGTGGGTCAAAATCCCTGCTGCAGTGTGTGCAAACCTGGTCAAGAACTACAGGAAACGTATGATCTCTGTAATTGAAAACAAAGGTTTCTGTACCAAATATTAAGTTCTGCTTTTCTGATGTATCAAATACTTATGTCATGCAATAAAATGCAAATTAATTACTTACAAATCATACAATGTGATTTTCTGGATTTTTGTTTTAGATATTCACTCACAGTTGAAGAGTACTTATGATAAAAATTACAGACTTCTACATGCTTTGTAAGTGGGAAAACCTGCAAAATCGGCAGTGTATCAAATACTTGTTTTACCCACTGTATTCACAAACAAGTGACTCTTTTGAGCTAGTCCTCATCCAAAAGGACCTCATAATGAGTTACCATTTGAACCGGTCTGATGAATCGTTCATAGAATTAATTAAATTAGGGTACGTTTACACGGCAACGATGTAATAAAAACAGAAACGTTTTTCCCTTGCGTTTTTCCCGTATACAGGCGGCAACGTTGTCAAAATGATTCCTGTTCAGACAGATCTGCGAAAATGGAAAAAAAAAAAATCCATGTTTTTATCCATAGAAACAATATATAAAATTAATATGGGTCATATACTTAAAAGAAGAAGTTTTTAAATTAACTGATAATACATTCTAGATCGTAGTGACACCAAATAACTCAAAAGACATCAGTCAACATTCCAGCTATGGACATCAGAGAATACTTTAGACTTACTCAATATTAAGTGCAGGAGATCTCCAGGGCTCTTGTGGTCTCCATCCAGACACAAAGAGTAAAACCGGATAGATAGACACATGGTGACCATGTGGAGGCCACCTTATCTCAAGTTCAAAGCGATGGAGGAGGCCAAAAAAGCTTACTCAACCTCTGAATATGCTTTCATGATAAAGGTCTTTTGGACAGAGTGTTGGCTAGATTGCTTAAGAACATAGGTCCTTGAGGAGGCATGCTAGGACCTCCTTACTGAGTGATGAAAGCTGGGGCCTCTGCTCTTTTGGGAGAGCACACAGGGGCCATGGTACACTAACTCCCATGACCCATCCAAATTCTTGCATTTTGACAGCTTTGTTTAAATCAACTTTTCCAAATGCAATAACAAATTGTTACCATAACACTGAAAATTTGCTGTTCCAAAGGCTTTAAGAACTTAACTTGCAATAAAACACAAACTGTTGGGAATGTGAACATTTCTTAGCACCTATTAATTTAAATAGTAAATATTACATGTCTGAATGATTTAAAACCTAGAGAAATTACACCCTGAGAAATCTTTTTTTAATAAATAATATATATTAAGAGCGAGACGCAGCGAAAGATGCTAGACGTGAGCGCAATTGTCAGACATCCATCTAACGAATGTTTGGAACAATGGAACAACCATGGAAAAGTAGCCCGGTGAAATGTCAAAGTGTGTTGTGTAAACGGCCCCTTACTGAGTTTAATTTTAAGTAACCTCATATGAAATTAATAGAAAATAACCATTAGAAATTACCTTTTTAAGGATTTAAGGACTTATTTTCCACCCTATTTTTGGAAAGTGACAAACATAAAAAATTAAAGAGCTGTTTAGTGTAGATTAGTCTGCCATCATATAGTTCATCATGATAAACAGTAATATTATCCAAATCTTGTTTCCAGCTGAAGGAGGATGCATCACAGTGTGATAGTGAGAACTGACAGCTGCCCTAATTGCTGATTATGCCATCAATTGCCTCTCTTACGCCTGCCAGGAACAGAAAGGGTCACTTTGTAATTGTGTGCCAGAAGTAACTGGCCTCTGTCCTGATGCAAGACTTTATGGTGAGCTGAGGAACTAGGATGGGAGGGCAGTGAAGGGGCTGTTGGACAACAGGCATAGAGGCCTTCAGTCTGATATTATCAAGTCATCTGCACCGTCCACACGCCTCCACGTTGACAGACAAACAGTGCCTCTGCTAGCCTCATCCGTCTTCATTGAGCCCTAAACAGTGACGGTAAGTAAGCTCGACAGGACAGAAGAAGGTCTGGATTGTTCCAATATTATCTCAGACTGGCTGGGATTCCTTGTCCAGCGGCGGCTCTGTTTTCCTGGATTTCTGAGGGGACTGTGTTTGAATAAGTGTATGTGTGTGCAGGCCCACCATTCTGTTCACGGGGTCTCCTGTAACTCACTAGACTTTCAGTCTCTAGACGTCAACAGAATCTGTCAATTTTTTGTCTGTACATTAAGTTTGAAAGCTCTATCAAATCCTCTTACACTCGCCACATTGTCCTTCTCCTTGGTAACCTCACTAGACTATGTGATTTCTTTTTCTTACACAATGTGCACACAAACAGCGTCACACAGCCAAATGAAACACCAAAGTTGGGGACAAAATAATAATTTCTCCACCATCGTATGGGCAATGCTCAAGCAACTGGCTGTTGTACATGTTGTATCAAAAAAGATTGTTGGTAAAGGAAAAGCTAGGGAATTTAAACTTCACTCCAGGGGTTGTTAAATATCCCCCAGCAGGCCACTGCAGCGCCACAGTGCATTCCACTAAGTTAAAACCTAGCTAGGGGCCAAGGGTGTAAAGCTCTCTCTTTTCACGTACACCTAAAGTCCCCGAGGCTAAAGACATAAACCTTTGCTTTCCATGGAGAAGAACACCTGCTTGCTTTCCGAGTTGGCTCATGGAATAACAAAGCAACAGAAATGAAAGGTGCTATAAGCCGTCTTATCATTTTGATAACTTCCGCCAGGCTTTAGTGATTTAGACCACACTCACTCACCAAAACCCAGCCATACAAAGATATGCCAAAAAACTCATGCGGTGCATCTGTATTTTGCACCATTGAAGGGCTCTACAGGAATTGGCTGCTACTCATGGCTCTTCTACGAGGCAATTATTGTAGGGTCATGAATTTGCTCACTTTAAGGAGTGACCTGGGAACTGAGCCAATTTAAACTCATTGTGAAATATCGCTTAAATATTTACACATTTCTTTTTATGTTTGTTTTTTTACCAAATGCCCAATGATGAGATGCAAAAGGGCTTTTCACACTTGAAATAGTTAACCCTGGTCATTCTAATGGAATCCTGGGTTATCTTGCTTCACATTTGTTCACTGTTCTTTATCCAGGGTTATTTATCAATCACATTCATATGCTGGCGTTTCACACTGTACATTCCTAGCCCTGGGTTAACATTCTTTTTTGCCTATTTGCAGTGTCAATGTCATTGATTGGACGAGCGCAGCACACAATCCATTTACATAAAGGCTCTAGCATTGTGCATCCTCATATTGTACATTGTCGACTGCTATCAAGTTTTCCTGATTAGACTTTTTAAATGGTCTGTTCTTCATTCCAATTGTCGTGTTTTCTGTCATCATTTGACATTGTTCCCCTCAAATGCTGAAATGACTATTTGTTTACAATGAGTTGCATTTCTGTGACTGTCCAAAGCATGTGAATTTGAGGAATGCGGGGTTAAGACCACAAAAGTGGTGCAAACCTTAATTTTGAAGCAGGTTTTGATAAACCTAGGTAAAATGTGGTGCTAAACTTACTTCTAAATTACAAGTGTGAAACATTAAGAGTTAAGAGCTGGGTTTAGAACAACGGGGTTAAGTGCAGTGTGAAAAGCCATAAAGAGGCTTAATTTGATGCAAAACTTATTTTCTACAACAATCTTAGAAGTTGAATTTTCTTAAAAGTAAACTTTGGAACACCACATAAAGTTTACTCACACTGAGGGCAAATTCCATTGAAAGTGTGCATCACTTCGCCCTACTCACTCCATTCCTATGCTCACTTTCAATGGAATTTGCTCTCAGTGTGAATAAACTTGTATATGCAAAATGATCATTAGGACAATCTTTACTCTTCGTTGTAGTTTGGAATGTGGGAGTGCTTCAAAAGAGTGGGAGATACTTATCCTTCCTTCTTCTAGGCGTATTGATTTCATCTTCAAGCTGGGGGGAGTCAATGCTTGTTATAGGCAGTGATGTCATGCCTGGTGTTAAAACTCAAATTAGATCTGCTTCTTAGGCCAAAGATAGAGGAATCTGCCATGACAGGCTGTGGACAGCTGTGTGAACCAACTAAATCACACTGCAACTAATGTCTTCATTTAAATTAACAGGCCGATTGCTTACAAGTAAAATGTAAATACACCATAGATGGACTTTCACTTTTGTGCCTGGCTTGAACAAATGTTAGGCATCCTGGATACATTTATAAAGGTACTCTTTTTATAACCAAGATACAACTTGTTATAAGATACAGTATGTGCATTGTCACAGTCATTTAACAGGCTCACTTCTTTACGAACAGAACCTTGGTTTGATTCACTGGGAAAAAGGCAATTAAAAAACAACAGGGTCTGAATATTTTTACATTTCCTTCAGTACTATTGTGTAGCACAAACATTTTTCCACAAAGTTAACTTTCAAAAAGTGAACTACTGTGGTAGTAACATGGTATACAGTGATAGTATCAGATTGTAATAATACCATTGTACTCTGATAAATGTTACTGAATGATTTTCATATTCATGTACTATGGTATTTATATGGTAGCCTACATGTCCATGAAACATGTTAATGCAATGGTTCACTTTGATACTGTTCGTTTAACCATTTTGGCCAGAAAAATGCAGTTAATATGAATCACTCACAAGCTTCATATGCAAGTTTTGGAAGATTTTCTTCATTGATGTCAATCGATAGATACAACTGCAGGTTTGATTTAAATGAATCGTTGGTAATCCAGTGACAATTTTTTTCATTATGTTTTCGTGTTTTTATGGAGAAAGACAATGCTCCAAACGATTCAGTGCGCGAGTGAACTTTCTGAATTATTGTGATTGATTCGCAAACCATTTTAGACCATGGCTGCATTCGAAATCGCATACATCCCCACTATATAGTAGGCGAAAAACAGTATGTGACAAAAGATGACCTACTTCCTGCAAGATTCTGAAGTGTGCATACGATGGACACTTTACTATGCCACAAGGCCACGGGAGAGGGTTTATGAATGGCAGTGAGGCGATGCAACTGACGCTGGTAGGTCACATGTGTAACGCTGTGGTGGTAGTTGAAGGCACGAGACGAAGATCAGGGTAAACACAAACTTTACTTGAGTTCAGGCAGGACAGACACAACCACGTCTAACATTAACGAGAACCGACAAGGGACTGAACAGAACAGGGAGTATAAATACACAGGAGGAAATGAGGAAACTAATTAGACACAGGTGGAGAAAGGTAAACTAATCAGGGACTAACGAGAACCGTTGCAGACTAGACAGAACATAATTGTGACATAACGCCCCCCTCGGAAAGGCGCGTTCTCGCGCAGTGATGGCAACAAAAGTTCCAAAAAACAGAAAAAAAGGACGGAGGCTTAGGTGGAGGGTGTGGAGCTGGTGACGGATGGTGAGGAGAAGTCGGTGGAATTGTTGACCATGGTGGAGCTGACGGTAGGAGGAACCAGGGAGGAGTCTTGACAGAGGGGGCAGACTGAACCCTGGGACCGATAGGCGGAGTGAGTGGCGGAGGAACCGGTGGAGCAGAGAGCCTGATGGACCAGGGCGACATCACAGGCTTGGAAGGCTGACGCTGAACCACTGACTCGCGGGACTGAGGCGGTGACGAGGACTTGGATGACCGGGGTGACGCTGGAGCGAGTGAGGACGACGGGGAGGTCGGAGGAAGGGAGGAGTCCAATGAAGGGGTGCAGGGTGTAGGCGCAGCCGGAATCCCGGAAGTCCGATGCGGAAGCTGGGCGTCAACCTCCGGAGGATGACCTGGAGAGACGAGGGAGCCCAGCGGAGCTTCCGGGCAGACTGGCCGTGGAGGTGATGAGGGAGCAGTGAGCCGAGGCGATGGTGACGGGCTGACAGGACGAGGTGCAGCCGGGGGCTTGGCCTTACGCCAAGCTGGTGGAGGGGAAGCCCGAAGCACAGAGAATGAGCCAAACGGAGTGAGCTTCGGAGGCAGAGCTGAGGAGCTGGACCACACTAGTGGTGCCGATGGATCCAGGGGACTGGCCGTGACCAGCGATGGAGACGGGACTAGGAGGTCAGGCAGGGATACAGGCTGCAGGTTTCCGGACGGGACCGGCAAGGAGGATGAAGACTCGAGGGTGGGGACTTGGGAGGGAATAGGATCCGCGGACCACAGGACTGTTAGGTCCAGGTCTGCTCCTGGCTCTGAGGTGGACTGACCTGCCAGCCTCAACTCCGGGGCCTTGATGTTCTCAGTGGGCGCCTCGGGCTCGCTGGCTGTGAGGGTGATGCAGCCGGCTTCCGTTCCGGAGCCCCCAGGCCAGGTGCCCCAGCGCTGGTGAGTCCATTTATTTTTTCTCGTTTATGAGAAGTCGGTTCTTCTGCAACACTGTGGTGGTAGTTGAAGGCAGATCAGGGTAAACACAAACTTTACTTGATGAGTTCAAGCAGGACAGACACAATCACATCTAACATTAACGAGAACCGGAGGAACAGGAGGAAATGAGGAAACTAACTAGACACAGGTTGAGAAAGGTAAACTAATCAGGGACTAACGAGAACAGGTGCAGACTAGACAGAACATAATTGTGACAACATGATAATGATGATATGCCGAATGTAGTCTGAATTACATTCATACTACACACATTCATACTATATAGAACATACTTTTTTAGCGGTCGTGAAGTAATTACTTATTTAAAATGATACCTACTCAAGAGAGTATGCAATTTCGGATGCAGCCCATGGGTTTAAGTCAAATTTCTTGCGCCCTTCCCCACGCTAACTTGTTTTTAAATTTTTTATTTAAATGTCAGTCACATTACAAACAATGAACATGACAATAATCATTTCCAACATATAGTATAAAATATTGAACAAATATAGACTATGAACTCTTGTAATGTGTTTAAATGGAACACTCTATGCCGTGGAATCTGCAATGGAGCTGATATAAAAAAAAGTATATAAACAAAGATTAATATATTTATATTAAATATAAAATATTACAAAATTCACACATGAAAATGATAACAATACAATAAACTATAACTATGTAAAAAAAACAGTCAGCTTAAGGTATATTAAATGTGGTTAATTTGTCAAAATAACTCCAATATCATACACTTAGTTGCGTGTGAGTAAATTAAGCGCAACCTGCTGTGACGTATTGCATTGTGGTCTATGGATCTGCCTGAACTATACATGTTGAGTAGTCTTACTCCCTCTGTCAAAATTGAGGGGTTGAGGGATTGTCCAAATAAACCTCCCTCGACCACTTGATGAAGTTGAACGCACTTCAAAATGGTTTTGGGGATTCCCCCGAGGGGAAGTGCTTAGGGAAGTCTGTGAGTGCATGTCTACAATTGGACTTGAATGCAGCCCATTTTGAAAACACATTTCACCGATTCATAGAAAAGAAATGTGTTCACAATAATAACAATAGCAGAAAATGGAGTGCCACACACTCAAAAGATGATTGTTGTGCCGTAGAAGGTGGAAAAAGACGTGCCCTGTATAACTGTCATGGTTGTGGTTGCAATCCAACACGAATGACAAAGGAATTCAATCGAAATAGTCTTTAATCCACAAAACAGGAATACACAGTAGAATCTCAGGAGTATACACATGCTTACCACAGTTAATAATGACGAACACTGACAAGGAACAGAACAAAACATGGAGTATTTATACACAGAGGTAATAAGGGAACTATTAGACAACAGGTAAATGTAACCATTAACTAAGGAGACAAATAGGGAACAATCAAGGCTAAACTAAATTGAAGCACAATAAACAAACACATTTGAAAGCACAACTAAACAAAACATAATCCTGAAAATAATAACAAGTGAAGCAAAATGTGGCAAATCTACAAATGTATGGGGATCTAAGAACTGAAGAAGGTAACATAAGAACTTTTTTTCATGTGACCGTCACAGTTTTAGGGCGACTAACTTATGTTGGTCAAAATGCATGTATTAAAATACCTTTTGTTTGTATTTTGTGTTCGTATGGACATGATTTATGTTTTTCATCTTGCAACAGTGGTCATGGTCTCACACAGTTAAACTCAATTAAATGTAGCTTTGCCAATAGGATGCCTTGTCCCGGGGCAAGATCATAACATGAGGCCAATTAATAGGCTACACAGGAGGCCACAATGAAAACATTCCACAAGAGTCTAGCGACAGGGAACTATGTCTACTGTGAATCCAAATCATATTGTCATGTTTTTGTTGCGGTCTCAGCTCAAGTCAAGTGGTTATAGTATTCTGGGGCAGGCAGGGAGAGCGAGACACAGAAAACGAGGATTGAAATACTAAACAGTCGTCCTAAACTCTCAGCAGAGCACTTGCATGGCTACTTGCACAAGCACCAGTGTTCAGGTCAGTACTCATAAGCGTTATAGTTTCATGCTCCACAAACAGGACATTTAACTTTAAGTTCAAGAAAGGGAAAGTTTTGCGAGTTTACATGCTGACAGATTGGAAACTGACCTAGACCCCTGACATTTGATTCTCTTTAGAATTAATGACCCAGTGACATCCCAAAGACAAGCGAGAGCAGATGAGCTTTCCACTGTTTATGAGCAGCACTGTGTGTATATCAGAGACTGAAGGTGGTCCGATTCCTTAAGGAGTGAAGAGTAGGTTGTGTGTGAGTGTGTGTGTCTGTGTTTGTCAGTGCTTGGGAGGTTGTGATTAAGGTGTTCTGTGTGAGGAAAGACCACCAGGAGGTTGTGCATGCATTTTTTTGTGTGAATATTTGCTTGTATGAGTCTATGAAAGACAAACAGAGTAAGAAAACGTATTATTTATTATTGAGATACTTGATTTATAGAATCTTTATTGATCAGAATTTGGACAATGTGATGAAGATGGAATCAAGTCAGACAATGCATAGACACCTGCATGTGATTATAATTTTTAATGTTTTTTATTCATAAGAGTTTCTGTGGTTTTTCTTCAACATAACATGGCTGTCAGTGGCTCTGCCAAACTGTTGATCTTGACCTGCTTATCTTATCTTATCTGTAACTTTGTCTTCTGTGCTTTTCCAAGCCCAACATCCATTAGAATGGATTATTTTTTAGATAAAACATATTAATTTGCAAAGCATTGTTACCAAAGCATGATCCTCTGCACAACCATAATGTAAAGCTGAAGTAAACACATAAAGATGTGGAGATAATTCTTGACAAAGAGGCTGTTTAGTGTTTTTGTTTGAACATGTTACAACAATACTGGCATATTTATAATATTTATGAGTTGTAATGCTCAGAAAGTAGCATTTATGTAAGGACATACCCAAACTTATCATCTGTTCTTTTGACTGGATAAGTGTCTACGATGTTCTTTTATAGGCCTATTGTTTGTTTTGAGCACCAAGCAACCATGATGCTGTAGGCACTGAAACCCGTGATCATTGGAATAAGTATTGGCAGGTTCCTGCAGAGTTTAGTTTCTTATGTTTGGAAGAAAACCAACACAATAATGGCATTTATTCCTCAGATAATATATTGTTATTGGAGAGCCAGCCAAAGGTAAAGTTTAATGTTTTGGTTATTTGTATATATCTACAAAAATAAATTATTGGATGACCCGAATGGAAACCTGCAGCCTTTTTTTTTTTCTTTTTTTTTTTTTACAGTTTATGGACATTTAATAACACTTTAAATGACAAAACAAAAGAGCATGGCCACTAATTTAGAATTGGTTGTATACCGTGCTATAATTCGTTCCCTTGTTTTAGTTAAATGGTCATTCAGTTTGAAAAGAACTGGACCAAGAAAAAACTTTAGACTTTCAGTTATTTGCAAATGTTTATGGGTAAAACAGACTCTTGCACAAAGTATGTGCTTAGTGTAATAAAGATAGCATATCCTCCATAAGGCCTTAAAAGTTGACAAGCTGGTTTTAAAAACCATGTACTAGCACGGGCAACCATGACATGGCAATCACACAACATTACAACCCGTGGTAGAAAAGTGCAACCTCCCTGCACATAAATCTAGTGTGATGTTCGTAACCTCGGCCTGAACCATACTCCGGGAGGAAAAGAAGCAAGTTCCTGATGGATTACTGAGGAGTGACCTTTAGGCAAGAAGTGATGAATATGTCTGAAGACATCTGTGGGACTCCAGAGTCATAAGCAATGGCAGTACTAGCAGAAACCAGACACTAATGAGTGCGTTATTGCAAAATACCAGCATCAAGATATATTGACATTAACCAAGCTCAGCTGAGAGTGAAGCGATGAGTGTTGTGTGGGAATTTTTCAGGCGTGTATTGCAAATGAGCATCTGTTTCTTGGAAAGTTTCTTTAAAGAGTGTTTTTCGTATAGATTTGCAACAGCTTGGATTCTTGATCATTTATAATAGTAACAAATAGGTTCATAAAACGTGTGCTATGTGAATGCTGAGCATGCATTTTCTCTGAGTGAGATTTATGCAGTTGTGAATAATCACTTGGCTAATAAGGTCACATCTGTTCACAATTAAAAACAGCTTTATTAATGGATGCTGTAAAATTTTACTGTGACACAACACTTTCAAGCATTTTCCTTACATCCCTGTCAAATGTATAGACACATACAGGCTGTGACAACATATTTATAGGTGCTAAAAGAAACTGCTTGCCGGCGACATGTGATGAAAGCTGCATTAATTCTGTCAACTTTGGATGGCACAAGAATATTTGTTTTAGTTTTTTTCAACCTTGGATTACATGGAAGTGTATTTATCTGATGCTAGATCAAGACCACATGAAAGATTGACATGGTAAGTTAGAGATAGTGGCAGCTATAAAGTGTCTACAAAATATCAGCTGCCTGTTATTAACCCGAGACTCTTGTTTACCACTAGAATCATTCCATGTCGAAATAATAAAATGTTTTGCAGGCATAATCTTGCTTTTATACACATGGTCATGCTTAAAGCTGGAGAGCTGAGAATATATTAGTTGGGCTGAGAGTTGTACAGATAACAGAGAACCAGTCAGAATCTGATAATCATTCACATACACAACAACACATGCAAACCCACCCTATTATTCTAGGTTATCCTGTAATAACCCTACACAATAATTTGCCATGTGTAAATCCATGAATAACCAGATATTAAATGTCTAATTGCTATTTAACAGTGATGCTGTTTTGAATTCATTCAGCTTAAAGCGTAATATGTGACTCCACTGTGACCGTAAAAGCAAAGTTCTCACAAAATTTCCAAACCCAAAGCTATTTAGATGATTCATAGTCCTCTCATGGGAGTTTCGACAATGGTATTTTTATAGTTGATTGTGGATTGCAGAGTTATTAACTGATTGTGTGCGAGTATTTGTTGCAATTGCACAACTTTAATGTGGTTAAATGTAAAGGTTAAATGTAGACTTATTGTTCTGTTTCAATTTAGTCTAGACCAAGAAGAACATGGTTGACGCAAAACCATTACGTTTTTTTCTTTGATGAATAGTAGTTCAAAAGTCCAGAATTTATTTGAAATAATCTTTTGTAAATGTCTTTATTGCATGTTTGTTCCATTTAATGTGTCCTTGCTGAATAAAAGTATTCATTTATTTATGTATTTGTTAAAAAATGATTAACTCAAGAATTTTAAACGGTACTGTATTCTCTATGCTGCATATTTTCTCTCATATTACCATAGAAGTCATTACCCTTCTCTAAATGCTGTTAGTAACAGGTAAATCACATTTAACTGAAGACCCCATCTAGAGAATGTGACTTGTTGTTGTAATCTAAAACAGAAAAGGTTTTGCTTAAGGGCTTGACAAATGCAATTTCCTTAACATGTGCCGGCGGGAAAGAAAAGGGAGAGACAGAATGCTAGTGAGATGCAATTATGTGGACTCGATGTGATAGCTGATATCATCTAATCAAAGCGGTAAAATAAGAAGGGCAGGGCTCAGCTCCACAGCTGCCCAGAATGAAAACTCACCATTTCTCAGAGGAGGAAGGGAGCGAGAAATTGTTCTTACAGCTCGCAGATGGGAACGAGGGGGAAAAAAAATTCTGGCAGAGCAAAAAGGGGGCTAGGAGTTTTAACAGTCTCCCTACATCTGTTTATTTAGAGAAGAAACCATTGTGTCATTCAGTTATTCTAAGCTTTGCGGTGGCCAGCGTTCAGGCCCACAGTGATCGCTCCAACAAAGCGGCCCCATAACACAACAGGGGATATGGCCGTAAGGTACCAAAAGGAGGAATCATGCTAAGGGTTTCACATTACCTGCTCATCTTTACGGTCTCCATAACCAGACAGGTCAGGCCAGGCTTTTTGCAACAATTGGGGGCATAGGGCGACGGAAGAGGGTGATAGTTGGGCTGATTATGTAGGAGGAATCCTGCATGCCGTTTTAGACACTTACCCTTTACCATCAAGGTTACTAAAGGTTCCACGAGCTTGTGTTTTACAAGCTATGCTTCTTATAGATACCAATACAGGGCTGACAAGGTGTTTGAAACAGGCTTCAGAAATTCAGAGAACATCTTCCCACAACCACAGCTTGACAGGTGTGGTTATATTTTATTTGGCTGTGAATATTTTATACTCTCTTAACTAATATGCTTTTGAAGTATTCGTGTAATGAATGCAGCTTGCCAAAAAAATCAACAAATTGGCGTATTAACTATTGTGAAAGATTAGCAGGGTTGTGCATAATTGCAAGTGGGTGTGGGACACAACACAGACCAATAATTTAGTGAAAGTTTAAAGAATTACTCATATCTAAATTATTTGTACACCTGACCCTGTATCCAAAGCTTCAATTCTGAACAAACAAGTCTCAAGCATGCATTTGCGTGACTTTAGCATTGCTCTTTGATTTCTAAATATCATTAAAGCCTAGAATGTTTTGTGGTTGCCACTCGTATTTTCCGTCAGGCTTTGTTGTGTCTCATGTAGTAAAATTCTTCCATGCTGCACTCCATGTTTGTTGGATTAAGGTCATGTCTGTGAGGGGTTATGTCTTTATTGGCCGGCCCCATATGCACACATGAAATTCTTCCCCTCTTTGCAATGGTATGATGGGCCCTTAGGCCTGTATAAATAGTCACTTGTAGTATGGAAAGGGAAGGGGGCCATGTGTTGGAACAGCTGGTCTGTGAGTGTGTGCGTTGATCAAGGGAGTTGATTCGTGGGTTCAAACAGGACTTGGCAAGATATCGGTCCTCCTATCTGGTGTTAGTCAGAAGATGAGATGGTAATGCTGGAATGGAATGAGAGTGAAAGAGGTTTTTAGTCAACATCCTCCCTGACTGAAATATTGATGTCTGGATTCCAGAGGACACTCCACATAGATACTGATAATACTCCCTGAAAGGCTTAATGTCTTTGTGTTCGTTTTTTGGATTTCGTTGTGTTCATGAAAAAGAATGAAGCACAATTATGTCCAGATATAATGCTTTTAAAAAAATGAAAACAATACAACCAGAATGATTATGTTATTAGCTTATTACTCAATTGATTCTGACACATAGGGCAGCTGTCTATATCTCTATCATGGCGCTAACAACAGTTGTCGGTGTGTTTAGAGCCGCAATAAAACCAAGAGCAGCTGCTTTGTGTCACAACTTCCTGTAGGAATGTTAAAATCATTTGTATCATAATTTCGAACCAATCCGCTATGAATAAATTAAGATCCAACTGGATACACTGAATTTGTTTTCCAGTTTATTTTTGTGGAAATTATGTTTATCCGGTAGGATCTTAGCAGATTTTAAGAGAATTCTCATTTGATCCATATAGGATGGTTCCCAAATAGAACTAAAACATGTTTGCATAAAACAATCTCAAAATATTTTAGCCATTAATTTTGATTTGATACTGCTGAAATGCCTCTGTTCTTTTGTTTTAAATGTAACAATTTATAGGTATGTTATAGTACTATAGTTTAAATGATTGATTAATGTATTAAAAATGTATTCATGTTCTTGTGTGATTTCAGTGTTTTGCTATGTGAATTGGAATATTGAATAGGGGAGGGGGGTAATGTGAGTTTATTCTAATTACAGCACAGCATTTGTTTGGGGTCATCCATCAGGGTCAGGAATTTGGCAACAGAACCCCACGGATTATTGTAAGGAATCTGTTTCTCATTAAGTCCTCCAAAAGTGTAAGAAAGGTATTCTTAGATTAGAGCAAAAAATTATTTTAGCCATATAAAGTGCATT
Source organism: Leuciscus leuciscus (assembly GCF_965113295.1). NCBI lineage: Eukaryota > Metazoa > Chordata > Actinopteri > Cypriniformes > Leuciscidae > Leuciscus > Leuciscus leuciscus. The sequence goes on from NC_138729.1 coordinate 24,113,189, forward strand.
ATTATTTATTTAAAAAACGTATAAATTGGCAGTACATGTTGAGCTAAGATTATAATCTGTGACTTCTACCTTTTGCCTTAATCATTGCAAGGTAACTGATAACATTTGACTGATATACTACGGAACAAAATATTAAGCAAAGAAACATAAACATATCCTAATATTTTAGAAAATGGAATAAGAGACTAAACATTTTCTGTTTATTTCAGTTACCCCTTTAACCAATAATAATTCTGCTTTAAAGTTCTAACAGGAATATAAATATCTATATAAGTGGATTGTTTCTGTATAATTTACTTTCACTGTAATCGATAAAAATCAGCACTCATTTACGACACCCATACATTTCCAAAGCCCTGCTCAAAAATACCATCTTGTTCCTGTGTATTATTTTGCTAAACCATGATAGCATAAACAAGTCAAGTTAATAATGTGTAGGCTACTTATTGAAGTTTCTCTCATAATGAGCATGGATGGACTTAATTTGTGCTGTGACTTCATTGCATTTGTCCCATAGTTGAGGCTTGTATCCCCATTTAAATCTGTGTGCTGTTAATTTAAATGAATCCCAATTTTAAAGTAAAAACATGCAGTTCTCTTGCATGTGCATCTGGCTTATTTAAATCTATACCTGCCAACAACAACAAAAAAACATTGTTTATAAATGTTTTCCTCCCTCTATTTAGATCTTTATATCCAAGTAAAGCTGTTAAGGATTCTGGTATTGAGATAAAATAGAAACAAAGGTGTTTGATGAACAGCATGCTTGCTGTGGTTATTATTTTTCGGCAATATTTAAATTAACCACAGTAAAAATCGGAAAGTTGATCTTACTATAAGAAACTGAGTGAGTCATCTATTATCTCTGGATCAAATCATTGTGCTCTCAAGACTTCTGACTCACAGGGTATAGAGTTCCCTATCCATCACCTAGGACTGGTGCAAAAACGTCATTGTCAGATCTGACCATCCGTAACTGACATTGAGTTCATTGTTTAGGGTCAGAAGCTCGGTGCACAGTGTCCTAAAGGTACATTCCTAACTCCAGAGTAGTGTTTGAAACACAAACCCTCTTTGTGCAAGGTGGACCCACTCATCCTCCATCCTAAGCATCAGCAAATGCCCCCTTTTGATGTTCAAGTGTGAACTTGCATGTTAAGTCATGGCTCACCGTTACATTTTATATCTGAACCCAGAGTTGATATTGCTTTTAGCCAATGTCTCTTTTTCTATTGTCTAATCGACTAGACACGGTGGAACGAGACAGGAATATATATCATTTTCAAACATTCCTGGATTAAGCTGAAATGGCATTCGCCCAAAATGCATTTTCCATTTGCAGATTTTATTTCGTAAGATCTTGTCTAAAAGGACAAAAACGTATAAAATGAAATCTGGCATGGTAACAGCTAGGCCGATGTATTTTAGCAAAGGCCAAATACTGTATTTCTGAAATGAATTCTGATTCTGTATTTCAGAATCTCTTGAAATAAATCCATTACAGATGCAGTAACATCTGATAAAAGAAAACTGACTTTCCACTAAACATTTGTTGGATTCCTTCAGGAAACCCCATAGGCTATGTAGTTAGATTTAATGAGCAGAGATGGAAACTCATATTTAAGTTGCATAAAGTTGGCTTGACTTAACACTCATAAACATTTGACTCCAAATTAAAAGCTAGTTAACAACACATCTTTAGGTCTAAAAGGAGAAACTGTTTTCTATGAAAGACATTGTTTACATAATAGATACTCTTGTGTGCCCTCTGTAATGAAAACGTATACTAAATACATACTATCGTACAAGGTTTGGGGTTGGTAAGAATATTTAAAATAAGCTACATTTGTAATTTTGAATGAATGAATGAGGCATTTATATAGTCAAGACACATTAAATTGATCAAAAGTGACAGTAAAGACATTATAATGAAAATTTATATTTCAAATAAATGCTGTTCTTGTGAACTTTCTATTCAACAAAGATTCCTGAAAAATAATTGCTTCACAAAAATATTAAGCAGCACAACCATTTTCAACATTGAAAATAATAAGAAATGTTTCTTGAGCACCAAATCAGCATAGTCCAATGATTTCTGAAGGATCATGTGACACTGAAGACTGAAGTAATGACGCTGAAAATTCAGCTATGACATCACAGGAATAGGCTAAATTACATTTCATATAAAAGGAAAACAGTTATTTTAAATGGTAATAATAGTCCATAATATTACTGTTTTACTGTAGGCTATTTTAATCTAATTAAATGCCTTGTGATCATAAGAGACTGCTTTTGAAAACAATAGGAAATCAACAATCTTGCCATACTTTGTGTGTGTGTCTGTGTGTTTCTTTTAAATAATTTATGTTTATTGACTATTGATGACAAATTGTAATTTATGATTTTATATTGTTCAGCAATAAAGTTGTTGGTTGTTCTTGAAAATTCATGCACAAAATCAAATGCTGCCCAAGAACACACATCATTTCGACAACGTCTGAGAAACAGCAGTATAGTCGGTCTTTCTAGCTCACTTTCTGCTCTGAGGTAATCCAAACCTTTTGGTGAGAGACCATTCCTGAACCATCATGCTCCACCTCCATTTTCCCGCCCCTTACTTGACGTCGAGATTTGCAACAACAAACGGTCTGACCAATAGAAATCCCATAAAGTTCCGCAGGAGTAGAATGGATAAAGCTAAACTAGCGGGTCAGAAAGGGGCCAGTGTGTGTATTTGAACGCCGTGTTATTATCTGTTTGCGTCCCTAAGCGTACTTAATGACGGACGACAAGCGCACGCTCGAGAATTTATCAGTTCAGTCGGGGAAGCGTGATGCGAGTAGCTCGGGAGCACATTTGGATGTGAGCGCGAGACGAGAAAGGACGAGCTCGTGAGCTCTTCACTTCTACCCACAAGAAAGACAAGAGGTGGAAAGAGAGGAGGAATCACCGCACTGTCACACGGACACGCAAACCCCAAGAAGATGGAGTGAACAAGCCGTTTGCTGGGAATAGCACTTTTCGTAATTTAGGCTCCTTTTTAAAACATGGATTACAGGAAAATGTCTTTATAAATTCACCGCAATTGTGGAACAAACTTTTTTCTTTTGGATGGACCTTGCAAAACATGATCTGAGGGATTGTTCCCTCCGTAGATGCAATGGAAATATGAAATATACATGCTTAAAACTGACCTGACGGCAACCAAACCATTACAGACTTCGCTATGGCAACTTGTGCAAGTTTGGTACGGGGCGCGCGCACTTTACTTTGGCCTTTCGCTTGTGTGCTTGTGTGTTTTAGCTGTTTTTCCATCGCCTCCTCCAACCACCACGGCCGTCGGTTGATTTGCTGGCAAGCGATATTAAACTGCCAGTCGGAGCCCGAGTGTCATTACGCGTATGACCAGTATTTGCACGCCTGTGAATCGATCCTGAGCGGCCATAGGAAGAAGTGTCCGAGTCACTGCATCTCGTCGCTGGTGCAACTCAACCTGACCAAGAGCGGCCCGGCGCTGGAGGACTGCAGCTGCGCCTCGGACCCCCGCTGCCGGGAGATCAAACGAGCCATCGAGCCGTGCCTGCCCAAAACTAGCAGCATGGGCTGCACCGAAGCCAGGCGCCAGTGCGAAAGGGACAACCAGTGCCGAAGCGCGATGGGCGATTATTTATTCCACTGTGGGAAACTCTTCAGCGGCTCCAGCTGCTCGAACCAATGCCGCAATGTCATCGCTTACATGCGCAAACTACCAAAAGCTCAACTCCTGGATTCTTGCGTCTGTGATGGATCAGAGCGGACTATATGCGAGTTTATCAAAACTAGTATGAAAACGCTTTGCTTTGACTCTCCCCCTGTGGATGAAGAAGGCTCCAGTGGCTTGGACGATTATGAGCCTGATGATGAGGATTACCCAGAGCCAGAGCCCACGAGGAACACAGGTTCTGCTTTTGTGGCATGTTCTGTTTTGACTGTGGTGGTGGCATCCATTTTGGCTCTAGTGCCGCTTCCTTGATCACTTTGAAGGCGAGTTAATGATCTGCTCCAACGGCTGTTCGGGAATAGTGCATTTTGTCAATTTTCTCCTGCTTTCCACTTCATTTATGGCAAGCTGTTATATCAACATTTATTCCTTAAAACATCTAGTCTTTGTTGTACTTAAAAAAAAAAAAAAAAATGTATAGCAAGTAACCCAATAGTGACTATCAACTTTTGTTAGGTGTTCATTACTTGTTTTTAAGTTAGTAGCTATTCCAGAAGTTGCTAGTATGACTATATATCCCATATTTTTCTAGTAACATTTATTTTCTCACAAGTTACAATTGCTTTTACTGGTCATATGCAATGACACGTCAGAATGGTTACCTTGTAGCCATAACATTAAATGAACTTAGGAAATCCAGTCAAGAAATCTTACTAGAAAGTTTAAAATTGTTACCAGTGGACTAGTGTGTATATTCAGTTTAGTAGCCTATTCTTGGAAAAGTGAAATAGGTTATATCTGAACCACATGTTCCCATAAAATTTAATAGCAAAAGTCAGCAATTTCATACCAGTAACAATGGATTAGTTACTTGTCAATATTTGACATGACTAGGGATAGTGACTAATAGCAAAGGAATAAGTAATGGAAGTACTAGCAAGAATGAATGTAATAGCCTAGCTAATGAATCCAGTTAAATAAAAAGTCACTATTAGATTACTTGCTAGCAAGTAAAAAAAAAAAAAAAAAAAGTACTAGTAACATAAAAATAGACATGAGTTAGCTTTAAGGAATAAATGTTAATAGAGCTTGACATGATTTTTCTCCAAAGAGTACAAGTTAAGCTTTGTGTGACATTTAGGTACAGTTCCTTTCCAGAAAGTGTCACATTGTAAATGTGTTTTGATTCACTATGCAAATTTACATTTCAGATTCGGCCCAGGTGAACAATGTCTTGTCTATTGTAAGTTTTAATTCTGAAGCTAAAATTCTGTTTCTGAAGTTATTAAAGAGCAGGGATACAAAGTACTTTATGTCAGTCAACTGCCTTGAACACCAACTTGCCTATTTCAAGTGCTGTTTTGTAAAAGACAAATTTATTTCCATAAAGATATAGAAAAAGTTTATTTTGTTACCTAGACATTTTAACAGTGAAAGTTGTAATTATAAAACTGTGCACTGCCAATATAAAAATTAGATTTTTTAAAATATGTAAAGTATTTTTATAAAGTTGCAAACGACTTTGGATAAGTAACTTCAGTAAGTGTTTGGAATGCTGGAAAGAATGAGTAGGTCTCTATTTTAGCTAACATTTGATAAACCTTATGTAAGTCCTAGAGATTCATGAGAGAGAACTTTATTTTTGTCATAAAGTAACCTTCGAAAACAAAGGGTGATGATTCCAGCTTTAAAGGGAAGTTAAATGTCTGTTGTAATTATTTTCCTTTTAAGATATTGTACAGTGTACAGATTTTCAGAGAATCTTTTTATTGTGTTATCTAAGATGAACTATTTACTGTGTAGAAATGTCTAAATCCACTGTATGACTGCCTCAGTGATGTTCATTTTATAGAAGGCATAAAAACTAAAGTGCAAAGACTCAAACCGAGTATGTGTAATTTATTTATGTTTGCTATATTTCATTATGTCATTAGGAAGTTTCAATGCATTGACTCCATGCGTGACCATGCATGGATTCCGATGCTAAATCTAGAATATGCTGGTTAGCACAGCAGAGCTTTTCAGGAACAGATTAAGTATCACAGACATAAGGAGCTTGAAGCGCTGACACACGCCTTAGCAAACAGAAGTGTTTGCTGAAGGCATAAACTCTGATATTTGGATATCTTTAGAATGTGAACACAAAAGCACGAGTGGCTTTTCCCTGGGGTGTCCGTGTTGCATCTGGGCCAAGACTGACAGAGGTTTATTTATTTTTCAATCACTGTGTTTGCTTAAAGGCCTTTGTCTGCACGCCACAACTGCAAGTATAAAGCAGCAAAGTCTAAACTAACAGAGAAACAGTAGCAGAACAACATGAACCACAAATTGATTATCTTGTAACAAGTTCTATATTTGGATCTTTTTAGCTACTGAAATAGAAAATCAGCAGAAATTGTGAACTTCAACTTTACAGTGTCAGGATTCTTGACGTGTGCCCTTTTTTCAGTAAAGTATTGATTTTATCTCGCACTTGAGGACTTGCTCCTTGGTAGAGTGTGCGGACTCTCTTGAAGTGTTTTAGTTTTAGGATTCTTGATGAGACTTCGAAAAAGGATTAATTTGATCTTTTTTTAAAATAATAATTTTATCTGCAGTGTAACTGACGACCCTTGCTGGTCAGTTAAAGTGATATTTAACCATCCAGTATTGACTATTATCCACTAGCACACCAGCTTCCAAGTTGGTCTTGTAAATGCTGAAATTTATGCATTACACTAAACTTCCACCATTAGAAATGTATAACCAATTTCAATTATAATTTGTACTTTAACATATAGCCGTTTCCTTATGGATTGTGTCAGTTGCGGTTAAGTTTATTTCCATTTTATACACGAACAAATTTGTGCCAAGTTCTGGCATGCTTGATTGCTGGTAAACTTTTTCTGCGAAGGGAATATGACATGTTTGCGGGTTTTCATCTGGCTCTTGAGGGTGCCTATATGCATATATTGTTGCCTCCATGTCATTTAATCATGTTCATCTAGGCCTCTCTGTCTCTCAACTCCATGCTGTTAAAAACTACCACTCTTATTCTCCCACTCTTGTCACCAGGGTCTTCAAATGGGGGTGATGGTTGCAAAATGTTTTATTAGTGTGGGGACAAGGGCCCTTCAGCCTACTGAAAGGAGGAGAAGTCGAGTGGCACTTTTGTCATGGTAATGTTAAGCACATAATAGTTCAACAGCACAATGCCCAGGCACTTCATTCCTCTAGAGCTCGCTGACACCTCTTCAGAGCCGAACCACGGGGTAGCATGTGGGAAAGATCCGCTGGCCCCTGGTCCACATACTCTGTGCTATCCCCACTGCTGTCTATATACTTCATCATCTTTGGGGGGTTGTCGAAAACAACCCTCCCCCTCCCCCTCTTGCGCTCAGTTTCAGCCCATGCAATAGAGCCCAGCATGTGCCGTATGAAATAATAAGAGAGCTCTCAGAATGGCCAATAGGATGGAACAATTGAAATCAAGAATCTAAACAAGCCATGTCACTGTGGCCTGTTCAATAAAAAGATGGATTTTTTTTTTTTTTTTTGGTGTTACTCTCCTGCAGTGGCATTGTGGGTGAAAATGGAGAGGAGAGTACTGCCATTACAGTGTATTTTAGAGTAAGGTGTGTACGTTTCGATGTGTGATGGTTATTTGATGTGTGAAGGGTTATGATAAATTAGATTGTATTAAAGGAAAAACACTACAATAAATTAAGTGTTTCAAATGGTTTAATTTGGATAAATAAATCTATTTAAAATTATTATTATTATTATTATAACATTTTAAACTCATTTTGTTTTTTATTTTACCATATGAAGTTAAGTCCGGGTTGTATTTTAACAAAATAATGTAGCTTTACATTTATAGTTGCTTCATTATTCATTTAGAAAATGCACCAGTTGTCTTGAGGCCGTACACTTCACTTGTTGTGTTTTCAATTATCTATTGGCAAAAAAAAAAAAAAAAAGCCTATACATTTTCCATACTTATGCTGTAGTGCTGAAGCATATGTTAGATTGAAGAATGGTTGAATGGTCAAACTCTGAGAAATTGTGTGATAAGTGATGAGACATGTAGACACTCAGTTGGTATGGCTGAGCCTCATCTGAGCATTGAAATGGAAAGCTGATTGGGCAGGATTTAGACTAATCCTTTAAAGTCAGCACTAGGTATTTAACAGCGAGGTCGCTGGCTGAGGCACCCTGTAGTCTTGTTCCTAAGTAACAGTTGTTTTCTAAATTATATAAATGGTAAACTTAAGGTGTGAGCTGATCTCTGGTCTTGAAACATTTTGTTTGTTTATTGGTTGTTGTGTAACCTCCCCCCCCCCCCCCCCCCCCCACACACACTATGCTCACTTTTTGACTAGAAGAAACTGTTCTTTTCTTTGTTCTTTGGTCTTTAGAGACAAATCAAGGCTTCACCAAGCTGCCACTTTGATTTCATCATGGAAGACCTTTGTTGAGTTCACGGCCCTTTGAAATGAGTAAAAAGACCTATGTATTGGCTCTCTCAAGGGGTCTGATGCTTTTGCCTTGGGTGCGAAATCTCAGGATTAAGCCGGTCACAAAGAGATCAGTTACCTGAGAATTCGCTAAGGGCATCTCTTAAATCTGTTCCCCATATATAGTGCAATAGCGCAAGTTTAATATCCCATTAATATATTGTTGGAACTCTGAAAACAAGTCCTACTATTTTTGTTAGCATTGTTGTAAATACTGACATGAGCTTTATTTTTTTTTACTTTTTTTTTTTTTACTTAAAACAACTTTATTTGTTTACCTGCATGTTATATGCCCATTAACCAACATCAGAGAACCATGAACATATGCTGTAAAAAATTATATGATCAATAAGTTATGACAACATATGTTTTTACATTGCTTTAACTTATCAAAATAAGTTAAGCAATTTTCAATTTCTTTTTAATGTAATTTAAGTGGAAAAGTCTTAAACATCTAAGTTGATTGTACTTAAAAATTTAAGGCAGCAACTTTTTATTAAATTTTTTTTTTTACAATTTGCAAATGTATTGTTAAGCTATTGAAATATTAACTTAAAATACTTTAAGTACGCCAAGTAAATACTTTAGGTCAAAGGGGTTTGGCTGACACAAAATTTTCGGAATCCCTTCCATAGGAGGTCATTGTTAATCACATATACATTGTGTTGAAGATTTACAGCTTATTTAATTATGTAACATTGTGTTCGTTTTAATTGATGATACATAGGTGTTGCTGAAGTCGGTCCTAATTTGTATAAAGTCCATGTGAGTTGGCTTTTGCTAAATGCTCTGAGCTTAATAAGTCAAATGTATTATTACAGTGACAAAGTTCAATGTCCATATGTTACGGCTGAGCTCTTGAGAAGCATTTTTTGTATATACATTTTATTACATTCCTACCATGAAGTTTATTGAACAACTATGCAGGTAAAGGAGAATAATGAAGTAAATGATGCCTGCTGTAACAGTTGGCACTAGTGGAACAGCAGAACTTTGGTCACTCTTAAGGGAATAATGTCAGATGAGGGAGAAGTTTGGCCGCTTGTTTTCACTCATGAGGATAATGAGGTGACGGAGGGAGAGGTGTTTTTTACTAGAGCAGACCATAGCCTATTTTTTGTACCAACAGCCATAAAATCTATCTGACAGGCAGTGCAGGGGAGGGAAGCGTGCAGACGCAGGAGGAGAAGCCCCTTAACTGGGTAAAGAGGAAGGAATGCTGGGTAATGGTTCCAGGGAATGAGAAACAGCACTGAATCTGTAAAGAATTATAATCTTTGTGTATGAGAGACAACACTTTCAAAGTAGAAAACTGGCGCATGAGCCGCATTCTCTTGGCATCGTGGCATTCATATAAATGCCGAATTATTTTGTTCAGCCATGAACATTTAATTAAGTCAAATAGTGTTTTGAAATCTGACCTTTAACCATCCAGATGATTTTGAGCATTTTCTATCATAATCTCTTCTCACTGCAAAAAGCCTGTGTGTCTGATCGAGCGTTTAAATGATCACACTATAAAAAAATAATTGTAATTTTAACTTTAAAAGACTGTTAAAAATGCTACAGTAGAATCCTGTTAGCTGGTTGACAGTATTTCCTATATTCGGGGAAAAACTATAATAGATCTAACATTACATTTAATGTAATTTCAAAGTAAAATACTATTAAATGTACCGTTTTTGGAAGAAAAAAAGTTTTTAAAAATCGTATGATTTGAAAAACCGTAAACTGACGTTGACTGATTACTGTATGTTTCTTATTCGTTATTTTGTTATCAGATATGTACAATAGGGTTTTATGTTACACCTTATGTTGTTAAAATTATTATTTTAGTGTTGTGTGTTAATGATGGTGTTTTGTATTTGTGTGTGTCACCATGGACCTTCTATAGATATGTATTCAGCTTGTGGAAAAACTAAAACTTTGATTCATCATGTGACTTTCTCTTTACTACCAGTACCAGTGTTGTTATGGTGGTTGTCAGTATATGTTAAAGGTACAAAACATATTTAGTAGCAGCATGGCCCCGCTAATTCAGCAGAAATGGCCTGTTGGATTTAGCCTACTGGTTTAAAATGTATTGTGATTTTAGGTAAATTAGTTTTAAATAGTAAAATGTACAGATTGTTCTGTAAATATGTTATTTTAATATGTTAATTTTATTGTATTTTTACAGAATTATTCTGGCAACCACAGCAGCCAGTGTTTTTTTCTGTAAAAGTGACAGTTTTTTTTTTTTTTTTTTTACAGTGCAGGCTTAACATGGCCTGCTCTAAATTGTTGGCAGCAAGCAGCTGTTTTAGACACACGCTTGCACCCGCAAAAGGAGGAGTCATCATCCAGCTTCTTCATATGACCACAGGACAAATAAACTATCCCACAGACAAGAAAAACACAAGCGCATGTCGAAGGAAGAAGGACACAGAGGCTGAGCGAATGAAGAGGGTGGAGGAAACCGAGGAAAAGAGGAGGTTTTCCACTTGAGCCCTGCAGACCTGTTGGTAAAGCAGCAGCGTGTGTGTTTGTGTTTTTCAACGGGAGCCCTTATTGACTTAACATTGACCAAGAGCGCTGAGCCTTCTCACTTACAACCACACAATACCTCATTCTGTCCTATCGTTGCCTATTTACCAACCCTGAATACTTCAGCTAAGACTCCACTTGAGAGTCTTTCCTTGTGTCTTCAGACTCTCTCATAAATACGAATAGGAGAATCTTTAAAAAAATGAGCACTGAGGGGATAGATCGAAGTAGAAAGGGAGTCCAAGAGAAGAAAACTTGCTGACACGGGGCATAACTTAATTTCCATGGTCACAGGGCAGCTGCGAGGAGCGGCCTGCTGTGGAGGGCCATTTTAACTTCAATGGCTCCACTGACCCTGAAGAGCAACTGAGTCTTCATCCCAGCTTCACTTCTATTCAAAGAGGTGAGCAGAAGGATTTATAGGCCTGATTTAAAGAAACAAGTCATCAGTGGCAGTTTCCTATTGATCATCCCCCCTGCCTCAAGAGAGCAGACAACCGTATGTGTTGGTATGTGCTTTTGGAGATTTAGCCCTCAAGGAGATGAAAGTAAACAAGCAACAGCACTGTTTAAGGAGTGAAAGGCTTGGCTTTACAGTGAACGAGACAACAGTTCTGTCTTTAAATGGCTTTGGTATGTTTTGCTTGTTTCAGTGCATTTGGATGTGTGTGTGTGTCTGTAAAGGATGAATGAGAAGGATTTCCCCTTTCCAGTTTCTTTCTTTTGTTATAATTGTATCACCTCGCCCCAACTTTCCAGTTATTTCAGTGATTATGTAGAATTTTGTAGTAGAATTTAGTTCATTAAGTTTTGTAACTATTTGTTCATTGATGATGCTGCATGAGACCAGTTAGTTAAAGCAATAGAAAAAAAAAAAATTCAGAAAGGTTATTTCTGAGAAAATCTATTGGAATCATTTGTTTGCATGTGGTATTTAGTGGCTAAAAGTTTCCAAATGATTGTTGGATGCACTGTGTAAATACCATATATAAATTATGACTAAAATCAACTTTTCAAACTACATTACATATAATATGAATTGATGTCAGATGAATCACTCCTGAGGGTTTCTGGAACATTCCATTTCTCATCTGTACTTTTCGAACCAGACAGTTTACTGTTAGATTACAGAGTAACTTAACTATACACTGGATAACAGCTTTGATTTACATATTAACCTATTAATTCTCACATTCCCAAAACAAATTCCAAAGACATGTGAATTCCTCTGAATATATGATTCTCTTCTTGGAGCATTTTTCTTGCTATTCAAAACGTTGTTGGTCTGTTTAATGTTGACGTTCGAACTTATGACCTAACTTTATTTATTTTTTTGGTGAACTAAACATGTTCCTCCATGCGCTGGAAGAGTAACACAAAGCATGGTTGTGTATATGGTAGCAGTCTGTTTTAAGTGACTATTTGTTTTTCTTTGAGAAACAGTTCTTAAGCTTCCTACTTGTTACGTTAACTTCCCAGGAAACCTACAAACATCGGTTTAAAGCGACCGATTATGCTTTATTGCCTGACATCTCTAACAGGCCACATCAAGTCAAGAGCGCACTCGGCAGCGGTCACCATGAATTACAAAACAGAACAACATCAAATGATTAACTAAGTGCAATATCAATCAAAGACAATAAAATGGAGAACACAAACAGAGAGAGGGAAGGAGTGAAGAAAAGCTTGAAGAGAATAAATAATGAAGCCCTAGCAAGGGAGTTGTTAAGAGTTAATAGTCTCTCAGAAACTGAATGGGGGCTGGGGGTTTCACTCTATTAAGTCGACCCCCAGGGCCATGGGCCAAATTGCACCCAGTTGTTTTCCTGAAAGAATTCATCCTTCACACATTCATTTCCCCCTTTATGTCGTCTCTTTTCATGGCAAAGGCCATGCCAAAGTACCCATGCATGGTTTGGGTTACTCACTTGGTACAATCTGAGAGAGAGTGTTTACGTGAGAGAGCTCACAGCGGGGTTTTAAATATGTTAAACTGGTGTGCAGGTTTAAGTGGCCTTGTATAGCAAACACAAATAGGCCCTCTGTATAATGAATTTAGTTCAATTGAGTATTTTAACACAAAACCCGGTAGTAGATTTCAAATCCAAAGGTTTGTGGTATGAGAAAAAAAAAGAAGAAAAAAAAGAAGAAATGAAGAGTTCAGATGCAAAAGCCTCTAAATGCCATCTGAAATTTTCTTATAGAATGATCATTTTTATCAAGCTTGTATATTTAAGTTCTGTAATTTCACTTAAATGACAATTAATAGGTAATCTTCATTGCCATTTAAGTGAAATTATTGAATTTAAATATACGAGCTTGATAAAAATTATCATTCTATAAGAAAATTTCAGATGGCATTTAGAGGCTTTTGCATCTGAACTCTTCAAATATATTACCATGTAGGCTATTTTGTTTGTCTGTGTTTCTTTGCTCATTAGATTATGTTGACTCAATCATGATTATTGTCATGCATCAGGGTTGCACACATTCCTTTAGTGAGCTCTCCTATTTCTTTAAATGGGAATTATGTATATTTAAGATATGTAAAATTTGAAAATGGTGAGTACTCATTTAAGGCTATTTAAGGCAATAAAACATTTTATTGAACTGTACTGCATAATCTTTAATCTCAAAGTTCTCAAAATGATATGTTTAGTAAATTGTCAATAGGAAAACATCTATCTATCTATCTATCTATCTATCTATCTATCTATCTATCTATCTATCTATCTATCTATCTATCTATCTATCTATCTATCTATCTATCTATCTATCATCTATCTATCTATCTATCTATCTATCTATCTATCTATCTATCTATCTATCTATCTATCTATCTATCATCTATCATCTATCTATCTATCCATCCATCCATCCATCTATCCATCCATCTATATACCTGTCTAATAAATGGGCTATTTATTTAATATTAGTTTATATATGTATTTATTTATTTATTTATTTATTTATTTATTTAAAAGATATATAGATTGATTTAAGTTTTTGTGAACAACAGTTTAATGTCAGTTTGACTGTTCTGCACCAGGGTTGTTTTGTCCAGTAAGGGTACAATCGGGTTCTTCTGGTGGACAGAAAGAGAGGCAGGAAGTTAAAGATCAAGGAAGACGTAAGAGCTTTGGCTGCCGTGGGCAATGAAAATGACCAGAAACCCAAACCAGATATGAGAAGAGCGATGCCTATAGCTTTGGGGCCAGCTGCCTTGAATCAGACCTGCTCCCAACGGGCAACAACTGCTGCAGAGAGGGTCAAATATTCCCTCCATCCTTCCTCAAGGGCACATACATGGACCTCTTCACTGCTTTTTTTCCCTCCTTCCCTCCCTCCTGTCAAGGCAAGAGCCAAAATAACAGCCTATTTGTGCTCTCTCTCTACATCCCTTCGGGACAGGACTGATTGGGAAAGAAAATGTTTGGACTCTGTCCCCATTTTTCTTTTATAGTCACTTTCCTTGATAAACCTGTTCCAGTTGGCTCTTTCCCAAACAATGTGCTAACTGCAACCTTTTGGTTTGTTCCAAAAAAGAAGAAGAAAAAAGTAGAAAATGATGGTGACTTCATCCCGCATCTGCAAAACAAGCCTGAAGTAATGATGGCAAACTGAAACTTGTTTATCAGTATTAGGCCATGTTCAGTGCAACACTACATCCCTGTTGATTTGAGAACTTGGTTTAGATCTGTTTTCAATTCAGTTTCAAATTTATTGACAGTTGACACATTGTTTTGGTTTGAGGACAATATGTGGATCATTGGAGCGTTTTGATATACTTTAAGTAATATGTTTTCAGTTTGATAGAAATAATTTAGAAAATATTAAACTTAACAGCGACACTTTACAAGGTCCCATTAGTTAACATTAGTTAATGCATTAGCTAACATAAACTAACAATGAGAAAATATTTGTACCTCATTTATTAACCTTTGTTAATGTTAACAAAAATGTTCATATTCATGATAGCTCACAGTGCATTAAATAATGTTAACAGATACAACCTTTGATCTTAAAAATGTATGTGTAAATTAACTAAGATTAATAAATGCTGTAGAAATATTGTTCATTGTTAGTTCATGTTACTGTAACTATAATGTAGTTAAAGCTACAGTCCGCAACTTTTTTGGGTTAAAGATTATCCAAAATAAATTTGAGCAAGTACATAACCAGCCAGTGTTCAAAACTATCTGCTTGCCTTTACTTGATTCAAAATGGTAAGCTTGTAATAATGTTTTTAATTCCAGTGGTACTGGTGGATTTCCGCAGGAAATTCGAGCATGTCTTTGCGTCATTACGTCACATCTGTACACATAAAGAAGGAGTCTCGGCTAGTAGGCTGTGAGTGTGAGGATGTTGGAGGTGGAGATTTATAGCCTTTTCTCACAGCACTTGATATAATTAAACTTATCAATTTGATGGCGGATCCAGAAAGGTTCAAACGACAATCACCAGTGACAACTGGAGATTCACCCATTGTAAAACGCAACTTCGCAGACTACGGACTTCGGACTGGCTACAGAAATAAAGACACTGCAACCGGCCGATGCGAAAACAAGGATAAATATCGGTAGGGCATTAAATGTAGTCACGCAGTGCTGATGTTGTTAACATTAACAATTTGAGAACAAAGTATAATTTGCACGGTTTGACGTGATATGATAAGCGATCGTTAGATTTATTCAGCGTGATTTACTGCAATGCTTTTTTCCCCCTTAGTTGGTCAGAACAAAAGTGGATGTTACTTGTTCAAATGACATTTTCCGGTGAAAACTCTTATGTTGGTCATACTTCCAAAAAGTAGAATCTGTGATTCCGAATGACAGTATATCCACACCGGCGCGGTGACTGACAGCCGCTGACCAAATCTATGCAGCCTAACATTGAATTATATAAGTCTATAATGTGTTATGTGTATGCTAGGCCAAATATATCTGTTTTTAGTCTAGATTTGAACTGACAGAGTGTGTCTGCTTCCCAGACAATGTTAGGAAGATTGTTCTAAAGTTTTGGTGCTAAATAGGAAAAGGATCTACCGCCAGCAGTCGATTTTGATATTCTAGGTATTATCAACTGGCCGGAATTTTGAGATCGCAAAAGACGTGAAGGACTATAAAGTACTGGGGAGCTAAACCATTTAGTGCTTTGTAAGTAATCAGCAATATTTTAAAACGTATCCGATGTTTAATGCCAATGCAGTGTTGACAGAACTGGGTTAATATGGTCATACTTCCTGGTTCTGGTAAGAACTCTAGCTGCTGCATTTTGGACCAGCTGTAATTTGTTTATTAACGTGCAGGGCAACCACCCATAATAGCATTACAATAATCTAGCCTTGATGTCATGAACGCATGAACTAATTGTTCTGCATTTTTCATTGAGAGCATATGACGTAATTTAGATATATTTTTAAGATGAAAAAATGCGGTTTTACAGATACTAGACATGTGACTTTCAAATGAAAGATTGGTATCAAAGAGCACACCCAGGTTCCTAACCGACGAAGAGGACTTGACAGAGCAGCCATCAAGTGTTAGACATTATTTTAGTTTATTACGTGAGGAAGTTTTTTTTCCACTAATTAGAATCTCAGTTTCGTCAGGGTGTGAAGCAATATAGAGCTGCATATCATCAGCATAACAGTGAAAACTAATGCCATGCTTCCTAATGATATCTCCATAGGGTAGCATGTACAGAGTGAACTGCAACAGTCCTAGTACTGAGCCTTGTGGTACACCAAACTGAACTTTTGATCGATAAGACATCTCTTCATTTACTGCTACAAACTGATAACGGTCAGATAAGTATGATTTAAACCATGCTAAGGCAGTTCCACTAATGCCAACATAATTTTCGAGTCTATTTAAAATATGTTGTGGTCAATAGTGTCAAATGCAGCACTAAGATCGAGTAACACTAATAGAGAGATACAACCATGATCGGATGATAAGAGCAAATCATTTGTAAATGAGAGCAGTCTCAGTACTATGGTATGGTCTAAATCCTGATTGAAATCCTTGCAGATACCATTTCTTTCTAAAAAGGAGCATAGTTGTGAGGATACTGCCTTTTCTAGTATCTTTGAAAGAAAAGGTAGATTCGAGATCGGCCTGTAATTGACTAATTCTGTAGGATCAAGTTGCGTTTTTTTAACAAGCGGTTTAATCATTGCCAGCTTAAAAGTTTTTGGTACATACTTAATGATGAATTAATGATATTAAGAAGAGGATCTATGACCTCTGGAAACATCTCTTTCAGTAGCTTAGTCAGTATAGGGTCTAACATACATGTTGTCGATTTAGATAATATAACGAGTTTAGAAAATTCTTCCTCTCTTATAGCAATGAATGAATAAATTGTTTCCTTAGGGAGACTACAATGCACTGCCTGATGTGATACTGTAGTAGACAGTCAATCTTATAAGTGAAGAAGTTCATAAAGTCATTACTGCTGTGCTGCTTGGAAACGTCTGGGCTTGAAGCTTTATTTTTAGTTAGTTTAGTTAGTTAGTTTAGTTTCGTTAGTTAGTTTACGTGACAGCCTGCTGTGCACGTAAAGTTGATAATTCCACGAATAACTGCAATTGCAGATTTCGAAAAGAGTTGGCAACAAAGAGGAAAAACTACGGACTGCAGCTTTAACTAATGTTTACAAATTAAACCATATTGTAGTGTTACCAACATAACTGCTTACTCCTTCCTTCCTGCCTTCATTTGTTTACATCTTATGGTTCAGTTTTAGCAGAAGCCTTAATTTGCACTAGAGTACTTGACGATAACAATGATATTTAAAAAACTAAAAATGTATATAATGCAAATACTACACGTACACTGACAGAAATGGAAACCTTAAAATGATAACATCTAAATTAACTGGTTTTATTCAAGTCAAAAATATTGTTTAATATTGCTGAAACCTAAATACATCAATTTATATCAACAAAATATTTTTTTATGGGCTAAATCAGCTCTTTAAGGTAGCAATTGTAGGTTATTGCTTTTTAAAGTGTACAATAATATCGTACTTAATCCAGCAGCAGAAACCTTAACACTGGTTGTCACTCGTCATAAAATGGAAAAAAGATGATGACAACACAGTGTGTAGCTACTACTGGAACGCAAATGAATGTCATTCAGGAAATTACACTCTACCCACACCCAAAAAAAGTAATCTTGCCAGTGTGGGAGTTATTTGGATTCTGTAAAAATGACAAGGTTTTAGACCAGGGATGGGCAGTGTCGGTCTTGGAGTACTGCGGTCCTGCAGAGTTTAGCTCCAACCTGATAAAAAAAAAAAGCTCACCTGCCTGTAGCCTTAGTCATAGATATCATATAATAAAGGCTAGATGTCTCGTCCTCGCTGCTGGCCAATGGAGGTCGACGTCCGCACACGGCGGCCATCTTGCCACAGGGAGCTCGCTCACTCGTAACATTGTGTTTTAATGGTGCATGTACTTTTAAATAACCATAACTTGCTAAATTTTCTACCGATTTTCAAACGGTTTGGTTTGTTATAAACGTCAGAGATGTAGTTATGACACTGCATACATATGAATCATTTGTAAAATCTGCAATTTCAACATGTTCCAGCGTTCAGAATTATAGCCACGTTAATAACGTTTGTAAGAAACCAAACCGTTTGTAAATCAGTCAAGATTTCAGCGAGATAAGAGGATTTGTGTTCGTGCTGATCACTCACCTTACTTCAGATACCACAGAGCTCGCCAGAAAGCTTCCCTGTGACAAGACGGTGATGCCGTTCGAGACTCCGCCTTAAGACATCTAGCCTTATATGGATATCTATGGCCTTAGTGATCCTGAAGACATTGATTAGCTTTTCAGGTGTGCTTGATTACGGTTGGAGCTAAACTCTATCAAGACTGCTCTTTTCGTAAATTGTGTACTGCTTTGGTGATCAACTCTCTCTCTGCCTCTATATTTTGAGTCTGATTCATGGGCCAAATAAGATAAAACAAAAATAAGCAAAGTTCAAGATGAATCTTTCTTTTTTTCTTCAAAAGTTAGATTTTACAATTTATTTATTTTTTTGCCCACCGTTCATCATGTAGTGAACATCTGACAGCTCTAATTACGAATCAGTAAGACTAAAGTTGTTTTTCCTGTTATCTTTCAAACCCTATCGGCTTGACTAAGAGAATGCGCTTGCACTTTGGAGCATAACAAAAACGGAGGAAACAACAGCTGTTGCTTTCACAGACCCCCACCCGCCCTGCTCTGCCAAAAAGTGTTGAAAGTTAAAAGAGCTTGGTCACCAAGGAAACAGCCCTTACCCATCCCCCTTACACCCACGCTGTCTTTCTTTCTGGAAGGGTATTGGTTTACAGCCCATATTGGGCTGCGAGAGAGCAGATCTTTGGCCTGAATCCTTCAGCCTTCATTATGGCACCTTGATGAAGGACGAAGAAGGAATCCGACACAATTATTCCTGCTCTGACCTCGCTCTCTCAACACACTTGATAAGTGAGTTGGGGGGGATGAGGAATTTTAATCAGATTCCAGACATCCTGCTCAGGGTTCTGTTGCAACTGGGCCACGATTCTGAGCCAGGTGTGTGTCTTGTGTCCCTGGACATCTTCCCGTGTCAGTGCTGTTTTATTAGATTGAGTCAAATTACAACAGGTTAGCTCAGTATGAATAAGTGCAAGCCCAATGTGATGAATGTAAGGAGTGAAAATAAAGAAAAACAGACAAATAGGTCAACATTAAGCTTACTGAAATCTATGTCTTAGAGATATTTCAGGCCTTAACGGATAGTTCACCCAAAAATGAAAATTCATCATTTACTCACCCTCAAGTTGTTCTTAAACTGAGTTTCTTTGTCCTGCTGAACACAAAGGAAGATATTTTAAAGAATGTTTGTTACCAAACAGTTGTGGTGCCCCCATTGACTTCCATAGTATGGGGAGAAAAAACGATGGTGCCCCATAACGCTTTGGTTATAAACATTCTTCAAAACATCTTCCTTTGTGTACAGCTGAGCAAAGAAATGTATACAGGTTTAGAACAACTTGAGGGTGAGTAAAGCAGCCATATCACCCTGTAGCCCAAGACTGGTTGCCCACTGAAGCTAAGCAGGGCTGAGCCTGGTTAGTACCTGGATGGGAGACCTCCTGGGAAAAAACAGGTTGCTGCTGGAAGAGGTGCTAGTGAGGCCAGCAGGGGGTGCTCACCCTGTGGTCTGTGTGGGTCCTAACGCCCCAGTGTAGTGACGGGGACACTGTACTGCCAAAAAAGCACCGTCCTTCGGATGAGACGTTAAACCGAGGTCCTGACTCTCTGTGGTCATTAAAAATCCCAGGATGTCCTTCGAAAAAGAGTAGGGGTGTAACCCCGGCATCCTGGCCAAATTTGCCCCTTGGCCTCTGTCGATCATGGCCTCCTAATCATCCCCATATACTGATTGGCTTCATCACTGTCTCCTCTCCACCAGTAAGCTGGTGTGTGGTGAGCGTACTGGCGCAATATGGCTGCCGTCGCATCATCCAAGTGGATGCTGCACATTGGTGGTGGTTGAGGAGATTCCCCCCTTCTATGTGAAGCGCTTTGAGGTCTCAGAAAAAGCGCTATATAAATGTAACAAATGATGATGACAAATGATGATAAAGGCCCCAATATACTTTAAGCGAAATCAAAGAACACATCATTCTTTCTAATTCTTTCAAGTGAGGAAAGAAAATTGAGTGATTACATTATTTGTCATCCAAAGATTAATGAATAATTCTGAATAAATGAACGTGTTTAAATTCAGCATCAGTACTGCATCATTCCCCCCCAAAACTTTTGAAAGTAATTTGTGTTTGTGTGTGGACTGAAATGGTGCTTAAGGCAAAAAATAAGCCCGAAAACAATATATTAATCAAATGTTTAAACATTAATCAAATGTTTAATTAATCAAATGTTTTGTTATAATAAACTTGGATGTCATGTGTATCAAAGTCAATTTTGTCTTTTATAAAATGTTATTTTTATCTTTAGATATAATTAAAGACTATGAGATCCTACAAATCGTATAATTATTATTCTTGCCAAGGGCATGAAAGTAATATTACATTGGGGAACTAATTATTGTGTAATCAAGATTTTTAATTTACATCTTGGCTCTTGGTTCTTGGCTTTTCTTGTTCAGTAGTGAGACAAACCACAACACGCATTCAGATAGCTTGTTATTATTTTACTTTTGACAAAAATAGGATGGCAAATCCAAGATGGACCTCAGTAATCATTGCATGTACCTACTGTATGCCTAGCTTTTTTCTTCTTTAGAACTGTGATGCACACAAATGTCCTCACATGACACTGATAGAATGTTCCCAAAGATAATATTAGCATTTTTCATTTGTGCTCAAGTACAATAAATTCTCTAAAGTATAATGCCTTCAGTTGCTAATTAAAGTTCAGTACATTTTCTTTCATATCCCAGGGCGCAACAGTAGATTTATTTGGAGGCACCTTGTGCTGTGATTAGTGACTCTTGGAACATCTTAATAATGTTATACCTCTTAAGGTGCACTGTTTTTGTTATGTTATGGACCATGGAGCGTGCAAGGACCTGCTAAAACTGTGAAAAGCACACACAATTCCTCAGGGGATTATTTCCCATTTATTGCAACTGTAGTATGACCTCTGTGTTTTAAAAAGAGATAAACCTCATGAGAATGCCAGGTCAATTTCCCACTGTGACGCTCTCAGAAGTTGCCCTTTTCCATTGATCTGAAACCAGTTTAGTGTTTCATAACAGTAAAGCTCAAAAGATCAGAAAAGTGAAAATGGTTTCTGGATCAGTGCAAAAATGGGATGTTGGGGACATGTGGTATTGCATTTATGTTTATTCTATGTGTCATTCTTCAGAAAGTATGTTAATCTGCCTATAGTGGAACAGTGCAAGGATCTTGTAATAGAGAGAAAATTCTCTTATATAATTTATTAGAACATCACTGATTAATATAATTAGAAATCTGAATGAATTTCTTCTATTTAAAATATTTCTATATATGCTAATATTTTAGTTTTCAAAATTAGCATCCGTCAAAGCAACTTTTAATTTTGAACAAGCATCCATAGCAGAGAACAATGTTTTCAGTACAGAAAGCAAAGGCTATTTTCTTCTTAAAGGGCTCAGAGGAGCTTTTCAGACAGATGCTGAGCCCTCTCCACTCTAATGTGCTTATCCAAACAGGGCGGCAATGAAGAGGTTAAAGGGTCAAATTTGTTCACATTTGCCTTTTCATCCTTTGATTTCAGCGCTTGTTCTGAAGCACCTGTTTCCACCCCTCCTTTTGGTTTTCTTAATTTTTGTTTATTTTGGGATGTATCCATTTGCTTCAGGCATTTCACAGCTCAATGGCCAGTGAGATCAGTGGGATGCTTAACCCCTCTGCCCTGAGCCATTGGATAGGAAACAGTTGTGCAGAGCACCAACACATCTCACCCCTTAAACAAACTGTTTAAGAAGGAATGATATACTACTTAAAGCAACAGTTCACCCAAAAATAAAAGTTCTTTCATCAATGTTGGTACATTGTAATTACATTTAAAGGACTTGGATTTAATAACATTTGTAGTTACACTGTTAAAAGTTCACTCCTCTAACCCTTATAAATCCTAACCCTAACCGTACCTTTACTCTTAAACCTAATTATACCTCAAACACATTAGCAGTAAATGTGAGAATTTTCCACAACAATATGTAGTTACACGTCTTGTAGGTATTTAAGACATAGTTAAGGCCACCTAATGTAAAGTGTGTTCATTGTTTTAGTGAAGTCAAATAGAGTCCGCTGAAGGAATCAGTAACTCCAGAGAACATGTAGAAGTCAAACCCAAGCTAAATATCACAACCCAGCTGATTTATGCAGCTTCTTCTAGTTGTCTCTGCCATCTCTGTGTGCGTCGTCACTTCGACCTCCATCAAAACCACCACGCTGAGAATTTCCCTTTTGGTCCTCGCTTTCACACCTTCACAGTAGGTCATCCCTCCATCTCTCTTTTCATCTCACTGTGTCCATATGGAGAGCGCAATCCAAACTCCCCCTCAACCTCGACATGGAGTCTGTGTTAGCACATCCAGCTGAGAGAAAAGTCAACAGTCCTTTAATAGTTTTCATGAAGAGGTCTGGAGAGGAACTGAGCTGTGTGTGGGAATGTAAGGAGGGTATTGCAACTTTGCCAAATTTCCTTGATTAAGTAAAAGTTATTATTCAATTTAATTCACATTTATTTGTATAGTGCTTTTCACAATACATGTTGTTTCAAAGCAGCTTTACAGAAAATACATGTGTCTACATTACATTAAAAGTGAGCTGTTGTCTGTGTCCAACTTATGTATTTCAGAAATGTACATATTATACAAATCATATAGCAAACAGTGTATTCATTTATGGCTGGAACAATGAGCTCATTGAAGTAATTATTACAAGTTGTGAACATAATGATTACAATTATTATTGTGCATGTGTCAGGTACAGTATATGCATGGTTTTAGCTCACAGCTTTACAAGATAATTTACTGTTAGTTTGGAAAATTCAGGTATAATCATGTCAATACAAGCAGAAGAAGCAAGTCAAGAGATTAACCCAAGCCAAACACTTTGACAGCTATTAAAGCCCCATACATCTGCTAAACCCTTGTGTGTCTGAATGCTGTTTAAACTCATTGTACACAGTAAGTGAATGACATAATCTGCTCTATTTAGTCAGAATCTAATCCCTATTTTAATCCCCACATCAGTTTATTCTCTGATCACAATGATCCCATCTAAAGCAATGCAAAGACAATATTGACAGAGTGATAAAGGGATAGTTCACCCAAAAATGAAAATTCTGTCATCATTTACTCACCCTCAAGTTGTTGTAAACCTGTATGAGTTTCTGTCTTCTGTTGAACACAAAGAAGATATTTTGAAGAAAGTCAGTATTGACTTCCATAGTATTTTTTTTTTCCTACTATGGAAGTCAATGGGGTCCAACAACTGTCTGGTTACCGAAATTCTTCAAAATATCTTCTTTTGTGTTCAGCAGAAGACAGAAACTCATACAGGTTTACAACAACTTGAGGGTGAGTAAATTATGACAGAATTTTCATTTTTGGGTAAACTGTCCCTTTAACTGCTGTGGTGGCTAGCAAATAAATAAATAGGCTACATTTGATTCAAAATTAAGACATTTCATTAGGCATCATGAACAAATTTTATACTTAGCTATGCGTGAAGTGCAACATGTGTATCAAGATGTTAAATACTCCATAAAGGCTGCCTCTAAACCAGGATTGCACCAGCTGTTAAAGGTGCAGTAAGTAATTTCTGAGAAACGCTGTTGATATTTGAAATCCCCAAAACAAACATGCCCCTACCCAAAATGATCACACTCCTATATTGATAGCTCCGCCCCAAATTCACGAACACGCTATGCAACACAGGCACTAATGAGTGTATACAGCCCTTAATGCTGATTGGCTACAAGTATGTTCTGGTGCTCGGCCCGATCCACTTTCAACAGCGTTTCTCAGAAATCGCTTACTGCACCTTTAAATGTGATTATAGTGACATTTAAAAATATGTTTTAAATTGTAGTTATGGATAAAACTGAATGGCATGTTTAATGGCATGTTAATTCGGTAATGTTAATCTGTTTGTTTATTCTAATCACATCAGTGAACTGACAAGTATTAAGACACCAGTCACGAATGTGTAATTGTAATGCTTCAGTAACTGTACTAAACAAACTTTCACACTTTACAACAGTTGCATGGTTAACACAGACCGACTCTCGACCACATGTTTGAGTAATCGGGTAGCCACAGCCCGTGAGCACCGTGTGCTGGGTTTATTATTGTTAACATTGAGTGGCTTAAGGAGCTCTCCCTCTGTTTGTGTCTGCGGCGGACTCTGCCAGCTGTGTGGACATGTGGAGGACCGTGTAAAAGAGCATTTTATACATATTCACTGTAAACTCTGCACACTGTTAAAGACTGTGTACCAGTGTCAGTAAGGATTTTTTTTGTTAAGGGAGAATTTTTATAATTTAAAAAAATGTATTATTATTTAAATTTGTACAGTCACGAAGACATTGTTTTTTTACTTAATAATAACTCTACCAATCAACATATACAGCTACAGTGCCTGCACTAACCCATATAGACAGACCAGAATCATCATGAAATAAATTTTAAATGATCAAACATAAATAAAAAATGTTTTTTTTTAACGCTTAAATGTTACATTTTAAATTTTCTCCCTTTTGTTGACATTTCCCTTAAAGCCATGTTTAAAAATTTTCATCTATTTCTGAAGAATGTATTTCGATTTTTCAATCAAAATGCCATTATAATAAAGACAAACTGGTTGTGCTTCAGTGATTATTATTTTATTTATTTAAGTATCTCATGTATTGTCATTGTGTTTCCATAGTTTTATGAGTACTTGTCGAGACAGTTTGTGTTGTCAGTTGTCTTGGAGTTTCTTACTAGCTGTCTGCCAAGATTACATTTTGATTTGACCCACAGTTTAAACCTCTCCAAGTGCACACTAGACTAGAGGCACACATCTTCCCCAGACTTCTAAAAGGTCTTGAACATCATCCAAGACAAAGCATCGGCCATCTCAGAATGATCTAGAATAACAGTGGCAAGAATTTATTTTTTATTTTTTTTCTTTGGTGGTTGTCCATCCATTGTTTATTCAAAGTCTTAAACTAGGTTAATGCAGACTCATGCATATCAACTCAAAATTAACCCTCAAAGCGAGCTGTATGCTGTATCTACTTTAAATGTTTAAGATTGCTTAAACATGTTTATTCTGTTGAGAGTTTCTGCAGGCCCTTGAAAATGCCAGGTGCTGGCCTGCCTTGACGTGGGATAGAAGAGCGCAGTCTCGACAGTGCCCCCAGGCCTGTGAAGGGCGATGTGGCATGAAGCAGGGCGGGGTCGAGAGCCGTGGGTGCGGAGCGAGGCCGGTGGAACAAATGTTAATGAGCAACACCTGAGCAACACCTGTCTCGCGTCCCACGGAGGAGCTCCGGAAGGATAAGGAAGAGTGACGACAGTGAAAGGCGAGAGAGGACCAGGACTAGGACCTTTTGTTGTTGTCTTATATGGTTATGAGGCGGCTGCCACTTACTGTAGTTTTGTTAAATATGTTTATTTTATAATTAAATTCTATATTCAACATTTGCGGGTTCCCGCCTCTTTCTTTCCTGAACTGAACTTTGCTACAAATGTGTAATAGGAGTGTGCAGTGGATCTGAATATGGATGGGGCTTAAACCAGAAGTGTGTCCAAACTAAATTAAAAGCCAATTTTTTGATATCTCGTAATTTAGATATTTTTAGATTTGTTTTACATAAAATGATTAAAAAATATATAATGACTGCAATATGGCCTTGCAATATTACTATCTGTATTATTTATTGACCAGCAGTGATGAGACACTACAAGACGCCCTAAATACCTTGATATGTCAAGTGTGGTTTAGTGTTTGAGTCACCACTAATACTATTATACAGCAATATGAGTCTAAATAAACACAGATTTTTTTCAAACTAAGTGAATTTATTTGACACATTACTAAACCCATAATTGTCTAACCAAGTACCAAAATCTGTAAATCAAATCCTGCAATTTTTCAGTAGGTGGATATACAGTAATTTCTATAATTACAGTAGGTTTATGTTGGCTGCCACAACAGATGGGAAGAGCTTTAGTGGAGACAGGTCCAGAACCACATGGCTGTTTGTTTTGGGCTTGTCTCATATTGTTTCTTTATATATATTTTTGTATCCATATTAATGTTAAAACCACAGCTGACCATCAGGAAACAACTGATTAGAAAAGAAAAGAAGAAGAGGTTGACAAGGAGGGGAGAAAGAGTGGGAAACAGCTGCCCTGAACAATTGTGTAGTGCTAGTTTATATTCAGAGAGGATCTGGCAAGATACTGGCAACTAGGGGACCTCAGGCCAAGCAATAAGCACAAAACAGGAAGTTCAACAAACAGGAAGCATGCCTCAGCCAATCCCTGATTGGCTGACAGTGTTCAAAGCATTTGTCTTCAGGCCATTCTAGAGGAATAGTCAGTCATTGTGCACCACAGGGGCTCAAGAGAAAACAATTTTGCCAAGATTGCTGACTTTAGCCTTTAGCCCACGGTGCTGTGCTGGGGAAGGTTTACATACCTATTCAGCCAGCTGCATGCAGCCCCATTCGAGTTTAGGGAGAAGGCAGGCCCTGTGTTGATGGACATTCCTGTCCTGTGCAGACCGCTTAAACTTTCTGACAGTGAAAACTTTATTTATAAACAAAAATACTCCATCAGCAATTTCTTCTCTTCCATGTCAGTCTCTGATCCTGTTCACGTTGTAAACAGTGCAGTGCTTCCGGGTTCTACGTCAGAACACTGTCTCAGTATCGGCCCAATCCTGCATCAGCATCACATGTATCAGAGACTGATGGGGGGGGGGGTCTCTAAAAAAGACATTTTAACGATGTCTTTACTACCGTTCTAGGCCTTGAAAGTGGTAATAATGTTGCAGTCTATGGGGGGTCAGAAACCTCTCGGATTTCATCAAAAATATCTTAATTTGTGTTACGAAAATGAACTTTCTTACGAGTTTGGAACGACATGAGGGTGAGTAATTAATGACAGAAATGTCATTTTTGGGTGAACTAACCCTTTAAATAACATGCTTAAAAGTCTTTCTCTCTCTCGCTCTTTAATATCACGGTTCACAGTTTATTTATCCAGATTTTCTCTGTGATCTCTATCTGTACAGCTTTATCTGACTAACTTTTATGAAAGTGTTCATTTGGAACAGAATGTTTATTTGGAGCTGAATGTGACGTTTATGGGTAGGATAAGGCTCATTTAGTGGCAAACCATGGCTGAGTTTGCCAGCTGCCATTGCCCTTCTCTGACATATTCACTGACACTGCTTACATTTTCATGCCAAAGAGATCCAGAGATAAGAAGATTGCTGTTGTGACTTGTATGTTGACTTCTCAGGGGCAAAGAAGCATAGCATTCCTGTGGACAGCACAAAACATGATAATATGTTATATAAATATATAGACATATAGACACATTTAATATGACATGTAATAAGTATTCTTTATAAATATAAATCAAATAGCATATTTTATATTATTATATTGTATTAAACATTGTAGAAAGTGGAGAAAGAAAACAATATATTTCACAAATTATGATGCAGTACATTTAAAAATACAATTTATACATGTGATGGCAAAGCTGAATTTTCAGCATCATTACTCCAGTCTTCAGTGTCACATGATTCTTCAGAAATCATTTTAATATGTTACTATTATTATTATTATTATTATTATTATCGTTATTATTATCAATGTTGAATTTTTTTTTTTGCTGCTTAACATTTTTGTGGAAACAATGATACCATTCAAACATTTGTGGTAAAAAGTATTATTATTAAAATGCAAGGATGCATTAATTGATTAAAAGTGACAGTGAAGACATTTTCTATGTAGACATATTTTCTATAAGAGATTTCTTTTTAATAAATTATTTTAGAAATGTAATAAAAAAAATTATTCAGCTTTACCACCACAGGAATAAATTAAATTGTATTAATTGAATTAATTACATTTTATTAATTTAACTTTTAAGATAAAAAAAAGCACTTAAATTACTGCAGTACATAAGTCAGCTGGTCCTGACCAATTAGAACCATTTTTCTTAAAATTAGCTGATCACGTAGCTGCCCCTTTGACATATCTATTTTCTTTCACTGAGGTTTAATGAATTTCCAAAGATATGGAAGTCTGCATCTGTTATTCCATTGTCAAAAAGAGGAGATCCTTCTGATATGAATAACTATAGACCGATTTCTAAACTTTGCATTCTGTCTAAAGTTTTTAAATCTCTTATTAGTGAGCAGTTTATTTCATATTTGAACGAACATGACATCTTATCGCATAATCAGTCAGGCTTTAGGAAAAAGCTCAGCACAACTACTGCTGCTACCAGGGTTCTAAATGATATCATTGAGGCGCTTGATAGAAGCCATTATTGTTGTGTTTCACTTTTCATTGATTTGTCTTAGGCTTTCGACACCATTTATTTCAGTATAGCCTACTGAAAACTAGACTGAGACTAACTGGATTGTGAAATTATACAATTTCTTGGTTTGAAATCTATTTATTGGACAGGACACAGAGTGCAGATGGAAGGTCATTCATCAGCACCTTTAAAGATTATGAGGTGTTCCTCAGGGGTCTGTTACTTTTTATCATTTATATAAATAATCTTGATCTCAATATTAGTAATGTCAATTTTCATTTTCATTTCATTTATTGTAGTGCACCCAAATTACACAAAGTTGTGTCTTTTCTACAGTGTGCTTTTGATGTTGTGCAACAAAGGCTTTGTGACCTAAACCTGACTTTGAACAAGACCAAAACTAAAGTAATTTTATTTTCACGATCAAAGAAACAGGTGGAAAATCAACTATCACTTAAATCCTTACAGTGTACTATAATAGAGGTTGTGACAGAATATAAATATCTCGGTTTTTGATGATTCCTTATTTTTTAAATCCCATGTTAATCAATTAAGGACTAAATTAAAAATAAAGCTGGGATTTTATTATAGAAATAAATCATTTTTCATTTTCAAAAGTTTTGGCCACTTTTATGCCAGTCATTGATTATGGGGATATTTTGTATAAATCGGCAACTACTAAACTTTTAAGCTCAGGTTGTATCATTGTGCACAATTGTAAATGCAATACTCATCACTAGTGATGTAGTACTCGAGTCCGGTCTCGGACTCTGCGATTTCAGCTTTCTCGGACTCGACTCGGACTCGACCCTTCAAAGACTCGGACTTGACTCGGACTCGGCATAGGCGGTCTCGTCCCCAATCACTAGTCCACTAGAATACATACCACTAGAAAATTTAACTTGCTCTGCATGTCCTAACTATGATAAAAAAAGTCAGGGTGGGCTTAACATGTTGATGACAGAGCAGCACTGTTGAAGCAGTTTAGAAAAATAGGCAGAAGATGATGCATATGGTAGGGATTTTTTTAATGATAGTAAAAGCATAGTCCATATTAAGACGTTAAGACTGCTCCTCTAAACAATTCCCAATTTAGCTTAGTCTGTAGGCCTAACTGTTGATTATTAACTGGGGTGATATTAAATCATGAATATGAAAACTGACATGTTTTTATGGTCTTGGTCTCGACTCCTAAAGACTCGGTCTCGACTCGGACTTGCTTCCTCAAAGACTCGGTCTTGACTCGGACTCGACTGAATTTGAAAACCAACGGACTCGGTCTCGACTCGGACTCGACCCTTCAAAGACTCGGTCTTGACTCGGACTCGGCATAGGCGGTCTCGTCCCCATCAGTGCTCATCACTGTGATCTGTACAACAGAGTTGGTTGGTCGTCCTTATCAATACGCAGATGTAAACATTGGAACCTGTTTATTTATAAATCAATTTTGGGTCTATTGCCTCCATATCTTTGCTCTCTTACCCAACAAAAACCTGCTGGAGCTTATTCTTTGCGCTCGCAGGATTTGTAAACCCACTCAGTTCCACTCGCCCAAACTGAATTTGGAAAAAACCTGCTTTTCGATATTCGGCACTCATTAGAACTTTTTACAAAATGACCTGAAATTGCAGACCCTGGTGTCAATGAATATTTTTAGATCTTTGCTTAGTGAGCTGTTAAAGGAAGAAACAATTTGTAAATGTTTTTAATTGTTTTGATGATATGTTTTAATGTCATTGTGATTTTTTCTTTTCTTTTTTTTAAACAGTTTTTGATAATGTTGTGCTGCTCATCTTGGCCAGGTCACTTCTGTAAAATAGATTTTTAATTTGAGGACAAGAACTAACTGTTGAGCAATATTCTGGTCATAAACCTGATTGGCTGAGAGGGCTTCATCACAAGGACTGTTCACCATTTGTATCACTCCTCTTGTCTCTGCGTGTTCTGGACAGCCTTCTCCCAATGGCAGTGAAAACCCACTATAATTTTATTAAAGAGTTTTTTTCAGGTGAGAATGTAGTTATATATATATATAGCTCCTATTTGAAAATGTGTGAGGTCCGGGCGATCTCAGTGCTGTCATTGCTCATACACCCTGCCGAGAACAGCCTTACCAAGCCAAGTCCTTCTGACATTTGCCACTGGATTTTATGTCTAATTCATTTTTGGGTATATCAAACAGGCAATCTTTAGTCTTGTGAATCTATTATTTGTTCACAGGCAAATTGTTTTGACTGAGGCCAACATTCTCACCTGCAGACATATCACCCTGTAGCCCAAGACTGAATGCCCACTGAAACTAAGTAGGGTTGAGCCTAGTGCGTTTCCAGTTCAACAACATAACTCTCTGCTTAACTAGACGTTGAAGAAATCAACTAGCTAGTCACGACTGTTTCCCAAAACATATTGTCGCAAAGTGGTCGTTCAACCACGTTTGTTAAGGATGTAATGCACAGGTGGATTAACTCACTGGTGGATTAATAACTCATTTGAATGAATCTGTTTGAGATCGAATTAATGCTAGATGTTTTGCTATAAATTACGGACATGGCATCTGTACTGTAACAAGCACTGTTCTTCGGATGAGATGTTAAACTGAGGTCCTGACTCTCTGTGGTCATTAAAAATCCCATGGTAGGGCTGTAACTGCGGTGTCCAGGCCAAATTCCCTCCATTGGCCCATATCAATCATGGCCTCATAATAATCCCCATTCTTTTGAATTGGCTCCACTCTCTCTCTCTCTCCTCTCCACCTATAGCTGATGTGTGTTAAGCGCACTGAAGATGCTGCACACTGGTGGTGGTTTAGGAGAGACCCCTGACATGATTGTAAAGCACTTTGTGTGTACAGAAGTACTTTAAAAAAGTGCTATATTAATGCTTCATTCATTCATATAAAAGATTTTTAAAAGTTCATATTCAACAGTTTTGAAGAAAAAACCCCCACTAACATTAAATTATGAGCAATTTGCCATTGGCCAAAAATATTTTGTTTTTCTTCACAACAGTTTGCACACTGCAGTTTATATGTTTTTAGCCAAGGAGGTTAATAAAAATGTTTGGTATCTAGCCTTATGAAGCAAGGCATTTATTTTATTAGTTCAATTTCCTCGCTCCCACTTGAATGTGTAACTCTATTTTCAATTTCCGTTACACATTCCAGAGCAAAAGACTCTTCTCATATAGTCTTGGCAAAGTCCCAGGGATCACAGAGAGCAGACACAGTTCTGAGCTTTCCAGACACTGGACTTTTATTAATCTTTGGGAAAAAGACAGGGAGAAGGAGAGCAATACGTGGAACAATGTACAGCAACGATTGAGCATGCTGCATTGTTCTGTGAGGGCGAAAGATAACTCCTTTCCCAGACGTGGTACGATGAGGTACTCTGGAATGTGTGTCTTTATCATTTACATTTTGGTATGGACTGGAAGGCTACTGAGGTCAGGTCTTATTTTTACATTTCACTTGACTATTATTGAGGAAGATATGAGGCCTTTCAAAGCTATTGTTGTACAGGTACCCTTTGAAATGAGTAGTCACATCTTCACCAGAGTGATTAAAACCACAACCACTATAATTTCCATAAATTCCCCAAGGCAAGCGGCTAGATTTCCATCTACAACGTATAATACAATACATTCCCATGTCCATGTATCATATGCCTGACTCTGCTGTTTAATTTGCTGAGGAACAGACCAGCAGAAATTGCATGTGACGGCCTGTTGATGTGTTTTGCTGCGCAACAGAGAAGGTTGCTAGGGCTGATATTACTCAGCAATTCATTCAAAAATGTGCAATGAGTAAAATCAACATCAGACACTGCAAGCTTGAGACTGCGCCAGTACACTGGGATAGAGAGCATGTTTACAAGAAAATAATATATAAGAGAAGGGGAATGGAGAGAAATCCAGAGGAAAGCATGAGGGGAAAATAAAAAAGAGAGAGGACTGTCTGAGATTGCGCAGCAGAGCAGGGAAGGGCTGTCCCGCTCCACTCCTCTCATTTTTATGGCCAGAAAACCACAGTAAACAAACAGAAAAGCACATAAACCATTCAGCTAGTAGCATCTCCGCAGTGCCAAACCAGTGGTTTAAAGCGGCCATGCCAAGTAATTCATATGCATACTAGGAGCTGTTATTTAAGCACACTGGGAAACTAGTACTCCTGTCTTCTACACAGGAACTACATACAGAATTGCTCAGACTCCAGTGTTCCAAGCTTCCTCTTTGCTTTTCATCCTCAGTTCATGAATCTCTGAAAATAAAATAAAATAAATAAATAAAATCCTGTGACTTTTCACGCTCACTGCTTTCTTCAATACCAGCGGAAAATCAAACAAGATTTCTTAACAGGATTAAAATATGTTAAGACATAGTAGAGTTATTGATCTAAATTTGATCTATGCTTAATGTATATCTTATCTATATTATCCGTAAATAAAATAAAAGCATTGAATTACAATATTAAGTTAATGTATTGTCACTGGACAAGAAAATGCATTTTCTTCCATATTTTAACATTAAAACATTAAAGGAATTGTTCCCCCCAAAATGTTTTAAACCACTATGCCTTTCTTTCTAATGTGGAACGCAAATGATATATTTCACAGGATGTGAAAGTGGATGGGGACCAAAAATTTACGCTTTTTTATTCCACGGAAGCAAGTCATATGGGTTTGGAACCACATGAGAGCAAACTGTCCTTTTATTGTTTAAATGTTGCACTTTGGTTTGAGTTGTGTATTATCATCTTTGACAGCAGCTAAATAGCATGAGTTTTGTGTAGAAATTCATTGATCTTAAAGTATGACCTTAAAATGTCATCCCATGTGAACCATTACAGTTTGTTATAGTCACTAGGACACATTTCACAATACTTAGGTTTTCAAAAACTCTTCACACAGATCTCCTAACCAACTTTCAGCTCGGCACAGCAGTTAATTTCACATTCAAAATGCACTAAAACTACCAAATCACTTCATACATGTCTCAAATCAACATTCTTCCATAACACTAGCAAAGGTTGACAGCCAACAAACACACTTTCTCACCCACACCCACAGTGGAAATTGCTGCGCACATTGTAATGCTGGCACCCCTCTGGCCCGGGACATCCACTGTGGCTCTCTTCCCAATCCCATTCCTTCCTTGTCGCCGTGTTTTGGCCAGGTTGAAACCCGCCTCATCCACAAAGATGAAAATGTGGGGTGTTTGCCTGCCTTCAATCTCCATGACTCTCTAAAATAAATCCACATGGCAACATAAGAGTAAGGCTTGTATACATTACCTAAAAATGTGTCTTTGTGTGTGTTTGGTTTTGTTCAAAAACAGTTCTGTGTTTTATTGTGATCTTACCAGGACATATTGGTTCCTGAGTTGCTTGACATCAGAGTTTTTTCAGGACTCTAAAAATAGTTGTTATGCTTACACTGTGAATATTTGCAAAAGTAACGTTGTCTGCCAAGACTCTGTCTCGAATTTCAGTGAATTTTATGCCATTGTTTCTGACGACCATATCAACAATGGCAGTTTCCTGCACATCAGTGAACAGCCTACCCTTCCACCTGTGTGAGGTAACCGTTGAGTCCTAAGCAGAAATGCAAAACCAATTATACACAAGTGGGTTTGGAGGCTTTGCTCTATTTACTTCTGTAATGTGCAGCTCAGTCAGATGCCCTTGCAGAATACAAGTTACCTGTTGGTTTGCCGGAAAACTCTAACAATAGATGCCACTGTTGAGCGTTGCAGATTTGGCTGCACTCTCAGACCAGCCTCTCTCATTGAGAGACCATGATTTGTTACATGATCAATAACAGTAGCTATGATCTCCTCTGAGACTACAGCTCTTGATCTTCCTCTTATTCTTCTTCCACCACGCATACGTATTCCTGGCCCCCTCCCACCTACACGTATTCCTCGCCCCCTCCCAGCCACTCTTCTTCCTCTTTCAGCCACTTCTCTATCTCTGGCTGGGTCCATGTTTACATCACAATACAAAACTATTCTGAAGTTGTCTCCTTTTGTAATGAAATTGAAAGAGTAACACCTGTGTAGGTGTTCAGCTACAATTAGAATCAGCTGTGGTTGTTCCAATTGTCCAATTGTTTTTATAGCATTTAATTTAATTACAATATTACTGTAGAAATGTAGCAAATTGCTGTATTATTCAGTTTTGTATTATGTTATTGTTTTGAACTTAAGTTTGACAGTTTTGAAAACAGTATGTAAGCCTGTGCAAATTGGCCTGTAGGTACATAGAGTTTTGGCAGTTGTTGTGTCGAAGTGAGAAAAGAATTAATGTAATTTGAAAGATGTAGTCATTGAATGCATTTTGTGCCAAAGCAATGATATATGATCCACAGTTTAGCCCACATATACTTCTGTTGTGCTCACTGTGTGAAGAGTTTTAAAAAAGTGACCTAAGTATTGAGAAATGTGTCCAAGTGACTGTAAAAAACTGTAATAATCTCAATATTCTGATATTTAATGCATCCAAGATGTCTGAGGT
Organism: Leuciscus leuciscus; assembly: GCF_965113295.1. Classification (NCBI taxonomy): domain Eukaryota; kingdom Metazoa; phylum Chordata; class Actinopteri; order Cypriniformes; family Leuciscidae; genus Leuciscus; species Leuciscus leuciscus. The sequence goes on from NC_138729.1 coordinate 24,148,473, forward strand.
ACTGAATTTTCAAATGTTATTACCATGTACAAAGCAAAACAAAACACAGTTTTGTAGTCTCAAAAAGAAAATCTTCTTTTGGAAGTCAAAGTGCAAATGCTTAAGCAATTTTGAGTGGAAATCATGGCCTGAAGCTACATTTGTGAACATATTTTCCATATAGGTCAGTGACATGATGATCATGTGAGAAACTCTGCAGTTTTTTTTCATAACTATCTCCTCATGGCTGGACTTCAAACAGACCTTTGAGGGCCTTGACACATCTCATAATGTCAGTGTAACTTCAGTCTATGGCAATGGAGAAGAGGACAATACATAAACTTAAGCATATATGTGCAAACGCTCTCACCAACCATGAGCATTGGGCCAGGCATCACTCCTTCCTGAACAAAGCCTGAATATTTTTTTTTTCAGACAGACAGACAGACAGACAGACAGACAGACAGACAGACAGACAGACAGACAGACAGACAGACAGACAGACAGACAGATATATAGATAGATAGATAGATAGATAGATAGATAGATAGATAGATAGATAGATAGATAGAGACTGAGATCTCTCTCTTTCTGTTTCCATTCACATATAACATAAACCAGAGACACAAGTTGTGACATTAGAAGAACATCTTGTTATCTCCCCCAAAGCGGTTTTGAGGCCCTGCCAAACTATGACCCATTACCTCAACTATCTGAACCCGTGTTCCTAAAGGAGGATCACATGGAGGAAACATACTCACATATACACACAAATGATTACAATGCACATGTACTGCTACATACACACTGTAACCAGAGCTCTGGCAACAGCAGCTCCCAGCAATGTTTGTTTTGTGAAAATCCTTTTGGCATGTAGAGTAAGATGGAACGGATCGGTCTCATGGTCACTGAGTCTCTCTCTCTCTCTCTCTCTCTCTCTCTGTGTGTGTGTGAGTGTGTGTGTGTGTGGAATGTATAATGGTGAAGAAGATAATGATCTGCTCTCATGTCTCACTCATGGCCTCCACAGGGATGTGGGCAAGTATGTTTTTAAGAAGAGAGAGAAAAAAACCCCCAATGTTTGATAATGTACTTATGCGCACAGGTCATACAGATTTTGTTGCTTTTTCCCTTCTTTAAATTCTTTAACTTTGAGCACTTTTTTTGTCCCATGGGGTTTATATCCCAGCCTATCTACTTTCTAAATGCATGTTATTGATCGTATTGTGAATGAATCATCTGTGCATGTTTAATTTTTGAAAATAGTTTTTGAGATTTTGACAGTTGTCAATTGAAAATCCTTTCCTTTGTTCCACTTAAACCCCACATCTTTTTTTATTTTATTTTTACAAGTGTATACAACCTTTCATCCAATTATTAACCGATTGATAGAACCAAGTCCTCCACTTTTTTTTTTTTTATAGTCCATCCACAACAACAAAAATCAATCTGTAGCCTAATTATACCTCAAATTATAAAAAAAGTATGATAACATTAGTTTATTCTGTATATTTGGAATATATATAATGCAAGGTAAGATATTAACCTTAGAAAGATGAAAAGCAAAAAATTGAAAATTAAAAAATCTGTAAAATCATTTCCAGCACAGAATATGCTATTAAACACAATATATTACATGCCGTGTAAATGTTCATGACTTTAGGGGAAGACATGTTTACTTAGTTTTTAGACATTGTAGGAGAAAAGTGAGAGTGTGAAAAGTGTGATTTAAGAGAATTTATTTTTGAAAAGTCTTCAGAAGTTGAAAAGCCCTGAAGAAACTCTCTCTTATGTGTATCACTCAGTGACATTTTATGTCCCTACAAAGTAAACTCTCCTCTTTTCTGAGCTATTTATAAGGGTTCAAATGAAACCAAATATGTGCTCTGTTACAAAAGCTGACATTTCTGGTTTTGTCTTGTAATCTTGATAGAACCACAAACACAACTTGCAATATTACTCATATAAAAAGGTGTTTTGTTGAACATACATGTTTACTTTTTAGATGTACTATCTCCTTACCTTTACTCTGTCTGCCTTAAGGCTTAGCGAAGTCCAGTGGCCTAACTCTCATCTGGTTTCCATTTTCCCTGCGTAGTCTAATGAAACCTGACCGTTTTTAAAAGATCTAGAGTTATGGGCCCATCAATACATACCATATTCTCCCTTTGAAGTTGCCTGGACTGTGGAAAGTGGTAAGATGTCATGTGTTAAAATTATGACCTGACCTTAAAACTAATCTACTCTGCTTGACATGGCCAGGTTTTAGTACATGTGTGCTTTATTTATCTTGACAACCAGCAGGCAAGGACTTTTTCAGGTTTGCCTAAGTGTCAAGTCCTTTTTGCATCTTGCTTAAAATTTTTTCCTATGATCCCATGAGGAAAACTAGAAAAAAACACAGTGAAAAAAAAAATGATGCACATCATGCAGCTGGATGACTGTTGTTGAGTCATTTATAGGTGCCATTAAAGTGGAGTCCTTGAGGGTAATCTTTCCCTTCACATTTACAAGCTCCTGTTGTTTTTATTCTAGGCTCAATACAATTTTACCTCAATGTATATCAGATGTTTTGCTACAGGTAAAGTGATTCATTTCCTCTCAGTCACAGATTTATAAATACTTTTGCTCGTTGTGCTCATTTTTTTTTTTTATGAATATCTTTACAGAAAAGACTTCTTGAATGTTTAAACATGAGTGTTTAAAGTCACATTTTCCCCATTTATCACTTTCAGAATCGAAATCTTCACCATGACCACGTCTTTCTGACAGTTCAGAGTAATAAAGTCCTGTTCCTTGGTTACATGCCTCCCAGCTGTTTTGGATAATGAATGATAGTAGCCATGTAATATCAAGTGTGAGAAATGCCAACATTTCCATTACAGCTCAAGTGTGAAGTAAACTTTTTCTGCTCTACTCTGTTGGCAGATGAGAGGAAAAGCAAAATGACTGTTTTTACAGTAAGAATTTTTTTTAAAGACGTCACTTACTGAAAAACGAACAAAAAACGTTAAAGAACCTATTAACCATCTTTGGTACATATTATGATTTGATTGGAAAAATATATATTTTTACAAAAAATGTAAGACTTAAATATAGTATTTTTTCCAAAATATTTAGGGAGTAAGGGATTTTGTAGTTTGTTGACTCAATGCAACATTGTACCACACTGTACAAATTGTGTGATGTTTTTATGCAACAAGGGAAAACAACTAGTAATGCTTTTATTAGTGTGTGATTCTGTGTTGCCTAAGGGCGATTTTTTCGTGATTTTCTATAAATCATGTATAATACATGTATATATCTTATACAAAGTTAATCAAAATACAGTACACCTTTAATTTATCATTAAATAGGGATACATTTTCAACTCTCATCTTGATCATTGGTTAAAAGTTCACTTTTCACAGGGAAAATATGACACTGCAGCACATGTGCGCACATGCTGATAGAAGAACCAAAAATCCTGCAAGTGGATGATATGATAAATTTGTATTTCTATTAATTAATATTGACTTCTTCGCGAAGTCAGCACTCATGAATTGGTTTTGTACTTTGTTACATTGAACCAAATTTATACATGCTGCCTAGAATCAACCGTACCAATGAGGGTTAAATATAATAGCAGTATACCTTTTTTATAGCAGTAAAAAATATAATAGCAGTACACGCTCTAATTTATTCTAATGTAGAATAAATTATTAGGTCATTCTAATGTTCTCTCTGGGCTTCTTAAATGTATGTGCATTTGTGCATTTAAAAAAGTGTAAATTTGTGATCCATGAAATGTTAATGTTAATGTGATGCACAGCAGAAGGTGATATTGCTCTGTGGGACTCTTCCCACCATTGACTCTCTTCATGAGGTGTACTGACACAGAACAAGCACTCCCACAAAAACACACTCCCTAATCCCCACACAGCAAAAAAGGGAAGTGTTAAGACGCTGGCTACGGCATCCATTACGAACGAGTGGATTTCACAATCAAAGCTCTCTATTGTTCTTTAGGATTGAGTCTGAGCCATGCTAAGATGTTTAATACTGTATGCACTGAGGTTTTCCATTCCCAAACACTCACTTCCAGCCAAACCACCTTTTCACCCTGTGTATAACAGAGTAGCAACCTTAAGGTGACATCGTGGTTGCAGACATATCACTGCCATGGGGATCTGTCGAACAATGTATGTCTCAAACCCCTGGAAGGAAGAATGATATAGGATGACAGAAAATATGCAAGGATTTGAGGGATGATCTGTCATTTTGTATGTGTGCCATGTTGCAGAGGCTTGTGAGGAGTAATTTAAGCAGATACAGTTCTGGGAAGTCAACACGCAGCTGACTGAAATGCAATCTGGAATACGGGACTGTTGCTGAGCAGCGGCGTGGAGATGGAGTTACTCATGACTCCGAGTGGTGTTACTTTTCTGCCGTGCCAGCTGCCCCGCCGTGCATTGGGTAGGACTTGGGTTACATTGTTGGAATGCAATCACTGCTTAAGATTACTGGTTTTGTTCAGACATACTTTTCAGGGTATGCCCCATCTCTTGGATTTAAGTGAATTTGGAAAAGCAGAAAACTGTCTTGAGAAATCTGAAATGAAGCGCTTGACTGACAAAAACTCAGCGCGAGATCAAGATATACACAAATACACAGAATTACAGCATTTCTCACCTTATCTGTCTTGGTGAGTATTCACGCAAGCATTATCTGTTATGTCTTAAGTGAACGTTTGGTTAACTGTTGGGGAAAAACATCTGATATATAACGTTATATTAGATCTGTGCGGTAGAGTAGGTCTAGGCTGTCTATCTCATTAATGTTAATCAAACAATTGTGGTAAAATGGGGGGAAAAGTTGAATATATTTTTTTCCTAAATATTTGGTTTTGACTTGGTGTGTGCAAAATTTGATGTTACTACCAGGGTTTTTAATGGATGGTTGCTCTGTGATGTTGGTTTGGAACCTTCAGAAAACATTAGCTCGATTTTTCTCAAAATTGACTTTGCTGACTCTATTGACTTCAAACAGGTGTAGCTCATTAATGTTTTTGTCTGATTCCAACAAATCATACACCATTTTGAAAGTTTTTTATTACAGAATGTGAAAATAACTCAGCACGGGTCACACATGTTATTAATCACTATTTGTTTTAAAATGTTCCCGTAATGTTTTCTCTATCGTTTCCACAATCAAGAAAAAAATATTTTAAAACATTTAAAAAAACTAATCGTTTTGAACATTCAGAGAACACTGAAATATCTTACATTGGCACCCTTCTTTTTTTTTCTTTTTTTTTGTGAGCTGGGTATTGGGTGTCAAGCCTAAAGTGGGCTTAAGTTTCAATACAGTTACTCTGACATTCCCATGAATTTCACTGTGAAATGAACTGAATAGCTGCTCCTATGGGTTTCTCAAGCTCCTTGCAGAATCAGTGAAAGAAGCCATCAAGCTGCCTAATTAGAGGGTATAGCCAGTTGCTCACACCCAAATATGTGTCTGTATCACCATCTGAGGGAAGACTGCCTCTGAAGAATGGCCCATCTGTTAAAGACTGTGGCCTGAGGGTCTGGATGAAAGAAGAAGCTTTGAAAAGGCATGGATCGATGGCTTCATCTCGGAATGTCAGAGAGCCACGTAGAGACCCCGCACGACACTATCCCACCTTTATACGACCGAAGGTTAATGCCGGGCCATATGTCATGGTGGCATGGGTCACAGTGCTGACGGATGTCCAAATGGATTCTGGTTGTGCACATTCTCTGTTGTGGTAGCTCAGGGAAGTTTCTCATTTCAGATTTGATAATAAATGTGTGTTTTTTTTGTTGTTAAAAAAAAAATTTAAAATCTAACTTGTAGGGCTAGGCTTTTTATAATGTTGAATGATGCTTCTATGTCCGAGAATGGTGCGATATGCTCCTTTGTCATTTTATATTACACTACGCAACGCCGAATCAAATACGGATTCACTTTTGTTACTTTAGACATTAATATTTCTGCTGGCTCTGCAACACAGCGGGGAATCCTGTTAATATGGCCTGAAAGTATACAATATATATGCTGTAGAAAAAAAAGCTCTTTGATTTAAACTGGAAGCAGACGCCAGTAAACCCCTTCCTGTATAAGGTGAAGTATATGTACTTAATGAAAATAAGTTGGCACCATTTATGCTGAGAGTCACATTTTAAATTTTAAATTTGAGGCTATTAATGCCTTACAAAAGGCAAAGCCTACTTCATCAAAAAAAGAACCAATGCCTCCAGCATTTAAAGGACGTCCACATGATCCAATCATCATGCATGAAACTCACTGAACACAACACCCCACCCCCCCACCCACTTCAGAAATTTTACCAAATTAGCAGAGAATCTAACAGTCCTCGTTAATAACTTTAGTCCGCTCGGATTGGTTGATCTCACCAATAGGCAGAAGACGGGATTAATGGAGCCAGGTTGCGTACTCAATTATGAGAAATGCATTTGTGAAGCAAACTGCTAGTGACTCTAATCTGAGGAATTCTGACTCCCTCCCAAGGTCAGTAATTGGGTCTCTCTCTCTTCTCTCTCTCTCACTCTCTCTCTTCTATCTGCCCCTCCAGCAGGCCTAGACATGCACTGAAGCTCTTTGAAATGCATCCTCCTTCAGGCCAGCCAAAAACATGCTTTCTCAGAAACCAAATGCTCTTTCTCACCCTCAGAATCATTTGGGAATTTAAAGATCTGCGCAGTACGAACTGAAATCTGGGTTCATGTTGCTATTCGCTTGTCGTTAATGGCTGTTATTGCTCTTGCATCTTCTGCTCAAAACCTACTGAACTAAATTGCCACAAAAAAAAAAAAAGAAGAAGAAATGCTATGCAAAGAGAATAAAGCATTAGGAAAATAAATAAAAGACCTCATTGCACATTGCATTCATCAATACATGCTGAGTCCAGTTACAATAATCAGATATTTAGAATACTGTCACATTCATAATCTAAACAAATAATCTAAACTGCATGTTTTGAGATTTTGATTACTGCTTGATGTGAGATCATGAGTTTTTTCTGATCATGGTAGATTTTCCACTTCAATTAAGGTTGCCATTGACATCAGAAATAGATGGGATGCTAAGCAGTTTCAACCCTATAGGAACAAAACAAAGACACCAAACCCATAAATGCCGCAACATGACCTAACAAGCGAGACAAGAACCTTGAGAATGCAGTTTAGCTCAAGGGTACAACTGAGGAAATGTATATCTACTAAGTATGTTGATCAGTGATTTGTTTTGTCAAAGCCACACTGACACACATACTCTAACTTAATAGTTAATTAGTCTCAAATTAGCTGATGCCTTTGTTGAGTCCCTGTAATGTCTGAACACATACAACTGCAGGTGAATCGGTTTTGCTATAATTTGAGCTTTTTGACTGACAAAAGTGTTAAAGAATGAATTTGTTGGTATGTGTGTTCAAATTTGCTAAGCATTTGTTCGCCATTATAGAGGAAGCATAGAGTACCTTAATGGCGATTTTCCCGACAGCTGCATTGAAGGCTAGAACAATCCGGCCTGAGTTTTCTGCAACTTGTGGGAGCCATGCTGCGCTCACAGTTTTTCCCAACAACCCCCTCCGCCACCGCCACCAGTTCCTAATCCCCTCAAAGTTCCCAGCCAAAGAAGAGGGAAGAAGGGGAGGAGACAGTGAGAACGTTAAAGCTGCTGTGTTAAGCTTACTGCAATTAAAATTTATTTAGGGCTTGCAAGGAATCCCTTTCACTATTGAATAAATCTGGGCTTATATGACATGGTTCAGGTGGAAGTGGTGATTTCAGCGCAGATCTGGCAGAGGTCTTGTCTCCCTGTAATTACCCAGTCCCACCTCCAGCGCTCTGGGCTGCAGCATAGAGGAACGCCCCTCTAGGCTTTAACGTCAAGCTTTAAACTTCGTCTGCTGTTCTTATAATCATGTCGTTAAATGAAATGTCAGTACACACCAGTGCTTCCATTTGAAGAGCAGGTGGAGTGTTCGGCAGAATCATCGCTCTCTTAGTTGGCAAACCGCCACAGTGAAATGTGGTTTAGGGATGCTAATTAGAGTTTGTTAGCATGTTTAATTAGAGGTAAATTTCCATATCATTATCAAAAGAGAATTTAATCTCGATTGCTTTAGATTGATGCTTTTTATCAGCATGAAAAAACACGGCTGATGAAAAACAAGAGCAGCATGCTACACAGCAAAAAAATATATACTTTTAAGAAATGTTTGCTTTGGTCTTTTAATTAAAAAATGTGTGTAAAATAAAGTGCTTTATATGGTGTTTTTTGGTCACACTTTAGATTATAGGGTTCAATTCTCACTACTAACTATTAACTACAACTTTTGCCTGTATAAACTCCTAATTACTGCTTAGTATTATTTAGTAAGGTAGTTGTTAAGTTTAGGTATTGGGCAGGATTAAGGGATCTAGAATATGATCAGAATAAGGCAGTAATGCGTGCTTTATAAGTACTAATAAACAGCCAATATAATATGCATGCTAATAGGCAACTAGTTAATAGGCAACTAGTTGATAGTGAGAACTGGACCCTAAACTAAAGTGTTACTGGTTGTTGTTTTTTTTTGTTTGTTTTTTGTTGCTTTTTGTTGCTTTTGTCAGCAAAATTACAGTGTCAAAGTTATTCTCAAATTCAGTCTGTCAACACAAAGCAATTGTAAAACATATACTGTAATATTATTTTAAATGTGTCCATTATAGGCTACATGTTAAGTAAGGCATGATAAACCAGGTCTTTGTCAAAAACATTTTTTATATATATTAACGTCACTGTTTGGTAAAGGTAACGGAATTCCACTCCTAGAAATAGGTTGTAATTCCATGGCTTCATCCGAGCAAAAACAAAGGTACTCTTTCTCTCATACACCCACCTATGCTCCCCACCTTTGTTACTATGCAGGTCTGTCTGAAGACTTGACAGCCTATATATTAAACTGTCAAAACTCAACCATTTGTGACAAGCTCTGGTATGAGTCACTGCCCTTCGCAGCTGTGAGAAAATAAAAACTTTCCTTCTTGCTCCGTCTATACTTTAACCTCTGGACAGAGAAAATGAAGTCATATTCTTGGGGCCAATTTGTCAACTTGCCACTTATTTTGAGTTCCAAGTCCAGGCCCATTCCAGCCCGATCTCATCCCAAGTCGTCATATACTGACGCTTTTGACATTTCGTCTACATCGAACGCACATGGCACCCTTTAGCGTCAATATGAGACGCAGATAGATATGGGCCAGAAGGCGCCTCCTAGCGGTCTAACCCTAACCCTACCCCAGACCTAAACCTACCCATAACCGGACAAAGCTCTGTGCGTGTCATATTGACGCTAAAGGGTGCCATGTGCGTTCGCTGTAGACTAAATGTCAAAAGCGTCAGTATATGACGACTTGGGATGAGAATGCGTTTCTGTCACTAATTCCAATTATGATTCCAGATGTGACAATATAATTTGTTTGTCCATCATATTAAGAGTTTGGCGATGGTGAATTAAGTCATTTTACTCAGTCAACCCAGTGACTTTTTATACAATATATTTTTAAGCTATTTTAAATTGTCTCTACTGTCTATTTTTGCTCTTTAATCAGCTCACCTGAAAATCTAATTTGTACAGTACAGTTTATGTAACCTGTGTTTAGTTCAACTAACACGTTGCCCAAGATAATTTTCTTAACCTTTAGTTCAGGTATGTTAAAGTGCAGCTTAACATAATCATTACCACAAAGCAAATAAGATTATGGTTGCAAATGCTGGGCCTTTCATATCTCTCAGCAACAGTGCAGAGAGATGACTTCTGTTAAGATTGGCAAAGCACCTAAATAAACTACGATGACAAGACTAAGAGCTGCACAAACAAGGGATTAGGTGAAAGATGAAAGGAAAGGAAAACGGATCGTCGGTTATATTGAATGTAAAGTGTGCTACTGTATGCAGTCAGGGGATGTAGTGACAAAAGGGTCATACTTTTTGTGGCAGTGAGGATTTTGCTCACACACTCATATTGTGTTGGATGTTTATTGTGTTGAATGTTTATGACTTTGCAGGTAGGCCCTATTAACTGTTAATGATATTAATTAAATCAGTTTTGTTATGGTTAAATCAGTCTAAATAATGTGTATATCTCATCTAAATATTGTGTAAGGATTGAAATAATAATAAAAATATATAAAAATTATATATATATATATATATATATATATATATATATATAGATAGATAGATAGATAGATAGGTTAAGATATATTTATATATTTATTTGACATCTTCTACCTGCTTCAGCACACCTGCCTGTGATTTTCTTTTAAAATCTCGTTTTAATTCTCGTGATGCTATTTCTGTTAGGGGTCATTGATGACAGACATAAAAAGACAAATAAATAAATTAAAAGTTTCAGGAATGTAATTCCCTAAACTTTCCCTGAACTATTCACATGCTGTGATATGTCATGTCATGTATTTTACCAGGGACTGATTTTTACACAAACCCTATTGTAACACTTGAGGTTTGCAGCGTGGTGCAAATGAACAGCAGGTTTCTTCAACCTCTGATTCTGAGACGTCCACTGATATATTGATACACAGACAAAGCCACACTTCACTCATGAAACCTGGAGCCTGACACTGCTTGTTGCTACTCAGCAGAGCCTGGCATCTTGCTTCAGGACCTGGCTTTAGGACCCCTGACTGCTCCTGTGAGCTGGCTGTGGCGTGCCCACTGAGAGGTGTGACAGCGAGACCTGACAGCTCTGGGGCCGGACCCAGGGACATGCTGTCACAGTTGAACAATGGAGCTTCGCTGGTGTAGCTTAGACATCAACAACACCCAGCTTCCTGCTGGCGGATTAGAAGGACCACGACTACAAAGAGGCATCTGACAAGAAAGCCCGTGTTAAATTGGGCATTAAATTTAACATTCGGTCACAGTGTCATAAGTATTCAACAGGAGATCATGAAAAACAGACATTAGTGTTGGGAAAGAAAAAAAAAGTTGAGTGAATTTTTCTAAGTGCTTAGAATGGGATAATGTACCCGGTACTAAACATTACAGCACTCGGGGTGCTTCTCAGTCCATAGAAATCCCATTATAACCATTTCAAAAGAACTGCATGGTCCTAATGAAGCAAAACCCAAGGAATGCGGCATTCCCCAAAGGTTCTTGTTTATTCAAAGACAGATTACAAAATTAATTTGGCCTCTCGCCCGCATCACAGAAGTCTAATTAATCCAGGATTCGAGACAGACGTATACTTGGATCCAGCACTCGCTGACGACGGGGTCTGAAGCTTTCAAGAAGCAAAGACTGGAATCGCTTCAAAAGGCTCTCCGATGCATATTGGTCACACTGAATACAGACACTGTGCCTCATTAAAAAGAGACAGCAGGTGGGTAAAAGCTGCAAAACCTCTTAACCCTAAGAAGAAAAACTACCCTAAAATTCAAAACTATTACCACACTTAAGGTTTCATCTGTGGTCACCCTGGTCAGACTTACGTGCTTTCACTGGCCACTTGCAGGAGAGCCCTGTTTTAGTTTCTTTCAAATACTGCTCCGCAACCACAGTAGAATAACACCACAGAACCCTGGCACAACATTGCTGCTGAATTGCTCCTCATGTCCAGCACACTGCTACAGTCATCACTGATCTGGGATTGTACCCTTTAAATGCATGAATGTTTCACCAATCATTATTACATATTCAGGTCTTTAGCCTGCAATTACAGAAGAATAAACTAAAGCAAATTTTGTTACCTTTTGGAGCTTGGAAGGGTTCAGTTTGAGCAGATGTTTTATACCATCATAACTGTCCTCGTCAGAGCTCATTTCCCAGAACATTAATCATCTGGCTCATATTCAAGATCTCAAACATATTTTCTAAACTATAATTTTGAACATCTTCAAAATCAATATTTTGATCGCTGACAGCTTCTTCACCAAATCCAGCATCAAGTGACAGTGACACTAATATTTATTTGCATTCAGTACTTGCTCTGCAGTAAATCGCTGAGTCATTTCAAATTGTGCTGATGATACTTTTGTTCCCTTTCAGTCAGTCACTACGAGTTACGTCAGAGACTGACAAATGGGGGTTTCGCTAGAGAGCCCTATCACCTTCGAGTTATTAGAAAACGAGCCAATGGTATGAAAATACCATGGGTCTGCGGAATTTGCATCGCAAACTCCACCCCACCGCGTAGGTATAAAAGGAGCCGCGAATGCAATCTCGCATTATGTTTCTGCTTCGGAGCCGAAGTGTTATGTGCTTCTCTTCGCCTTCTAAGGCAACGAGCGTCTCTCTTCAGTGGTGTTGGTGTGACGGCGCATTTCAGCGGGTTCACGGTCCTGCTGCTTGTCTGTGCAGTGACTTTGCACATTGTTCGTGTTCTCCCCTGGGTGCTTTGGCACTGCCGAGAGAGATTTCTTTTCTAAAAGAACTACACGGGCACGTGTTTTTAAAGATGTCTCGCCCTTGTGTTTCTGAATGTGGGCGCATGATCCATCCGCCTGACGGTCACGAGCATTGTTCTAGCGTGTTTGGGGTTTAATCACGCTCAGACAGCGCTCGTGGATGAGTCATGTTCTCATTGCGGGAACATGACCAACGCGGTGTTAAGATCGAGACTCAATGACCTCAGTGGGGATAGAGTCCCCTCTGCCACACCCCAGTCTATCTCTTCCTCGAGAGGGGATACTTTGGCTGGTGGCCAGGGTGATCTGAGGGTTACGGTGTGGAATAACCTGACAAGTCTTCCTCGGGCCACACCCCCCTGCACATCGCAAACCGTGGAGCTTCCGGGTGAACCTGGTTCCTTTCGGGGACCCAGTGTTTCATTCGGGGCTCTGATGGATGATGCCATGTCGCTCACAGCGTCACAGGGTGGGCTTGATTCCTCTGGAGATGAGGATTCGGCTGCGTTGCCTCCCTCGGGAGTGCCAGCATTACCCGAGTCGGATCCAGAGCTTACAGCCATGCCTGACTGGGCAGCTGAGAGCATCGGGTTGGAGTGGCGGCCGCCACCCTCCCCCGAGTGCTCAAGGCTGGATGATTGGTTACTCGGGGCGGCGCATGCTGGCATCCACCACACCCGCCCCCAGTGCCTTTTTTCCCGGAAGTGCATCAGGAGGTCACCAGGTCGTGGAAGTCCCCTTGACTTCCCGCGGCCCTGCGGTGTCCTCCGCCTTCTCTTCCCTTGATGGTGCGACGGCCAACGGGTACACTGGGGTCCCCCCGGTGGAGTGTGCTGTGGCGATGCAATTGTGTCCCCAGAGCGCCTCTACCTGGCGTGGTGATCCAAAGCACCCCTCCAAGGCCTGTAGCTTTTCGTCTACTCTCATGGCCAAAACCTATAGAGCTGCGGGGCAGGCCTCCTCCGCTCTGCATGCCATGGCCATCCTTCAAGTCCATCAGACGAAGGTGCTCAGGGACATGCACGAGCGAAGGGCTGACCCGGGGCGCATGCAAGAGCTGTGCACTGCCACCGATCTCGGTCACTGCGCAATCCCTGGGTCAGGTGATGTCCACCTGTGTGGTCCAGGAAATGAAAGCTTTAGCATAAGTTCTGCCCGGAAGACTCAATTACTACGTCACCTATTGCCTTCACTTCTATCCAATCATATTCTTATGCTCATGTATAAAAGCTCGGTACTTACACACATTTGAGTTCGCAGATACTGAAGCGACGATTACCCCCATCCTCCCCACCACCACCAGGATGGTCCTGTCCATACCTCCCGGGGGGGTCTGCTGCGCCCCTGCCTTCATCTTTAGGCAGGAATTGCAGATCCGATACTCTCGGATTATGCACTACGGACGGGGCCTACGCCAAATGACTTTGTAGATTATCAGCTTGCTGAGCTGTTAATAAATGTACGGTTTATTGAAATAATTCTCCCGAGTCTTTCTGGTAGAACTACATCTATGGCTCAACCTGGCTGATATGCGGGAGGCTGAGATAACTCGTTTTCTCAACTCCCCTATATCCCAGGCTGGGCTCTTCGACGTGCGGTCGAGGACTTCGCCCAAAAGTTCTCGGCCGCCCAGAAGCAGACTGAGGCGATAAAACATATACTGCCCCGAGTCTGCTAAAACTGTCTGCTTACCGCCGAGGCCGTCCTCCTGCGGCTCCTGCCCCTCCTGCTCGGCCCAAGCAGCAGCCTTCACCCAGGCCGAAGCAAGGAGGTGGTCGCAGGAAGTCTGCACAGCCCGTCTCCGCCCCTAAGCTTGCCAAACGCCAGGCTAAGCAGTGCTCCTGAGACGGGCAGCTCAGAGCTAGGGCACAGTTCTTTTCAGGAGCTGGTTCCTGGACCACTCCTTCCCCTAGTGGAGGGCTGGGGGAGAATCTTTTGTTCCCCGGCCGCTGGCCTCACGGTGTAAGGCACCCTAAATCTGTTAAAGAAAGAACTGTTTCCCCTTCCTCCGAGACCCAAGAGGCCGCAGATGGCAGTGTGCAATGCTATGCCTCGCCACTCTCATCCCCCACTGTCGCCAGACCCCTATCAGAGCAGACCGCCGCAGAACGCTCAACCGTCCCTGGCCTCCTCTGTCAGGACGCGGATCTTGACCACGCCCCCACGCGGGGACGCTACGCCTCCCATGTCTGGGCCGCTCGTTCCACATCGCTGCCCCATCATGGGTACGCCTGTAGTTCCAATGACCCCGCTGGTTCAGTTTTGGCGGAGCCTGGCTAGAGCTTCCCAATCTGTACCGCTGGCTCGCGCGTACGATCAGGCCCGGCTTTGCGAATCAGTTTGCACGGTCTCCTTCTGGCTTCCGGGGAGTCCGCAATACTATGGTGGGTGGCAATGCCCCTGTCATGCGTGTGGAGGTCGCCACCCTACTGGTGAAGGGTGCGATCGAGACCGTCTCTTCAGCCGAGATGAAGTCCAGCTTCTACAGCCCCTACTTCATTGTACCCAAGAAGAGCGGTGGGTTACGACCAATCCTGGACCTGCGCGTCTTGAACCGAACCCTTCATAGGCTTCCATTCAAGATTTTGACAGCCAAACGCATTTTCAAATTATGAGCGAGCGCCTACAGTCACTGCTAAATTGCCTGAGTCAATTCGAGGGCAAGAGTGCGGTCCCACTGAAGTTATTTCAGAGGCTCCTGGGGCATATGGCATCCGCAGCAGCAGTCACGCCACTCGGTCTGCTTCATATGAGACTGCTTCAGCACTGAATTCGCGATCGAGTCCTGAGATGGGCATGCCGTCACTCGGGCCTGCCGTCAAACCTTCACCCCATGGTCGAACCTCTCTTTTCTACGGGCCGGAGCTCCCTTAGACTGAGTTTCCAGGCATGTTGTTGTGTCAACAGATGCCTCCACTATGGGTTGGGGTGCCATGTGCAAAATGTATCTGGACAGGACCCCAGCGCCTATGACATGTCAATTGCCTCGAGTTGCTGGCTGTACGTCTAGCTCTGCTATCTTGCACAGGTCCTGTGCAAGAGCAGGGAGGACGAGGAGCAGGTCCTTTTGGTTGTGCCTCATTGGCCCACCTGGACTTGGTTCTCTGAACTGGTTCTCCTCGTGACAGCCCATCCCTGACCAATTCCCTCCCTGGAAGGACCTCCTTTCTCAGAGATGGGGCACCCTTTGGCCCCCGCACCCGATCTCTGGAACCTGCACGTGTGGGTCCTGGACGGGACGCGGAAGGTTTGAGTACTCTACCACCTCAGGTGGTGGCTACCATCAGTTCAGCTAGAGCCTTGTCCACGAGGCACACCCGTGCTCTGAGGTGGAACCTATTTGTCACCTGGTGTTCTTCTTGCTGAGAAGATCCCAGAAAATGCCAGATCAGGTCTGTGCTCTCCTTCCTCCAAGAAGAGTTAGAATGAAGGCTGTCTCCTTCCACCCTGAAGGTTTATGTGGCTGTAATATCTGCGGACCTTGACCTTGTGGAGTCTAAGACGGCAGGACAGCATGACCCGGTCATCAGGTTCCTTATGGGGGCCAGGAGGTTAAATCCTCCCTGTCCCCCTCATATGCCCTCTTGGGACCTTGCAGTGGTTCTATCTGCACTGCAGAGAGCTCCCTTCAAGCCATTGCACTCAGTTGAGCTTAAATACCTCTCTATAAAGACGGCACCCTCCATCAAGAGGGTAGGGGACCTGCAGGCATTTTTGGTTAATGAAGCGTGCCTGGAATTCGTGCCGGCTAACTCTCACGTCATCTTGAGACCCAGGCCTGGATATGTGCCCAAGGTTTTCACCATTCCTTTCAGGGATCAGGTGGTGAACCTGCAAGCACTGCCCTCGGAGGAGGTAGATCCAGCCTTGGCACTGCTCTGTCCAGTACGTGCCCTTTGTGCTTACATAGACCAAACGCGGTGTTTCAGGACCTTAGACCAGCTCTTTGTCTGTTTCGGTGGGAAGCTGCTCGGTGTCATCGCTTGCTGTGCCATTCCACTCCACGGATTGGATACGTGCGCTATTTTACTGCTGGTAGGCGCTGTGTCACATATTCCATCTGGGATTTGCTACCCAGTGTACCTTGATATTCTTGCGTTGGCCTGGCCCTGCTAGCCTCACGACAAGGAGCCGCATTGGCGAGATTAGATTGGAACCCCCATTCGTCAGTCTCTGACATAACTCGTAGTGACTGACTGAAAAGGAACGTCTTGGTTACGTATGTAACCTTCGTTCCCTGAAGGAGGGAACGGAGACGTTACGTCCCCATGCCACTGCCGCTGTACCACTGAAACGGCCGGGGCTCACAGTCTCGGCTCCTCAGCAGGTAACATAATACGAGACTGCACTCGCGGCTCTTTTTATACCCACGTGGTGGGGCGGAGTTCGCGATGCAAATTCCGCAGACCCATGGTATTTTCGTACCATTGTCTCATTTTCTAATAACTCGAAGGTGATCAGGCTCTCTAGCGAAACCCCCATTCCCCTTTCAGAGAACGAGGGTTACATATGTAACCGAGACGTTTTCTGCCTGCGGTAATGAGTGAAACTTCACTTCATCATTGTGTATCAGCCCTTGTATACCTTGTGGAATAAAGGTGAAGCACACTTATTCTGTCATCAAAGACTCAATAATTAAAATCAATTAAGAATCAAAAAATACTTACACACCTCACACCACAGCACAAATTGTGCCAAAAATGAATGGGAAAACAGGCATTCTTTTTTAAATGTTATTATTATTTTCTTGTTATATTGTTTATAATTAATTGATTGAGGAATACTTTGAAAAATGAATGAGGAAATCTGGAAAAAATATGAATACATCTGTGAAATTTCTGCAGGATATGTGGTTTGGTGAATCATTATTGCTTCACATCTTGGTAGAATCACCTCCAGACATAAAACAATTTGTCATGTGGCTGACCTCAAAAACGAAACTCCTGAGAAGTAAAACAGAGCTCCCTTGAAACCGTTTGCTTGACGAGAATTTATTATTTTTCTTATTTTTCTTTATTTACAGCAACGCAGTTCTTTTGGCCCGTCACATTTGCTGATATGTTGTCGCCCTTGAATGTGTTTATGTGTACAGAAGGAGGGAGAGGGTCTCATTTCCCCCTGGAGTGAACACTGTTTGGAACAGTGTTTGTGTTTTCTCTTTTTTCCCTCAAATGTTCTCTCTGGCCTGAGAAATAGAGTGGCTGTGTCAAAGCTTTTACTGTAAATGTCATTAATGAGCTATGACCTCAAACACTTCAGACTGCAAAACTCACGCAAACTGTGCCTGTAATGGGCCAAATCCAGAGGTCGCCAACGCAATGACCTAAGAGCCTGGTCACATAATTGAGTGAGTTTATTTATTTTAATTTTATATTTTTCAGGTTTCAGGCACAAGAGTCATATTGATGGTGTGAAGGGGTGGAGTGGCTTCACTGTAATGGAAGTTGAAGGGACTGCTGAATGCACGCAAATTCTCATTGAAATGCAACTCACCGCTGCACTTTGACAGGCTTTGACATGCATATAGGCAACATTCCTCCCATCAACTCACCAGCATGAAAAATACATGCTGAATTTTGTTTGAATGTGACATTAAAATAACTGAGTCTCTCCTGCTGAGACTCAGTTTTCATATACATTTTTTTTACATTGTAGTAGATTAATTATATTACAATATTAATATTTGTTTTATTAAATACTGCATGTATTAAACCATAATGAACATTCATATTCTTTCATTATATTAATATTACAATAATGACTTTACTATATATATCATATATTCATTTATCTTGCACCCCATTAAAACATGAGTTGCTGGGTCTCAGGGGGATAGTTTAAAAAAAAATTATATTGTTTATACTATTACAGTTTTTCTCGATTGTTTACACACATTTTCTGGTACTTGAGACACAATGACCACAACATGTAACTCATTCACCAACCCCATGAACCAATTCTGCTAAACTACAGGCACAATTCCTGCTTTACACTCAAATTGTACTTCTAAAACACACTTTTTTCAAAACACTACACACAATTCTCTGCTTTTGGCACAATTTTCATGCAGAAAATCTCTTGTTTTCACAAGGAACACACTGCCATTCAAATATGCACACTGACTCATCACATGGGCAAACACCCGTCACACAGTTTTACAATTAGCAATCAGAGCTTTAGCATAAAAGGGCAACAGGTCAGCTCTTCAATGGTGCAATGTTTGCCAACATTGGATTTTTTTTTTTTTTTTACTGTAACTGTATACAGTAAATTCTTCTGTTGTTTTGTATGTAGACCACTGTATGTACAACTTTGTGTTGGTTGGGATGTACACTGTGTACATTGTTTTTGTGGGAAAAATAAAATATATTTGTTACCATGTATTTGTGTGTTCTGAGTATAAAAACAATATTCTCAAATATTTTACAACACACTTATGTATGTACTGTCTTTAGTAAGTGTAACACTGAACAAAAAAAGGCCTAAGTCATTATGATGAATGGAGAAGAAGTGTTTTCCATTCATCATAGTGTTTTACATTGAGCACATCAGTGTTCAACTGGTTCTTATAAATGTCTATTCATATGATGGTTTGTGTGTGTCATTTGAAAACAAAATACCATTTTGAGAAGAAATAACACTGTTTTGAATGTAAAGTGTCATTTTGCAGGAGAATTGAGGGGTTTTGCCCATTGTGTGTGTTTTTTTGGATTTGTGTGTAGAGTTCTGAGAATATGAGGCATGCTTTCAGAAAATGTGTGTAAACAATCGAGAAAAACTGTAAACATTATTAAATACACATTTTTGGTAATATCTAATAACAGTATAATTTATAGTAATAAATTAGTAATGTGTTTCATGAGCTTTTTAGTGATGGAAGTTTTCTAGCTTTGGGCAATGTCTGCAATGCAGCAATGATAAGGTTTCATTTATAGTTTCTTTGTCTCCACTTCACACATTACTAGAGGCAACTTCCGCCATCCCCGACGGCTTTATAATTTAAGGTTGTTTTAATCAGTTGTACTACTTCAAGATCCCACACACTGTAAAAAGAGCAACTACAAATCATTTTAAGATGATGATGCATCTTGTGAAAAGGCAAGAACAGAGCAAGCTGCCTGTAAGGTAAATAATCGTGTGTGGCGGTGGCAGTGTGTGTGTGTGTGTGTGTGTGTGTGTGTGTGTGTGTGTGTGTGTGTGTGTGTGTGTGTGTGTGTGTGTGTGTGTGTGTGTGTGTGTGTGTGTGTGTGTGTGTGTGTGTGACTGTGTGTGTGTGTGTGTGTGTGTGTGTGTGTGTGTGTGTGTGTGTGTGTGTGTGTGTGTGACTGTGTGTGTGTGTGTGTGTGTGTGTGTGTGTGTGTGTGTGTGTGTGTGTGTGTGTGTGTGTGTGTGTGTGTGTGTGTGTGTGTGTGTGTGTGTGTGTGTGTGAGTGTGTGTAGTGAAACCCAGGTGTCATATGATAAATGTGTATTGAAATGTTCCAAGATCATTCTAAAATCCCCTAACAACCGACTACAAAAACAGTTTACACTGAGGTCACCCTAGGCCAAAACAACAGCTCCACGTTGTTTAAATGTTTCACACAATCCAACATGAGAGGAAATAAACATGTTGTAGTGTGGTTTATGATTGTGAACTAGTTTTAATAAGGCCTAATTTGCTCATAGTGAACAGTAAGCATACACTGTAGCTATGCACCGTGACAACCGCAAAGTATGTGCTTCAGTCACGGTGTCGTCTTTAAGCAATCATACATCTCCAGTGTAATCTAAATTGATCTTTGAGAGGAGTGCACTGATGAACAGCAGGAGGATTAGAAAGACTGTGCAGGGACAGAAGTGAGTCTGTCAGGTCTGATTTCAGATCCAGCATGACAGGACGTGGGATTCACCCTCTGCATTGGGGAAAACAGAGCTGATCTGAGTCTAGGCCAAGCCACCATGTGGGGGGCCCGCAGGGAAGGTGAGGCCCGGTTTTACACTGCTTGTAGCTGGACAATACAGTAACTATGCAACACAAATCTTTTTTTTTTTCTTTCTTTCTTTCTTTCTTTCTTTCTTTCTTTCTTTCTTTCTTTCTTTCTTTCTTTCTTTCTTTCTTTCTTTCTTTCTTTCTTTCTTTCTTTCTTTTTTTTTTTTTTTTTTGGCTGTACTGTGTTGGTTTATTCAAGTAACACAGGTTAAGTTAAAACGAATTATTTGAGCTGTAAATCTGTTTAAATCATCATACACTGTAAAAAAATGAAATAAAAGTTGCTGCCTTACATCCTTAAGTACAATCAGCTTGGATGTTTAAGTCATTTCAACTTTAATTGCATTAAATTGACTTAAAAAAAATTCTAAAATTTGATTTAACTTCACAAAGATAAGGTAAGCTATTTTTTTCACACTAAAAACATCTTAACATCCACATTGTTTACGTCTTGTGGTTATACTTTTGAAAAGGTGAAGTTTCTGAATTGGCCCCATTCACTTCCATTGTAGGTGCCTTTTTTGCTTTAAAGAAAGAATAGACAAATTTTTGTTGTAATCAACATTTTGCCGCAAGTGCTGTTGATTGATCTTAACTTTGTATTTAATCTGGAATATTCTTTCAAATCCCACACAAATGTCCAAATAAAACTGAGTAGCAGCCATATAGCTAAAATATTTGCAGTAGATTGATATGCTGCTTTTGCACTATAGTGTCTTTAATAAAACTACCAATCGGCTCACAAACATCACAAGTTTTTCTTCAGGGGAAAGCTAACTTCTGTTTGGTTGCTGGCTTAGATTTTTTATAGGTTTTTCCAGAAGAGGAATAGAAAGTGAGTGAGAAGGTCTAGGGGCCATAATGGGCCTGAAACTGAAACAGGCCCGAAAAGCCTTTATGGAAGTGCCAAATATGAATCATTGTAGTCCGGATGCCAGACGCGCCTCTCCTGTGTTGCTAAGAGAGAACCTCCCAATAATCCACACGTCGAGGAGCAGCCAGAGGGGAGGCGAGCGGGGGGCTAAGTGCTTCAGATGGCTGTACAGTTTCAGTTGGGTTAGATATGACTGGATGCTCCTATTCCTGTAAAGGCCACCTGGGTGGTCCGAGGCGGGGGGCTGGATTTTAATACTGCCACCTATTAGCTCCAGTGAGCTGTGATTTATGCAGCTGTCAGCTTGAACTTCATCAGGCTTGCAGGCCCCGATGAGTTGTGGGCACCCAAATCGGGACCCGAGCCTCCCGGCCTCTCTCTTAAGGAGCTAAAGTAAACGTTCCTCATAGGGAGGGAGAGAAAGGAGAGCGAGAGAAGGAAGAAAAAATTAGAGGAAAATACTCAGTGCATACCTCTGTCTTGCTCAGTCTCCCTTCTGAAATATGTCCCCTTTTGAATGTTTGGCCTGTTGAGAGGCACAGAGAGAGGAAGAGGGCAAAAAATAAAATAAAAAGATGAAATTGAGCGTAATAATTGTGTTTAGACGCCAATAAGGTTTATGCATATACTTGATGACATTATACCCGAAGAGAGCTTGAACAATTTTTGTTTTTGTTTCCTGCATGTAGACCATGATGTAGGAAGAAGAAGAAAAAATCCATAAAAATAATTTCATTATAGCTCTATTTATTATTGGCAGTTCTTTCTAAATTAAATGAAAAAAGAATGTATACAATTCAAATCTCTAAGAAATGACATGCTGTTGTTCAGCTGTAAGCCATCAGAACTGGACATCACGGGTTGGATTCACTAGCCAAGAAAGACAGTCTTTATATAAAAAACAGGTATCATAATTTGAGTTTATAATCCTTAGAGTCAATCAATTGTCCTGATCTAGATTCCTTGCTATATCTTTTTCTGGAGCATCTGTTATTAATAATTCAAGACTTTAGTGGTGGAAAGTATGTTTCTTGTTCAACTAAGAATAATAGTAAACCAAAAAAGTGCATGATGCTCATTATATGTTTCACTTTGTGAACATAAATGCAACAAGCAATCTGAATGTACTACACTTTTCCATGCAATCTGGTATCCATCTAACAATCACAGCTCATGTTCACTTTTCTGCTATCCTTTTACAAATATCTGCAAATATACATTACTGTTTAAAAGTTTGGGGTCAGTAAGATTTTTTCTGTTAAAGAAATTTGTACTTTTATTCAGTATGCATTAAATTGATCAAAAGTGATACTAAAGGCATTATAATATTACATTTATAATGTTTTTTTTTTCCTTTCTATATCAAAGGATACTGATATATATATATATATTTTTTTTTTATCATTGTTTCCACAAAAAAATTAAAAAATTATAATAATTAAGCAACACAACTGTTTTCAACATTAATAACAATAATAAGAAATTATCAGCAGAATGATTTCTGAAGTATCATGTGACACTGAAGACTGGAGTAATGCTGCTGAAAATTCAGCTTTGCATCACAGGAATAAATTACATTTTACAAAAATAAAAGAAAAATCAGTTATTTCAAATTGTAATGATATTTCACAAAGTTATTATTTTTACTGTATTTTTTATCAAATAAATGCCGTATTGGTTAGCATAAGAGACTTCTTTTAAAAACATTTTGTCGTGTACAATATAAAGGTTTCATAGACAAGTCTGTTATCTCAGGTCTGTCTAAAAGCAGCATTACAGATTTACCTGTCAAGGAACCCTATTTAAAGGGCCCCAAACATTTTGTCAGTCGAAACACTTTGCATTGACAGATGACTTAACTGACTGAGAGATGACTGTAATTTGAGAGAAAGAGCACATAAATTCCAGCCAGCCATAACCAACGCATATGCCCTATGTACAGTATGTATGTGCAAATTTCTGAAAACAGTACTTTTATGATGTATATATATATATATATATATATATTAATCATTATTATTATTATTTTATTTATTTTTATTTGTCGGAGTAGCCCTTAAACATCAACAAGTGACTATGTCAACAGAAGAAGCGTTTCACATCCCTCCTCCCTTTATTTTACATGTGGGAAAATGCACAACACAAAACTCTCAGTCGCTCAATGCTGCCTTAATCACCAATCAAAATAACACCCTGATCTCACCATGGCTTAATATAAAACATCAGCAACACTATGAAGAACACATGTCTCTTTTCTCTATTCATTATGAAGAAGGTGTTAGCACTAGCATGGGGTCCTCACTAATTGGCCACCAGATGGTCATTATGTGGCATGTTGTGTTAAGGGGGGTTTTGGTGGCTTGTTGCTGAGCACCTGGGGTGTTTTCTGATTGGAGGTTTTCTTGACAAATGATTTATTCGTGTCAAGTCATTGGTCAGACCTCTGTAGCCACAAGGCACAAATTAAGGGGTAGTTTCCAAAAACGCCAAGACCACGGGCTAGAAAGACTTATTTACACAATGGGTCTTTAACAATGTAAGGGGTCAGGCCATTCATTTGATTCGCTCTTTAATAATTCACAGCACATGTTAATGTAATGTTTTGGTAAAGCTATAACTTCAATACATATCTAGAATGTATGCTCTTTATTTTTATATTTTTTGTCTGTATATATCCTTAACTCAACATTTAACATTCTCTTTTAATTCTTCAGCAGGAGCTTTTCAAGGCCAAGTCCCTTTCAATTATATATGCCTAATTTATGATGTGGTGCGCCTCAGTGCAAATATTTGGTTTCACTGTGTCCTATCTGGGGTTAAACCCATGTTATGCACTTCAAAGTTGAAAAATTCTTGCACATGCGCGGAGTGTGACACTCGCCTCTTCAGTCAAACTGCCTGCATGTAAAGCGGTTTGCTTAATTTACATCGGGTCATGTGCAGAGGTCATACTTGTGATTTTGCAAAAAGGCTTTGCTTGAGGTCACCAGCAAACTTTCCAGATGTGCCAGAATGTCATCAAATGTGCATAAGCACAACTGTGTAATTTTGTGACAAAGATGGCAGTTTGGATTCCCAAGTAAAAAAAAATGCATGGGTAACTCACCATAATTTAGAGTTTAATTATGGATGGATGGAGGGATGGATGGATAGAGCTCTTGATAATAAGGTTGAATTAGTGTACAATGTTAATGCGTTAGGTATTGTGATCAATAAACAATACACTTTTAAAGCATGTCTTTATTTAAAACTTTTTATTTTGTCCCCCTACCTGGGGAAAGACGCCTAATCTATGTTAATCTATGTTAAAGTTAGTTTATAAATAGGCTATATTGTTAATTATAATAATTTACACATGTTAATTCATGTCTGGTCACAACATGCTAACTAATACTAATGTGTACAACTTGATATGTTAAAAAATGTAGGCTAGAAATGAACATTGCCATGTAAATGCTGTAAAAGTATTGTTGATGTTCACGCAGGAGATGCATTAAACATCTAACTGTGCGAGCATTATTTAGTTTTATTTGTTTAGTATCAGCAGCACTTCTCTAAATGTTTGCTGATGAGCCATGTCTCTGTTCATGTGTGTTGGAGGGTCTTGATCCAAAACAACGAACCCAACCCATGCAGCCCTCATTGTCCTCCTACACTGAGTTTTGAGTGCAGAAGAAGCTCAGTTTGTTCAACTCAATGGAGCATTCTAACCCCAGATGGCCAGGTGCCTGATAGGACATATGGTGAGAATCTATCTACCCCAGGCCGGGAGATGATGGAAGATTCATGGAGTGCTCATCGGCTCTCTGGTACATACCACTTGGGGCCAGGGGTCAAATGAAGAGAAGATTAGACTTCAGTCTGTCTCCGTTTCTCTGACTTCGGCTGTTTGTTTTTTCTTGCGTTGTGGCGTTTGTAGTCTTGGAGAGAAACGCCATCGTGTGGATGTCAGAGTAATAGCAACAAGTAGGGTAACATGGGGGAAGATGCACTCCTTAAGATGTGCCTTTACTTTTAAATTGTTTCATATTTAGATATAAGTTTAGCATACGCAGGATGATGATGCATCAGATGATGATGTGTTATCATATATAGGAAATAAATAGAAACATTTGCTAATTTAGTTGGAATAGGACAAAATGTAAAATTATTCAGAGACACCATCTTACCCCACTACTGGAGTAAGTTGTCCCCCTACCTGGGCAAACACGCCCCCCGGCTAAACGTTAAAAGAATGTATAAATTACTTTTGATATAATTCTTATTAATATTTTGTATATATTTTTAAAGTGTCTTAAATGTAAAATACTAAATCAACTATATGATTTAGTTGAATTTATGAAAAAAACTATGGCAGACAAAGCAGAATCCCAGTAAAAGCAATTCATCTGAAAGTTACAAATATTCTGTGACTTATATAGGCATATCAATATTTATTTAATTGCCCATATTTTAATTAAAGATATGTGCATAGCTTCACTATGATTGCAAATTCAATGATTTCACTCAATTAACCTAGCTTTTAATGAAAGCGAAGATGCAAATACTGAATAATAACCCTATTAATTACAATAATGATTAACTTTTAAAATAATAACACAATTAACATGCCACTTGGGGCCTTCTGTGCCAAAACTTTGATAATTCAACTTCATACAATGTCATAGATCACTATTTTCCACAGACACAAAATTAGATCAATTGACCTCAAAACTGGTCATCTTACCCAGACTTACCCAGACTTCCTGTACACAAAAAGCTATTAGTATTGAAATTGTGAGAATCAACAGATTACTAAATAAAATATACACTGCAATGATTCGTTTTCATTTTTTTATTCAAAAAAAAAAAAAAAAAAAAAAACGTTTTAAAAGGTTAGGTAAAAATGGAAGTAGAATGCACAGACATTTTGGAAATTATATTTCATAAGTTTTGTGTACCATGGGTAAAAAACATATAAATGAACAGTAGGCCTACTGCAATGACTACATGAGTGTAAATGGAAATAGGAGTAGGCTTTAGGCCTACTGTATTGTACTGTTTGTTGTTGTATTTAGATTAGAGTGAGGTAGAGATGTTATCATCCCTGCAAGCATGATAAAAGCAAAGCACACTGAGTTTATGAACTTCACTTGACAAAAAGAGCGGCATTTCAAAAGCTTTAGCGTGCACATTAAAAAAAGCACCAGAATCATTTTATTAAAAAAAAAAAATTCATTTTTTTTTTAAACATGGTTTCTTATGATGTAATAGAACAACAATAACAAAACAACACAGTGTGTGTAACTAACAATAGCCTCATTTTCTCAAAGTTTAACTTTTACTTTGCATATAGCGAAACATCCTGTTGTGCTTAACTGAGAAAACATTCCATAAGCTTGTACAATGAGGTCAATAAAACAATGTTGTCACATTCTCGGATGGTATATGAACTAAACCTGACGCTCACCAATAGATCATTAATGAGGTAAGCATATCCTGCTGAGAAAAAAAATCCTGTATTCTTGCTTCCAATTACAAAGTGCTAATGTTACTTGACTTCACCATTATGTGCAGATGATATTATTCTGAATATTCAGGTTTAATAACCTCTTTGTATCTGGTGAAATCCACATTGTGATGAGACGCTGCTTTTCTGATGGACAGGGTTTTTCAATGCTATGGTTGAGCTTGTTGGATCATTCAGTCCAAATCGTATAGAGGCCATAACCTGGAATAACTGGGCCTGAAATTCAGTCTCTGGCTTTGCTTTCTCACAGAATTGCTTCTCCTTTGGAGTGAGATCATTCCCTTCAGGTATCTAAATAATGAGATAGGACATGAGAAACTGTTCATTCAAACCGATAATTTTACACAGTTCTACACTGCCACCACATGGCACAAAGTTGCATGTTTTTATTATTAGTATTATGATTATTATGAAGCATAAAGCATATATTAAGCATATAGGCTATATATATATATATATATATATATATATAGTTATTAAGCATGTATACTTTGACAAGGTACTGTTCCCTGTCGGAATAGTAGGCTATTAAAAACAAAAACAACAACAAAACATTATGAGGGAGAAAAAAAATACTTACTTCAGCAGACACTCTTTGCAGCCATATTTTCTCCTCATCTGTAAACTCCATTGCTGAACTGAAACCTACAAATAACGTCTTGATTAATGATGGCAAACAAATAAGGTTGTTGAAAGAAATTAGACATTTAACTATTAAATGTAAAATATGATAGGCTTTGACGTCAGCCTGTCAGGGTCTTTATGAGCCAATTTGCCTAAATTAAGCTAGTGCCCCAAAACGCAGACGCCCGCTTGTATGAATCAGACAAAACATCACACCATGAGTCATTTATTTTTAAAGAAAGATCGCACAAGCCAATCTTTTAAGCTAACTAGTTTTTTTCTGTGCAGGCCTATATGTCTGTAGGCAACCTAATCAAAATGAAAGTGAAATTAAACAGTAGCCTATTCGCTTATTTTTCTTTGCAATGAAATAGTTTGCAAGGAGAAATAAACGTCTCAAATTAAAAATTTGATTGAAAATTGTGTCCTATAACCACTCTCACCTTTAAATAAGAAGATCTGCATTTTAAAATTGCCTGGCTGATTACATTGCGAATGACTTCATATCATATTTACACAAGTATACATTTGAGTACAGAATCGACGTGTCGTCTGGCTCGTTATGTCCTGTCATAAAATGTATTTCTGTATACAAAAGTGATTTTGACTTACCTTTTAAGGAAAATCCTTTAACGCAAACAAAAAATAAATATTTTTTTTCGCTAAAAGCAGCGCCTTGATCCTTTTAAAAGTCTGACCAGTAAGATAGCATCTCTGTTAAACAGCAGAACTGTTTTTGAGAGAACGGGACAAAAAAAAGAAGTCTATTTGTAAGTAAACATCTGCAGACAAAAATCATCTGCTGTCTCAGCCGGCTGCGGAAGGACGTACGCGAGGGAAAGAAATCGATCCTTTCACTATAGCAATGAAAACAAACTGCAATATGTTCGAAATGAAAATAAAATCAAGTGCTAAAATAAAAATATATTAAATCTGCTACTCGTTTACTACTCGTGATTATCCGGTTTGATGAACGATCTGCACTCACGCGATTTCCCCTAAATCATCTAAGTGAAAGTGAAAGTGACGTTTTCTGTTTGTTTCACTATTATTATGATAATAGGAAATATTTAACAGCAGCCTTCAACATATTCAAGTCGTTACAGCAAAAGTGAGACATAAAAGAGTGAAAAGATACCGTTTTATTTCATCTGCAACATATCAGCCCTCATTTACCCATTCACATATTGATATAAAAGTCCCTTTCTTATAACAAAGGACAATGACTATCTGATGAATGAACATTACCAGAATATTTTGAAAAAGTATTGACAGATCAAATCTACAGACTTTCGGACAATTGACTAATTTGATTTAAAATATTGTCAGTGATTTAAAACAGAGCCCCCTGAACCACACAGATCAGTTGAGAGGTAATGGATCATCTATACAGAAGAGCAGCACACTGTTGCCCAGTGGCATCTGAACATATGGCATGTTAAGGAAGGTTTGGCAGAAGGTTAAGGGAGTTCAGAATTCCTCTTCTGCGTTTCGGGTTTTTGAGGCCTTCAGCTCCTTGAGTCGCTCCATGCAGTCCGTCAGACTCCTCTCTCCGTGCACTTTGTTGTCCCGAGTCCTAACGTTCACAGTGTCACTGCTCTTCTCCTTCTCACCCACCACTGTCATTGCATAAACCGAAAGTTAGAATCACAGTGAATTCATGACAAATTAATACATTCTGTAAAAATACCTGCAGCTGACATCTCTCAATTAAAAATCAGGGAAACAAATGGAAATGCAATTTTAATTTAAAGTGCCCCTTTAATGCCATTTTTAAGGCTACTAATTTTGATTTGAAGGTCTCCTACAATAGGTTTAGATGCACTCAAGGTAAAAAAAACTAACACTTTAATTTTCTCACAATAGTGCAGCATCACCCTTTATCGCACAGTCTCTGAAATGGTTCAATGAAGGAGTTGGTTTCTTGAAACCTCTCCTTTCCAAGAGCCAACTCTGCTCTAATTGGTCAGATGGCCCAGTTTGTTTTGATTGGTATACCAGGAATGGCCGAAATGACTTGTATAAACAGTGATATGGACAATGGCATACCGCAAAAACTGTATTTTTGACATATCGACATAGGAGTAATTTTGCGGGTGGGACATGTCCCCACCACTTTTTGAAACATGTCTCGGCACGGATGTAAGCTACCAAATATAAAAGAATCTCCAGTTGATTAGCAATTTGTTTGTTTGTGTTAAATAAGAGGCTCATTGCCGCTGTTATCAGTGGCGGAAAGCAACAGTGCTCTTTTGGTGCTTGCGCTTTAATCTATAGTCTGGGAATTCTGCATTGCATTCTGGGTAGTCACAGGCATGTTTTAGGACACTCAGGAGCGTACAATGATAACATACAAATCAAAAGAGAATAAAACAACTACATTTACATTAATACTTTTTAAGAACTGCTTGCACTCACTTAGAATAAATTGACTAATATTTGAATCTTTTAAGAACATTTGTGCGGCCAAGACACTGCACATATCCATCACATATACACTCATAGAAATCATACGGCCACCTTCTATCGGATCACACACAAGGCCAAATTGATTGCCACTTTTTAGTTATTAAAAAATAAACAGCAAAAGAGAACTGATATATCTGCTACATCAAATAATAAATACAGCTTGATCTCAGCCAGTGGATCATTTATTCAATCAACATGCCTGTATATCATAATATCATCCCTAATTTCTTAATGTTAAAGCATTTATGGATAACAACAGTGTGGCCCTCTGTAATGCAGCTCTGAAATGATTTTTGTATTGTGAAAGTGCTATAGCCTACACATTTTTTTTACTGGACTAAAATGGAACAAGTATAAGATTCCTTTTCCTGAGAGAAGCTGAACAATAACCAAAGAACGCTATTGTATGAACACGGAGAGTGATCACAATGAGCTATACCAGGTAACATTTCCAGACACACATTATATTTATACAATATATAAATAATGTTTTTATACATTATTTATCGTGTGAGCACTTATTCATGTGAACGCAAGCGGTTAAGAAATTATGATATATAATTATTATAATTATAATCATCAAAATTATGTTCAGAATTATTATAATTTGTTATAATAATAAATACATAAAATGCAAATAATAAAGCCACATTTTGGTTATGTTGATTATTTTCATTGAGTTTTACTTTCACTTTCACCACTGTGTTGTTTCCCAGCTGGTAAACTGAAAAATTGCACTTCCTTTGAGCTTTTCCACGCCAATCGTGAGATTGTTCTATTGCAGTTAATAACACAGCAACACTGCAGGTAAACTCATTTAGAATTGTGCTCTTGCAAACTATTATAACTCGAACTTTCAGGAAAAATGTTTTTAAACAAAGACTGTTGTCAGAAGTTTAGTGATGATGATGCTGAAGTCATGCGACTGTGGTGTAGTTCGTCTGTAGCCTACATTTAGCTCTTGACTTCTGTCAATTGAATTTAGGCTCCAAAATCAGAGATGGGGGACTCGAGTCATATGACTTGACTCGAGTCAGACTTAAGTCGCAAATTTTAGGACTTGAGACTTGCTTGACAAATATTAATAAAAGACTTGACTTGACTTTGACTTGATATTCATGACTTGAGACTTGACTCGGACTTGAGGTAAATGACTCGAAATAACTTGTGTTTTTTAAAATAAATATCTGTATTTGAACGCACCGCAACAATCACGTGACGCAGCAGGAACGCGCGCTGTGTGAACAAAAACCGTAATAATGGAGTGTCGTAGTGATGACGCTGAAGCGCGGGATCGTTCGCCAGCTGTGAAACGGTACGTACGGTAATGCGCAAGTTTATGATCGAATCAGAGAGAAAAAAAAAAATGCACAAGCGTGGTTTCGAGAGAGAGAGAGAGAGAGAGATCGCAGCTCATAAGCAAACTTAAGACGCTGCTAAGACATTACATGTCTTTAGGGGTTGTGTGTGAACGCAATCTCTGATTCCGGGAAATCACTGGCACTGCCAGACTGGCAGTGTGAATGAAC
This sequence comes from Leuciscus leuciscus, assembly GCF_965113295.1. NCBI lineage: Eukaryota > Metazoa > Chordata > Actinopteri > Cypriniformes > Leuciscidae > Leuciscus > Leuciscus leuciscus. The sequence goes on from NC_138729.1 coordinate 24,179,862, forward strand.
CTAAATCAAACGAACCCGGGTCAAATCTTGGGTCACTTTATCCGTGTATTTTCCGGAATCTCTGTGTGAAAGGGGCTTTGGTCACACACCCTGACAAAGGCTCATTAGCCACAACGCATAGTTGTGCAAGTACTTGTCACCTGATTTTAAAATATTAAAGCCATGATGAAATAAAGGCTTTCTATATATTTTTAATAATATTCGAGTGCCTTGGATTAATGATTTTTTTTTATGATCTGAATAATCCCTTACATACAAAAGCACAGAGAAAAAATATTTTCTTGAAAATGAAAATCAGGTTAAAATATGTTAAAATATGCCATATTCCAGTTTTTCTTACCTGCATGCATCCCTTTGTACTGTCTAGTTATATGCTACCAATATAGTCTGCTATCCCAGGGTTGACTTTAATGTTAAAAGAAATATATAAAAAAAAATTAACTGTAATTTAATAATAATTAATAATGCATTGGTACAGTCTACCGTTCTCTGGGATTTGTTTTCATGATAATCGAATGTAAAGAGTTTTATCTCTAAAAACTGTTTAGCTTATAACGCTTGTATATAGGGCATAGAGTAAGTAAAAAGAAATCGCTAGTTAATACCACTAAAATATTGTAAAAAGACAACTACACACAAAGAAAAAAAAACATACAGACTTTCGAACCGAACCATGCATACACAAATACACAAAACAAAAATTCAAACTTGCAAGCACAACCATGCACACATGCAAACAAACAATACACTCTTCACTCATACACACGCACACACATTCACTCACAAATATTAATGAATCAATCACACTCAATCAAATCACCTCTCTCTCTCTCTCTCTCTCTCTCTCTCTCTCTCACACACACACACACACACACACACACACACACACACACACACACACACACACACACACACACACACACACACACACACACACACACACACACACACACACACAACCATGGACATGCAAACAATACACTTTTCACACATACACATGCACACACATTCATTCACAAATATGAATAAATAACTCACTCACACAGATTAATAATGTACAATAGTCAATCCACCTGATTGACAGGTGTAAGTTTTGTGTCAATTCAATTATTACTGTTTTTTTCTTGTTATTCTTTTGTTAAAAAGGAAAGATCTAACTTGTTGGGATGTGTTCATGTTCCATAAAGGGGATGCCAGTTTGAAGAATGCCATTTGGTGGCATAGGAACCATTATACTTGAATTGTGAATTGTTTAATACCTTTTAATGGTCTTCTGCAATGTTTGTTCACTGCATATTTATTTTTCATGCTTTAATGTTGGCCTAATTTCAGTTAAATTTACATTTTAGGCTATGTAGTTTGAATTTTTATTTATTTATTTATTTATTTTTATTGTAGTAACCACTCAGCTGGTTGTGGAAATGCATATTTTTAAAAAATGTTGCAAATAAAACCATATTCCACAGCTTATGTAGTTTTAACTTATTTTAATATATAAATTCAGTGAAATCATCAAACGTTTGTATGACTTGCCAGTGACTTGTGACCCAAGCTACGACTTGACTTGACTTGCTTGACATAAAGCAGTGACTTGACTTGACTTGACTTGCTTTTCACAAAATTGACTCGGACTTGCTTGAGACTTGAAGGTTAAGACTTGAGACTTACTTGTGACTTGCACATGTGTGACTTACTCCCACCTCTGTCCAAAATACATGGAGAATGTGTTCATTTGTGAAGATTATCATAAGACCTTATTTTCTGCAATAATCCAAAAGTCAATGGAAAAATCCTATTGGGTTTTTGTCGATGGGACCAGGGTGATGCAAACTTCTGGGTTAGAAAATATGTCATCCCTGCCGCACTTAATGTAGACCTAGACAGGCATTATCCAAATAGGTCAAAAACCTATGTACTGTAGGTTCGTGCAGAAAGTAAGACTGGAATTACTTGAACAGTTCAAAATCGTTTTTTTCTTTTGGGAGTCAGTAACTCCATTTGTTGTGCACTTTAAAACTTTACAGACTATTTACATTCACAAACTGTATTATACAATACAGTTATATAACTATATTATACACTTCCCAAAAGGTAATAGCCAAAAAAGCATAACAGGTGCACTTTAAATTACTGAGAATCAGTCATGGTTTGCTTGTGTTTTTTGTTTGTTTATGAAACACAAGGGCATTTATACATAGCGACCTTTATTTTGGCACCAACTATAAAACCATTTTCGAATGTTAAAGTTATGTTGGATCACTTACCTAAAATGAAATTGTACTGAGCTAACTGTGCATTTCTGATCTTCTTGTTCAGTGTGCAGCCTGGGTCCAGGTCCACATCCGTCATCAACCCTCCCTTGTGGAACTCCTGTTGTACCTGAGATTAACAAGGGCTTTTTAAAATTCTAATTATGACCTGGTAGTTTATGCTGGAATCAGAGCTAACAGATATTATTGCATCATAAATTTCGAACAGAACTTACTCTCTGGGCGTACTCATCACAAGTAGGTCCTACGGGCACCACCATCACCTGATGTGGGGACAGCCACAGTGGCCTGTGGGACACCAAAGCAGGAGAATTTGTTTTAAGCACATATGGTGTGAGACTAAACTTTATCATGTTAGAGAGTCTCTTCCTTCACTGTACCATTTTCCTCCATAGTTTTCAGTCAGGATGGCGATCATGCGTTCCACTGAGCCAAGGATTGCTCTGTGGATGATTACAGGTCTCTTCTTGTCATCACCATCATGGCTGAAGACAGACAAGATTTGGTTTACAGGATCAGCAAATTAGACAGCTGACGATCATGAAGTGAAATGCAGGAGGAGTGTAGTAAACAAATGTAACCACAAAATGTCACTGTTGTACAGGGAACAAAAATCACTGTTGTACAGGGATTTTCCTTGTTATTATTATTATTATATACAGACTAAGATTTAATGTTTTCTTGATTAAACATACCTTACAAAAGTGAGATTGAAACGAATAGGCAACTGGAAGTCCAGCTGAATGGTGGCACATTGGTGATACCTGCCGATGGCATCCTTTATCTGAATATCAATCTGAGTGACAGAAAAACACAAAATACTTGAGTTGAGTGTAAAGTCATTTTATAAGCGTTCATATATTTTCCTTTCATTATCCGTGTGTACCTTTGGTCCGTAGAAAGCTCCATCACCAGGATTCAGAACCCATTTCTCTCCAAAGTCATTCAGGCTGTTCTCCAGTTGCTAAAACAATTAACAAGGGCTTAATGAATACAAACTGGAAGAGATATGCAAAATTCATCATGCAAATCATAAGAGATTAACTGTATTAAATACAAAAAAATATATTCTTAAAAATTGATTGAGATGTTATGACAGTGGTAAAATTACACCTTATATTATGTACACCATGGTTCAAAAGTATGGCGTCGGTACGATTTTTTTTTCCGAAGAAATTAATAATTGTATTCAGTAAAGATGAATTAAATGTATTAATGTGACAGTAAATGCATAATGTTTCTATATATATATTTTTTTTTTATTATTATTATTTTTTTATAAATGCTGTTCTGAACTTCTATTCATCCAAAAAAACCTGGGGCATCTGACTTAAAAAATCATAAAAATATTAAGCAACACAACGGTTTTCAAAATTGATAATAACAAATAATTTCTTGAGCCAAGTCAATATTAGAATGATTTCTGTCATTTTATGACAGATGAAGGATCATGTGACAGTGAAGACTGGAGTAATGATGCTGAAAATTCTGCTTTGCCATCACAGGAAAAAAATTGTAAATATTAAATTAGAAAATAGTTATTTTAATTGTAATAATATTTCACAATTTTATGTTTTTTACTGATTTCTGATCAAATAAATGCAGCCTTGGTGTTTTCTTTCAAAAACATTACAAAAATATTACCAACCCTAAACTTTTGAACAATAGTGTATGCAAATTGGTTTGCTTTCATGCACACCATTTTCTTTTTGAGTTTATCGTAAGTTTCAAACTATACCTTTTCAGCCTGGTCCCACACTTCAGGTTCTCCTAGGAACTTCTCTGGCCTGGTAGAGAGGTTCAATTTGAAGGTGAAGCCAAACACCTCATAAACCGTACGTAGGAAGTCGAGACAACCCTTTATCTCAGACTCAATCTAATAGGAGTAAAAGTAAGAAGGTAAGATAAGGAGAAAAATGACCTCTTATTTGAAATTCAAAAGAACAAAGCATTAATGTGCTCATGAACTCAAAAGTCGTTTAACACTGAAAAATGCAGGGCTCCCAGACCTTCAGACCAATCATTTTCAATGGCATACTAAAATGTCTTATGTATGTATACTCCGTCTTATGTAGATCATGGTTAATCATCTAAATCATTCTGGGTATATCAAACTGGCGATCTTTGGTCTCATTAATCTATTATTTGTTCCAAACAAATCGATTTGGCTAACGGCAAGGTTAAGTTTAATAACTTCAGATTTTTTATTCACTTAAATCCTGTACTAACTAGAGCACTGCTTTTGACTGAATTGTTTGCTTGTGCTTATCTCCTGTTGTACAAACTTCTTATACTTTTAAAATGGCCATAATTGTTCATTTAAATATTGTTCAATAAATAATATTTTATTTTATATAAATAATATGCCATATTTGGTATTGAGAAAGGGCTGTTAAGGATATTGATTTCAAATTCAGTGAAAGTTAAATTATTATGCCTGTAGATGGCGACAAAGACTGTCTTTATAAGTGAGTCAGAAGCAAAGAAAGGGACTGAAACAAGGTTGAGAAAATGGACATAATCTTTTCTTTAAACAACACCTTATAAGATGCAACCGACAAATGCATTGACTAGAGAGGTCATGGGAAATCCCCATAACTGTTAAAAGGACACTAAGACAAAGATATCACTTTCCTCAGTGGACATTCTAACAGTTTTTTTTTATAATGAATATAAGATTGACATGATGGATAAATGCTATAGGCCTATCAGATGTAGGTAATACACTCGCTCTCTCATAATACAATTAGCTTCCATGAAGTAACTCAGTGTTCCTTTGTTGCTAGTAACGGAGGCTTGGGCTCAACTGTTAAACTGTCAAATTGAGATTTGCATCTGTGGCGGAAGAAAGTAGTTCCACACAAAGATGTTTTTTAAAGGAACTCTGTTGTCGTTTCTTATATATTTACACACTTGTGTCAACGAACTGTTGTATAAAAGCAATATCGCACTTGTAGCCGTGCGATATGGCTCTATCACACGGCTGTGATTTCCTCCAGCCATGCTGACAGAGACGTATCGCACTCGTGTGATATTGCTCATGTAACGTGCCTGGTCCATAGAGCAGAAGATGTGAGCATCATCTTGTTGGAAGCGTCTGACTCTTGTCAGGCCACTCAGAGCTCCAGACAGCTCATTACGATGCAAGACCCCAAAGTCAGCCAGACGCAGGGGCAGCTCCCTCCATGAACGCGGGCGGTGGTCAAACATCAGACTGGAAAACATTTACATTAGAACATTAGATTTTCCTTGCTAAGCTTTTTGCATTCAGGTATACTGTGCTGTCATAATGTCAATGCCTTTTATGATTAACAAACACTTAAGGCCATTGCACACTGAGTCTGAAATTCGCATCCGGAATTTTCTCACGTAAAAAAAAAAATTCGACCTCACGTTATGTCAATCACGCTTGCACACTGTCTACGAAACTTTCGTCCGTAATAAAAAAATTCGGATCGGGTTCGATTTTCTGCGTTTTTCGCATCCACAGCCAGTATTTTGAGAGGTTCTTTGACAATTCAGAGCCACCGTACAAGCGAACGACAAAATCCAGAATGGTGTCTGACAAGTTGATACACTTCGTCTCGCAGCACAAAGTACTGTATGAAAAACAAAATGCGGATTACAAAGACACTGAATATAAAGACAGATTGTGGCAGATGATTGCTGAACAGCTTGGGAAACAGGATGGTAGGCATTGATTTCAAAAGGGTGTATGAAAGTGTATACAGTATTGTGTTAGATTTCGGGATAATTTCGCAACTCTTTGATAAGGAGGTGAAACTCTCCTTCCTCTCGGTGCAATCTCAGGATTGGATGGACCCAATATTTCCTCTTTCTTTTTCTCTTTTTAAGAAGAAAGAGGGCAACATAATCATCCTCACTGCTTGACGAATCCATTTTGTATTTTTTGCGTTTTTTTCCGCAAAGGTTTAATAAATACGCATCGGACTCAGTGTGCAAGGTTTCTGTGCGTGACGAATTTTAAGGCTGACGAACACGAAAAAACGCATACGAAAATTTCGGACTCAGTGTGCAATGGCCTTTAATGTTGCTTAACGATCGTGAATATAGAAAGATTGTGTACCAGTGTCCAGGGCAGTTCATGGGCTTGAGAGCAAAGATCTCCTTCTCCACCTCAAAAGAGAACATGTTTTCGCTGTAGTGCTGCCAGTGTCCTGAGGTTTGCCACAGTTTGCTGTTGTAGATGTTCGGAGTGACCACTTCCTGGAATCCCCTCTTTCTGTATTCACTCTACACGATAAAATATACCACAGTACAACAAAAACGGTCCATGAAAAAATACATAAATATTCAAGTGGTTTGCCCACAATCATTAATGGGGTCCTTGAAGTGGACCAACCTATCCATTACATGGTCTACTGAACCATGACATCCATAAAATGCAATTTAGCATATCCTAATAGACCTCTGTAAACCCGGCTCCACATCACACCCTTGTTCTGTTGGCTATTGTAATTTTTTTAATGGTTGATATCAGCTCTGTAGTAACAGAATAAACTATGAATTCGAAATGGAGGAAACTCACCCTAATAAACTCGATCAGCGTATTATAGATGTAGGCTCCTTTAGGGAGAAAGAAACAGCTACCCGGGCTCAGGTCGTGGAAGAAAAACAAGTCTTGCTCCTGGAAAGACAAAAGCGAGAGAGTGTGTAAACATTAAAGGTGAGAAAAACAATTATGGCACAGGTCAGAAATCTAATACAGATTACAGGAGGATACATGGGAAAAGAACAAGAGTTTGCAAGTTCAAACGAGCAAAAGAGACAAAAAAAATAGGACAAATGGCTGATTACGCTCTAGCTTTTGTTGTGACAAAGTGTTCCCTGTGCACCCATCAGCATGCCCATGAACAGATGGCACATTAAGAAGACAGACATCTGCCTTCTTTATGGGCACAGTCCCCGCTCCCCACACAGCCCACCTATCAGACCAGTCTTTAGTCACCCCAGCAAGACTCCATACATATCAAATGAGGGGCAACTTTCAGCACAAGTCATTAGAACACAGAGGCCTCCACATGTCCTCCATAGTGAGCAGTTTTGTCCACCAACAGGGCTTTTTTATTTTAACTTGCCCACTGCTGACATCTCTTTATAATTATTCACTTGCAGTAAGGATGAGCATATATGTTACTGCTGGATTTATGATTTAAGTACACAACTATTGGGGTAAGTTTAAAGAATGCATTAAATTGATCAAAAGGGACAGTAAAAGCGTTTATAATTTTACACAAGATTTCCATTTCCAATAAATGCTGTTCTTTTGAACTTTCTATTTATCGAAGAATCCTTTTCAGCATCGATAATAATAATAATAAGTTTCTTGAGCAGCAAATCAGCATATTAGAATGATTTCTGAAGGATAATGTGTTGCTGAAAACTTGGCTCTGCCATCACAAATAATATTTCAAAAATATATTAAAATAGAAAACAGTTATTTTTAAATAAAAAAATCTAATTCATGATATTATTGTTTTAACTGCGTGTTTGATCAGATAAATGCAGCCTTGGTCTTAAAAGCATTATTTCTAAAACATTAAAAAAAATCCTACCGACCCTAAACATCTGAATTGTAGTGTATGAAAGACTTGATGATTAAGAGTCAGTACTGTGCACCATTAGTATATTTAATTCATGTCACTCAAGTGTTCAAATAAAGCATGATTTACATAATCCATAGGAGGGGATTACCACTGACACAGCATTTTGTGTGGCCAAAGAGTGAATAAATAAATAAATAAATGAATAAATAAAAAATTGTGATGTGCTGCATATTTCATAAATATTTTTGGCTTATCTGTAGACAGTACCTCCGTCTGTTTATTTTAAAAATCCACAACATATTTCAGATGAGCGATGGGTTTTTTGATCCTGTATTTATATTCATTTTCATTGTTCATACATCTACTCATACCCGTCCCAGTTTGCGATGATCCCTGTTCTTGGCTTCTTCCTGGAATTTCTCCCATTCTTTCAGCATCTTGGGATCAGGGAAAGAAATGCCATAGATCCTTTGCAGGCTCTCCATCTCAGCTTTGCCCTCCCAGTATGTAGAGGAGTTCTGTGATGTACATCATATACGTTATTTGGGATCATACATAATGCTGTAAAGATAATATGCCCAATGTACAGATCAGGACAACAGGACATAGAGGACTGTTCTCGAAACCATTAAGAAAAGGACTGAATTCTGCACCTTGTGGATCTTTAAGGCCTTGATCTTTCCTGTATGTCTTACATGAGGCCCTCTGCACAGATCAATCAAAGGCCCACACCTAAAAAAGCAGAAGCAAAAAGAATGTGTAAATAAACTAAGGTATAAATATACTGTACATAGACTACCATTCAAAAGTGTGAAATATTATTACAATTTAAATAAAATATTTTCTATTTTAATAATATTTTAATTTATTCCTGTGATGAAAGTGGAATTGTCAGCAGCCATTACTCTTCAGCAGTGTCACATGATCCTTCAGAAATCATTCTGATATGCCGATTTGCTGCTCAAGGAACTTTTCCATTATCGATGTTGAAAACAGTTGTGCTGCTAAATATTTTTTTGTGGAAACCATGATCATTTTCTTTTTTGATTAATAGAAAGTTCAAAAGAACAGCATTTATTTGAAACAGATCTAAAAGTCTTTACTGACATTTTGATCAACTGAATGTGTCCTTGCTGAATTAAAGTATTCATTTCTTTCAAAAACCACAACTTTTAAACAGCAATGTAAGTAGACTTGAAAAAATTGATAAGCACAAAATATACGTTTATATACAGTATACGTTTTTGCAACCAAAAATCTGACCTGTAAACTGTAGTTGTTGGGGTGGTAACCTTTTCATTCAGGATCCTGCACTTGAACTTGTTGTACTAGAAGAACAAGAGAGGCAGATTTCACCAGTCTGAACTTCAATGTTAAGGGTGTTATGGGTTTATTCATGGCATGATCTTATATTTCTCTCTTTTAGAAAGGAAGTACCTACCTTAAACATCTCCAACAAAGTCTCCTTCTTTACCTCCAGCCTCTCAAAGGGCTGCTTCTCTTTGATGATCTTCTTACATAAGTTCTCCAAAAAGGGGAAATCATTACTCGATACACCTCTGAAAACCGACAGACGAGAAAGGGAGAGGATAGATAAAGTAAAGTACACAAAGGTGCACAGGTTTCCTTACAAAACTTAAGCCCTTCTTAAATAAAATAAAAAGAATGCAAAGAATAAGCAAACATCTCACAGATGTCACCAACTAAAGAAACTTCTTCTACCAGCAGTCATCTATTATGACAAAGCAATGCTTTTTCAGAAAACTACCTGTTCTGGACCTGACAGAGCCACACTAACAAACAATATCAAAATGAATAACATTTGCATAAATTGACTTCCAACAATTAAATTACTGCATTTATTATCCTGGTCAAACAAAAGGTCAAGTAATTGTTGAAAGGAATTTAAAAAAAAGGACAACAATTTTTTATTTCTTGAACAGCTGCCTGGCATAATTTCTAAACCACAGATGAATTAATGTGACTTTTAAACTCTGACTGGCAGTTCTAAATAACAGATAGTGAATGGACATAACAATGACTTGCATTAGCATGGATGAGCACAATCATGAGGCATATTGCCATTCGACGCTTGTAGTCTACTCCGTAATACTACTTCTGAAATTATTCTAATAAAGAAAATCTAAAGAAAAAACAAGAGAGAACATGCTTGACTTACTCAGTTTCAAGAAACATATCATAGTAAAAGCCATTCTCAATAGGTGGCCCATAACAAAGGCAGCCTCCATAGACTTTCTCCATGGCCTCTCCCATTATGTGGGCACTGGAGTGCCAATAAACCTAAAAAGAAAAAGTATGTTTTCTGAAATAATATGCACTCTTTCAATCACCTATTATATAAAATATTGTCTATAATATACAGTGGGTACGGAAAGTATTCAGACCCCCTTAATTTTTTCACTCTTTGTTATATTGCAGCCATTTGCTAAAATCATTTAAGTTCTTTTTTTTTTTTCTCATTATTGTACACACAGCACCCCATATTGACCGAAAAATACAGAATTGTTGACATTTTTGCACATTTATTAAAAAAGAAAAACTGAAATATCACATGGTCCTAAGTATTCAGACCCTTTGCTGTGACACTCATATATTTAACTCAGGTGCTGTCCATTTCTTCTGATCATCCTTGAGATGGTTCTACACCTTAATTTGAGTCCAGCTGTGTTTGATTATACTGATTGGACTTGAAAGCCACACACCTGTCTATATAAGACCTTACAGCTCACAGTGCATGTCAGAGCAAATGAGAATCATGAGGTCAAAGGAACTGCCTGAAGAGCTCAGAGACAGAATTGTGGCAAGGCACAGATCTGGCCAAGGTTACAAAAAAATTTCTGCTGCACTTAAGGTTCCTAAGAGCACAGTGGCCTCCATAATCCTTAAATGGAAGACGTTTGGGATGACCAGAACCCTTCCTAAAGCTGGCCGTCCGGCCAAACTGGGCAATCGAGGGAAAGATGAATGCGGCCAAGTACAGGGATATCCTGGACGAAAACCTTCTCCAGAGTGCTCTGGACCTCAGACTGGGCCGAAGGTTCACCTTTCAACAAGACAATGACCCTAAGCACACAGCTAAAATAACGAAGGAGTGGCTTCACAACAACTCCGTGACTGTTCTTGAATGGCCCAGCCAGAGCCCTGACTTAAACCCAATTGAGCATCTCTGGAGAGACCTGAAAATGGCTGTCCACCAATGTTTACCATCCAACCTGACAGAGCTGGAGAGGATCTGCAAGGAGGAATGGTGTGAAAAACTTGTTGCATCTTTCCCAAAAAGACTCATGGCTGTATTAGATCAAAAGGGTGCTTCTACTAAATACTCAGCAAAGGGTCTGAATACTTAGGACCATGTGATATTTCAGTTTTTCTTTTTTAATAAATGTGCAAAAATGTCAACAATTCTGTGTTTTTCTGTCAATATGGGGTGCTGTGTGTACAATGAGGGAAAAAAAATGAACTTAAATGATTTTAGCAAATGGCTGCAATATAACAAAGAGTGAAAAATTTAAGGGGGTCTGAATACTTTCCGTACCCACTGTATGTATTCAAGCTAGCAATTGAACTGCTATGGTGACATTTCATTTGTGGTGTGGTCACTGCTACTGCAGACAAGTGTTCATTAAAGAGGACCTATTATGCGCTTTTACAAAGTCTTGATTCTACTGGAATAGATTTTCATGCTTGAATGTTCAACAATCCCTTTTTATTTTCTTCTTTTTTTTTTACATATTTATCATTGTTGCAGCACCTCACACTCTTTTTAGTTGTTGTTTCCATGAAGCCCCTCCTTCCGAAAAGCAATTTTCTCTGATTGGTCAGACCAGTGTGTTATGAGTGGTCAATCGTTTTGAACACATCTCGTAAATGTCACGCCCCTTTCCCATAACTGCAATTTTCAACATGTAACTTACAAGGGCTCATACACCCCACCCCCCTCCCCTTTTTTCGTGTATGCGGGAATTATGAGCGATAAATAAATGATCAATTTAAATAAAGAAACACTAAAGAAAGTTGAAAATGTAAAAAGCATAATAGGGCCTCTTTAAAATTAATAATGCAAATGCAAACTTGTAGAACACTCTAAACTTACTGCTTGTGCTTCTTCGTCATCAAATTTGAGAAACACTAGACTGCAGTCTTCCTCTAAGGGCCTGTCCAGATCCCATACCCCATTGTTCACTTTGGAGATCACAGTATTATCAGCAAGGCCTTGGCTGTTAATAAAAACACATTATAATGTTAAACATTTGTGATTAGAGTTGGAAGCACAATGCAATCAAGCAATTCACTAAGAAAACACAATTTTTAGTGCCTTTCACTGAGAATAACCAGAAGTTTAAGATGTAACACGCAATTTTAATAGATGTGCCTATCTATTACAACACAAACCACAAATATTGACCTCTGCTCAAGACTGATTCCTGTCTAGCTTACTAATAAACCTGGCATCGTACACTAGTGTGAATATGGTATGGTTTGGTTCCTCTATTGTAAGTTGGTTTGGATAACAGCGTCTGCTAAATGTATAAATGTAACCCAAATTCAATATTACTAGTCAATATTGCTATATTATGGTCAATTTTATAAAAAATATATTATTGCAATATTATAGTCAATATTGCTATTCTGAATTGCTCAAACAAACAGGGAAATGTTTTGATGCATCATGAAGCCTGCAGTGTTTATAAGTTGTCTATATCAAATATTTTAAAAATACAGCTTCAAGTCAAGTTAGCAAATCATTTACAAGTGCCATTGCTAACTGTGTCATTGTTTCAAACAGATTGACAACATTAGGGCTGAAAATGCTTGCCTCGTTGACGTTTAGTTTAGTTACTAACCTGATGCCACAGGCAACCTGGTACGGTGTGGTCTTCCAGGACTCTCCATCTATTAATTTTCCATCGGGCAGCATGATCTTGATGGGCTTGCTGTCTTTTGCTGCTTTCTCAGCCAGCAGGGCATCGTGTTCTGCCTTCAGCTTGTTATATATAGACAGACGCCCCTCGATGTACTGTGGTGGAGGACTCAACTATAGATAAGAGAGAGACAAATTCATAAAACAAACTCTGTCCATTGTTTTAAGAGCCCTTCACAGTGCATGTATCATAAATAATAAACCATAGCACCATTTAACTTTACAGGAAAAGTATTGTGTTTGAAATTATGAAGCAAACCAAGAACATCTTCCTCTGGCAAGGTAGCCTACATATTTAAATGCACATATGTGACCATGGACCACAAAACCAGTCTTATGGGTAATTTGTTTTAATTGAGATTTATACATCATCTGAAAGCTGAATACATAATCTTTCCATTGATGTATGGTTTGTTAGGATAGGACAATATTTGGCCGGGATACAACTATTTGAAAATCTGGAATCTGAGGGTACAGAAAAATCGAAATATTGAGAAAATCGCCTTTAAAGTTGTCAATTTCTATTGGCGATAGTGCTGCATCCATTCACAAAAATAAATGTTTTATATATTTATGGTGGGAAATTTACAAAATATCTTCATGGAACATGATCTTTACTTAATGTCCTAATGATTTTTGGCATAAAAGAAAAATCTATAATTTTGACCCATACAATGTTTTGTTGGCTATTGCCACAAATATACCCGTGCAACATAAGACTGGTTTTGTGATCCAGGGTCACATATGCCAAATATTTTCTAGATACATAATGTATGCATTGCAATACATGTCATATGCTTTTTAATACATTTATTAAATTATAAAGGTAATTAGAGTCCATTCTGGAACAGCTGGAATTATGCTGGCAGAGGTCAGGGGTACGCTGTTCTAATTTTAGGGATACTACACTTCTCCACCAGTGTTGTAATGAGAATATGTAAGTATTATAATCCAATAATAGAAGCACTAACCTCAGCCTTGCCACCTGCATCTCCAACAGGATTCTTGTTTTTCTTCTTTCCTCCATCTTTGCTATTCTGAAAAAAAGGGTGTGACGTTCATTGGTTGTTACTGTCATCTGTCAATTAGTTGTTCATGTCAACAACAAAAAAACGTTCAAACGTGTCACTCCACCCACTGTAAAGTGATACAGAAACCATACCTGACTGCAGACATTTAAATACCATATTAAAATTAAATTATCTATATTACACAGCAGTCAAACAAATAACGAGAGAAACTTGCACCAAAGACCCTTAAAACAATAAAACTAAGGGATTCTGAGTTTTGACAGCAGCATGCAGTGACTGCCTCAGACAGAGGACTTCACTAGCTAGTCAGCTAACTGCATGTAGCTATATATCTGATACCTTCTTCTCGTCCATTTTCAGATCCTTCATCTGCTCGGTCACGCTCTCATCCGCCATAATTAGACGAAAATATCACAAGCACGAACAAGTAACACGAACCAACAGTTTGCAGTTTAGTACAGAGCTTATTCGAGACACCGGCATACACGTTTCCCGGATATTGCAGGGAACATTATGATGCAACATTATGATACATTTGGGATGTTGTCCGTGATTGGTGACTCGCTGTGATTGACGTGAGTATAAACCAATCATCAGACAGAACGTTCCAGTTCTGGCGCAGTAAGATGATGCAACGCGAACGGCATCCTTCAAATGGTAAGGCAGCCTGACTTCTGCCATTTGATTGCTACTTATTATATAATATGTAATTTGCATCAGAGTAATAATAACAACACGAAGCTTTCTGCAGCAAAAACGCATTAGCAATAAATATGGGTTTCCTCTCAAACACAATAAGCAATGCACGCTAGTGGTACCTAGTGGTCAGAAATAGGAAGCGCACCTATTAATAATAACATAGGCTAATTGTTAAGTATACAAACAGCACCTTAGAGGCTACTTATACAAAAGGTATTTATTTACATCGGGTATTTATAGCATACCTGCTGGGTATTACACATTATTTACCACTAACTTAGCCTTCTGTCTAACAGCATATTGTTTCATAGGCAAGGCAAGGCTATTGAACTGAAAGTCCTTGTGGACTGGAAATTATAAGGCTATCAAATGGGGAGCAGAGGTGTTTGTGGAACTGAAGAGGGGTCATTATTTTTTAGAAAAGCAACTCAAATGTTGTTTCTTATGCAGAAATGGAAGAGTTTCAATATTAGTCAGAAATGGTAAATATATAAAAGCCATGTTGATTGTAGTGTTTAAATTACAGCCTGGTATGGAAACCTGGGAATGAGGAAAAATAATAAAATGCGCAGGATAGTGAGAACGGCTGACAAATAATGAGACGCCAGAGAATACGATGCCAATTCAGAAGAGCAACAAGGGTCCCATTCCACACACACACTTTACTCAGAATTTAATGCTTTCATCTGGAAGAAGGTAGGCCTATTAAAGGTCCCCAAACTTCTTAAAAATGATGGCAATTTGCAAACACTCATTTATGCCAGTGGCAGTAAGAACATTGAATGTAATTAAGTAAGGGTAAGCATCTTTTGTAAGAATGATTACTTTTAATGGGTGGTTGATATTTTTTTATTTGTTGATCATAATTATCATCTGTGTCTAATTTGTGTATGTGTAGGCTATAACTTTTGTGTCTTATGAGAAGCCAAAGGAAAATGTCCATGTTAATCCAATCAATCAATCAATCAATCAATCAATCAATCAATCAATCAATCAATCAGTAAAGCTATTTTTTGGATCAGGATTTACTAGAACACTTTATTTGAAGGTGATTTGTTACAGTGTAATTACACAAATATTGTGTAATATTAATATACTGCATGTACTTACTATAAGGGTATATTTTAGGGTTTGGCTTAGGGTTAATTATTTGTAATTATGCACAATTTACTGTTATTACAATAAGTAGGCCTACTCATATCATAACTATGTTGCCTTATTTTGGGGCTTGTGCTAATTTTAAGGGTATCAAAGCTGTTTACAGATATTGATATTTATATATTTTCTTTTTAAGCTTCTGATCAAATGTTTAAGGCATCAACTCAAGCCAACAGCAACACAGTACTTTAAAACTCCCTATATTATTTATTTATTCATGCTCTTCAGAGTTTCAGTGTCAGTGTTATCACTGTGTAATAGCAGGGCATGTAAATTTGCTTCATACTCCATTGAGGAGGATTTACATATTTATTTAGAATTGTTAATTGTTAAGCATGCCCAAACAAAGCCAATAAACTCAAGGGTGTTTTGGACTTTGAATGCCAGTGTAAATAAGCCCAGTGGACTCTTGCAGTTGCACTCTTGGTGCAATGGTTGGGAATCGTGTAAGCATGTCATCTGCGGACTTTGCTTGCTTGAATGCACAGCCGTATCTTTTTTTTCAGCCCTTAAAATTTTATGCTCCTTACATTTTAAAAGCTTTTTTGAGGACATTTGTCACGTCCACATACTCTCATGCATTTTTTAAGCATGAACCAAGATAACATAAAACAAAGTAAGACAGAACAGATGACTGATTGTACTGAAAGCAATAAGCCCATTTTGCAGGGGTTTCTTTTGTTTAGAGCTCAGGGAAAGAAAGACAGGGTTGCTTTTGATGCATAGCATCCAGTAAGCCCATTGAACTGCATATAACTGCAAGGCAGTGAGGTGAAATTTGGGTCAGGTTTCATGCCCTTACACTTGTTTAAGAAGATGAGTCTAGTGTCAGACTGACCTGAGGGTCTCTATTATTAGATATCTTGTAATTTCATGGTCCAGAAAGTGCATTTTAACACTGTAGAGTTCTCAGTTCACTTCAAATAAATTAACTTACGCTTCCTGTTTCTCAGATGAAAGGGTTAGAAAATAATTATTTTCCTTGAAATTACTCTGGAAAATCTGTGATTTTACCAGATGTTATCAATGCATGGTTTTAAATACTGAGACTATATTGGATCACCGCAAACATCTCTATTCTGGTGGCTAATATAATAATGACACTCAGATGGAAATACGGAGGGAATTTTTGGTATAATGTATATTTAAAAAACATTAAAGGTCAAGGACGTCTCTGTCCTACACTTTGAAGTCTAGAAAAGAAACATTTTCTTCAGGAAACATGAGTATTGTGTGGTTTATCCTCCTCTTGTTTGTTTAATTCCACCCGTTTACCATTCATGAGCAGACCTAGTGGAACAGGTGACTCCAATGAATATTGGAAGGGGACAAAGGGTCTGTATCTTCGTATTAAAACCGCTTCTCTCAAAGGATAGGCCAATGGCTTATGCAAATCCACCCTGTGCATGTCAGTAATTTATTCTAGGGAAAGCACAAAGGCTTCAAACCAAAACCATCCACTGGCCTTAGAGGATATGCTTCTAAGACATAAGGGAGAAAGAAAAACAACAACAAATTGTGTGCAGAGGATCATTATGTGATGTGATGTCTTTATGGTAATGCTTGGCTTGTAGATTTTTTAAATTGATGGTTTCAGTCTGTCTTTTTCGGTTGTGCGGGGAGCTCGTGTGATTGTCACCTCAAGCTGGACCCCAAAGTAACTTAAAATGAACATGGATTCTAACTCAAGAAACGAATCTTAATGAGTTTAGATACAGTTTCTTTTTTACAATGGAGACTTGGTCTAAAGAGAATCTCTACTGAGGTTAAATTGTACATTTTAGAAGAAATGTTTAGTCCCGTCATATTATCCATCAAAGACTGGCCTCTCCTAAATTTCTTCTGATAAGAAAGAAGTGACTCCCTTGAATGTCCCCTAATCGATCAGTCACCATGCATTTCATTAGTTTGTACGCCACAGAGGAGGGCTGTCAGTCTTTGTGAGATGTCGGGTGGAAAGGATTTATTCCCACAGAATCTCGCCTCGCATATCCAGCCCACAGGGTCTTTCTTCGAGAGCCAGCATAATTCTCCCGACTGCCTCTTTCTCGGCATAGCTTTGGTTTGAGCGTACACCCTTTAAAGATGTCTCCATAATCACAGGTCACTGGTTTCTTATCCACACGCTTACCATATTTCTTTGGATGCACGTCTCACACTGTCTGCACTCTCTGCAGACTGTGCCACTGACAGCTGTAATGACAGTGACAGTTTCATGTGAGAACTGGTGCAGTGAGCTCAGTAGCTGTCAGAACAGCCGACTCTCCAAGCCCTATTTAAGCAGAACCGCAAGATGCACCTCAGCAACACTTCACAATAACTTTTAGAGCTAATGTGTCTTACTGTGTACACTACCATTCAAAAGTTTTGGTCAGTATTTTTTTTTTTTTTAAGAATTGCATGATTTTAGTCAGCAAGGATGCATTCAATTTATCAAAATGGACAAAATGTACTTTTACATTGTTACAAAAAAAATGTGTTTTTCAAATAAATGTTGTTCTTTTGAACTTTCTCTATTCATAGAACCCTGAAAAAATGTATCACAGTTTCCACAAGAAAATATTAAGCAACACAACTGTTGACAACGTTAATAATAAGAATAAGAATAAGAAGAAACGTTTCTTGAACATGAAATCCAGCATATTAGAATGATTTCTGAAGGATCATGTGACACTGAAGCCTATAGTATTTGCTGTAATGGTGTAATGGCAAATAAAAGTCTTCTTTGTAACAAAATATGAGTCCGTGTTTTTGCATGAAATGGCATTGATCTTTGATGTTGAAAGTTTTTTGTATACCATATATTAGGACAGTTTCATTTACTAAATGCTGAGTGAATACAATAGGAAATGAGTTGGTCATTGATTTATGATCTATATTGCTTGGGTGGGAAATTTGTTAAATCTGAATGTTGCGCTGTGATTTATCATGTCAGTTCAGTTTGACCCACAGTAACTGCTATGGTGCGTCTTCCTCACTATAGAAAGGGTTAATCATACATCATACAAACAATGACACATTCTCATGTTTATTTTTTCGATGCACTCACTAAACATTCCCTGTGCATGGTGGCACTTTTGTCACACACTTCTTTCTGCAGCGGTATTTAGCATTCTGGCTGTATATTGGCTTAATAGTGACATGATTAGAAGTTCATTGAATTTGCTATAACAACAGGCTTTGCCTTGTTGTTTCGGGCCTACCAGCTACCTGTCCTTGTAATTGGCTATAATGGGATTTGTGTACATTATTGTAGGCTGCAATGTAGTGCAAAGTACAAATAACTGGTTCATGGCTTGTCTAATCATAGAATAGTGTTTGTTTTTAAACGTATTTAATGTCTCACTATGAATATTAATTTCTTCATCTGTCCCAACAGGACTAAAGGTTAATAAGTGCAAATATTCGTGAAAGCATGACAGTCAGAGAATCACTCTGTCACACATATAAACTCAATTAACCAGATGAAAGAGAGGTTCTGAAAGTCTGGTCAGGTTCGGAAGAGTGTGACATTCAATTTCATGTACCAATACTCATTTAAAAATGCTAACAGTGGCTTTCCAGTGAGGGTCAACATCGACAATGTTTAACAAAATCATTATGCATTCTCCAAACACGCATATGCAGCGCAGTTCTCATTACTCTCCTGAGCAATAACAAGAATGAACTCCACACCTTCGCAGAGGGAATAAGGGGGGCTAAGACATAGAGTATTAAAGCAAGGATGAATGCAAGTGAGAAAAGCCCCTGGCAATCCCTGGCCCCCCTGCTGCTCCTGACATGAAAACTCTTCACTGAATAATGAGCTTCACCATTCCGGTAAATTCCTGCATTTGAGATTGGTGCTGCAGTGTTTTTTTGTGCACTGCTGTTCTATGCGATCGCTTCTCCGAGCCGAACCATTACTGCATATTCTGCTTGGTGTTGCCATCGCTGGTTAGGATTAACTGCCTGTGATACATGTGCCATCTGCACAGTCTAGAGAGCACTGTTTTATTTTAGTTTGCTGGGTGTTCTCTAGAATGCTGTATATTAATAGCAGCAGCATTTTCAAGTCATCTGTTTAAAATCAATATATATTGGTGTTTCTTAAGTTTTACTTGAGTAAGTTAAACAATCACCCAAAATTACCCACAGGAAATAAATAAATACAAATTAAAATGTAAAAAACCAACTGACACATGACGTCACGTAACCCATTTAACACATCAGCACCAACATGGCATTAAAACTGTGCGTTATTAGCCATAAATATAATTTAGTAGGAGAATCTATAAAACTGCTTTGTAATCTACATTTTTATGGCTAATCTTTTGGTGTCTGATAAAAAAAATCACTTAAAAACCCACTGAGTTAAGTTTACTCTTTTCATTTAAGGAAAAGGTTTGCCTTAAAGCACAACGAAAAAGGCCTACAATTTTCTCAGACTTTACTTTTGCAAGTATTTGCGCTCAGATTTTTCAAGTGAATTTCACACACAGAATTACTGTGAGTATATGTGAATAAGCACATACTTTTCTTTAAGGCAAGTGTTTACATAAAATTAATTTTAGCTTAATTTTAGACATACATTTTCAATTTGTCGCTGCACTGACACTAGCCCATAAATGCAAATGTTTCACCAATCATTATTACATATTCAGGCCTTTAGCGACCCGCACCTATATCTAACACTGGATCTCTACCTGTCGTGATAATATAAAACTCTCCTGATATTAGAGTAACAATGAATAAAATAAATGATATTTCGTTCCATTTTGGAGCTTGGAAAGGTTCAGTTTGAGCAGATGTTTTATAGCATTATCACTGTCCTCATCAGAGCTCATTTCCCAGTACATTCAGCATCTGGCTCATATTCGCAATTTCAAACTTATTCTCAAAATGATAATTTTCGACATCTTCAAAATCAATATTTTGATCGCTGACAGCTTCTTCACCAGATCCACCATCAAGTGACAGTGACACTAATATTTGAATTGCGGTCAGTACTACAAGTTTTGCTGATGACATGGAGTTACATTTTTTTTATCAGTCCTCAACCTATAAGCACAGGCTCTTCTCCTCAGCACAGTGATATGCCCCCAAAACTCTAGCATAAGAGTTCCCAACATAACAGAGTTTTACTTATTTTCAACATTTTCTCTCCCAAGCAAAGCATTCTGTAACTCATACAGTTTGAATTCTGTTTAACATGATTAGTTATTAAGTTCACTCAACTTATTTTCCATTAAGTGCAATAACCTTTTATTTGAGTAAAATTAACTTGTTTAATTTAGTAAATTTCACTGTTGGGTTGTACAGTGTTGCTTTACGGTGTATTTATTCTCAATCATGACGATATTTACAGTATATTAATAAATGTATTTTAAATCACATATTACATTATATTACTGAAGCTAAAATTAGTCAAATTACACATTTCCCATTCTTTGTGTTTTCAGTCAGCCTTACTTATAGCACTAAATGGTAAATAAGAGCTTTTTAGATTAGAACAAGATATCACAATAACAGAAAGGATTTGTGGTCAGTTCACACAGACTTCTCACCCAAAAAAAAAAAAAAAAAAAGCTATTAAATTTACTGAAAGGGCTGTATGTGTGAGATCGCCTACGTCTTTCTTGTGTCTGGGTGACTTAGTGTCATTCTTTCAGGTATAGCACTGATATATGGCATGCTTGTCTATAAGGGCCATATATGTTTTGTCATTTTCTCCTTGCTTCTTCCCTTTGCTGTTTCCCCTGTGTTTGTTTTCATCTGTCTTTCTCTCCAGAGAGCATCACAATCAGCAGCGGATGATGGGATATGAGGCCCTGAAGCAACTAAAGCATTCCAAACACCTGCCAACCACACACACACACACACTGTCCAACTTCTTCCTCATTCTCCAGCACACTCTTGCAGAGGTAGCCCTGAATCCCCAATGCGCTTGTTTTGTATTTGTCAGCAGAAACAGGTCTGCTGCTGCCCTCTGTTCAGGTCCAGCCGTACATGCTCAGCCTTTAAATATCTTACACAAGGACCGAGGGTGCTGTGCACTTTAGATGCAAATTACCGAATTACAGTGACAGGATGGGATTGTGTAGGGCTGGCAACCTTGTGTCTCACCTTGTGGTGAGAGCAGACGCTGTATCTGTAACTGTCATCACAGCAGGACAGATCAATCCATATACCTCAGCATGTGCTGTTCTGGTGACAGGCCTGATGAACCTGTGACCTTCCTTTAAGCAGAGAGGGGAGGAGGAGGTAAACGGGAGGGTGGATGTGGGACTACAGTGGAGGAGGGTTGTCAGGCGTAAAGAGAAACGAATGCGACACCTGCTGTGAAATGTCATTTTCAGAGTTGGTTGTCAAAAACTGGAGTTTCAAAATTGGCCAAAAAGACATTCTCTCTCAATAGTATCTCAGTTCATCATTTAAGATTTGTCATTGGGAACCCCCACCGTCAAAGGCTGCCTTGATTCTTTTGTCTAAAGTTGTCTCAAGCGCATAACTTGCAGTTGAGAAAGAAAGATAATTTAATGTGCACTTATTTTCCCCTAAAAAGCATAGTTCCCCGAAAAGGAAAGTTCTGTTATCATGTACTTGCGGGTCCAACCCTGACTTTGACTTACTTCTGTGAAAGAGTTTTTTTTTTTTTTTTTATATACATAGAAGGTCTGCTGGGTCCAGTGTTGTTTTGGACTTCACTGACTTTCATTATGGTGCTTAAATGATGACAGAATTAAAATCTGTGGGTGAACTGTCCCTTTAAATTCACAGAGGCTCGTGAGGGTTGACAGCAGGTGTCAGTAAAAGCACTGTATGTTGACTTCAGATGTGTTAGTGTATTTCTCTTCACACACAAATCCATATTTTAACAAGAAATGTACAAAATATCAATTCAATTTGTGATTGAACAAAATGGTGTCTTTGCCCATGAAGTTTTGAATTAAGTGAGACAGCATGACAAACTGCATAACTGGTTTAAGAAATAAGAAAAAATAGTCTTAGTGCACATAAAAAAATCTGGTATTCAAAAATCTGCAATTAACTGGAAGGTTTTGAGAAGAAATTTACAACCAGATGATGGAAAATGAATGAGAAATATGAAAGATTCTGCACTATTTCAAGGTCATTAAGCAATATGACATTGACCATGTGAACCCCTTGAACGAAAGGGTAGATTTCCACAAGAAAGTTTTGAAACATAGATGAATATCATTTGTAATGCAAAAAAAAGTTCATTTCTACGTTCAAAAGGTCGTCAGCATTTTCACTCGTGGTCTGGTCTCGGACCTTTCTGCATTTTTATGAAACACTGAAAATACATTTAAATGAATGTTTAAAGATGTTTGCTGCTTTGTGTTGCTGTCTGAGAATGTTAACAGATTGGACTGAGTTTTCTGGAGATATCATTAATTCACACACTTGAACACTTCTACTCTTATTATTCTGCAACTCCTCCGTTCCACAGACATCGACCATCTTACCCTTGTGAATTTTACATCCACTGCTGTGGTCAACCATTTCAATGCTTGATTTTTCTGATGCTGTCCAGTTGTCTTCCCATACTGTAGCCTTGTTAGTCCTTTATGACATTTGTCAAAGACATGGTGTGATGAAAAGCTGAAAATAACAAGCTAGTCTTTCCTCTTTTTTTTGCTTTAACTTATTCAGTCCAATGAATGTGCAGCTTCACTCCCAATAAGACTGTCAGTGTAGCTGTCAGCATACATTCTGCTCTACAGTATGTGCCACTTTTTGACTATTTAAATTCTACAATGCAATTTCAATCAATATTGGGGATAAAAAGAGAAATACAGCGAGTTAGTCAAAGAAAACATGCTGGAGATTTTTAACATTTATATATTTATTTCAAGATGTGAGAAACAAATATGGCCAAATATGGGTCACAAAAACTACAATTAGTCAGCTATGTGGTAACACTTTATAATAACGTTCAGTTGTAAGTCATTAATAAGTGGTTAGTTAATGATGAACTAATAATTTACATAACATTCATAAATTATTAGCAAGTGATATACTAACATTTTATGTATGTTTTGTAAATTTCGTTACAAGTCATTTACAAGTGATTAGTAAATGATTAACTAATCATTCATGAAACATGACTATGCATTCATAAATGATTAATAAGTAATATGTTCATTATTTTATGTAGGCCTATGTTTTGTAGATTCAGTTAAGTCATTTACAATTGATAAGTTAATGATTAACTAATCATTTACAAAACATGGCAATGCATTTCATAAATGTTTAATAAATTATGTTAATTTTTTTGTATGTTTTGCTCACATTAGGTGCACAGTGGTTAGACTCCATGTGTTTCAGAGAAGACAGCTGTCTATACCCTCACCAGTCAGCACTTACACTGCAGCACACACTACAGTGTTCAACACCTGTTATACGCATGAATAAATCATTTACAACACTTTCTGCGTCCTCTAATCTAAAGTGTAAACTATTCATCACTAGTAAATGTCTTACACTTCATTCGTAGATTACCACTTCAAGAATCAAAAAGGCATAAGATCTACGAATGTTATCTACGAATGTATTTGTAACACATTTACAAGTGATGAATAGTTTACACTTTAGATTAGGGGATGCAGAAAGTGTTGTAAATGATTTACAACACTTTCTGCATCCCCTAATCTAAAGTGTAAACTATTCATCACTTGTAAATGTGTTACACTTACCTGTTACAAATGATCTGTACGTGTATAAGGCATTCACAACACTTTATGCACCCTCTAATTGCTACATACAAAAAAAAAAAAAAAAAACATTATTTATGAATCATTTATGAACACATAGTCATGTTTAGTAAATAATTAGTTAATCATTTACTAATCACTTGTAAATAACTTGTAACGGAATTTACAAAACATGCATAAAATGTTAGTATATCACTTGCTAATCATTTATGAATGTTCTGTAAATGATTAGTTTATCATTAACTAACCACTTATAAATTACTTACAACTGAACGTTATTATAAAGTGTTACCAGCTAGGGTAGTGAGTATGCAATTTGTATTAGTAATGGATTAATGTGTGGGAATTTAATTAAATGAAAGCTATTTCATTCTTTATGTTTTTTTTTTGTTTTTTTGTTTTTTTACAGAATTTGTTGTAGATTTAATTAATTTAATAGATTCTGAAATAGTAAAACACCATGTTGTGATGCTGCACAGAAGCACAATCAAATAATTAAAATCTATGTGAAATTATAAAAAATAATCTCAAGTAATTGTTGTTACACGTTTAATATTCAAATATGTACATTATATTAAATGGATTGGGTTATTTTGTTAGAGGGCAAATGTATGTATATCATGAAAAATAGCACCAAAAAACTTTTAAATCCTTTCTCATTCAAATCTAATTCAATGTTCCAGACACCTCAATCAGTTCCCAAAAAGCAAAGAAAAAGTAAATGTATATGTCAGTCTCTTAAAAATTACTTTTTAGTCCGATTGTGTGTGTTGCACCTCTTATCAGGTCTTTTTGATAAAGAAATTCCTTTGGCTCAAGTGTGCAGTTCAGATTATAGTTTCTTGACAGCTTTGTGTCAGAGATTAATAATACAGAGCCAGCATTTTGACGGGTCTTAATTATTCAGACCTCATTCAGATGCAGGAAACGGACTGCCTCATAAACATAAACCACAGCTCTTCTTCAAATTGTTAAAACTTTCTGGGAAATAAACAAAGGTAGTTTGCTATATAATCCTAAGTAATGTAAAAATCAGGCAGGAGGGCTTTGTTACAGCTCTCTCTGTGCCCATATACCCTTAAAAAGAGTGATAAATTGACACTCTTAATGGCTTTATTCCCAAATGGTCATATTGCGTTCTGACCACTGATCCCTGTCTTCCTTATTTGTTTCTGAAAGTGTTTAGTCTGGTATATGGAGGGCAATAGTTTGCTTGAAACAACAATCAATCTACAATTCAAAAGCCATTCAGGTATATTGCAGACATATTGATTACTTTAGAGCCCTTCATTCTTTTTGTTGTTCAAAAGCTGAATTGCACTAATTGGCTGTATTGTGTTGAGGGTCTAAGTGTATCACCCCTTAATAGCTGTCATCAATATGTCAAGCAGAAGAACCTGTCAAAAACACAATTACTTCTTTCTCAACTTCAGATTTCTTTGGTCGGTAGTCTTTAAATCAACTTTTATATGCACCAACATTCCCTGCTTTTGTGCTCAAAACGGGTGTCATTGAATTTCCCATTTTGCATTCTCTGGACAGATGAATACCTTTCCACTTACAGCCACTTTGATGGTTTTGCATTTATGTGGTACAATGCTTCAAATAGGCCTACATCTGGTGCATCTGTTATGCTTTTCATACCACCAATCAGACTGGATCAAAACATGCTTGCTATTGTATTACTGTTGGTGTGATGTTTATCGCTAACTCTTCAGGGCGCTTTCACACTTGGTTCGACTGCTTGTTCCGAACCCGCGTTCGATTGCTCCCCCCTCCCCCTGCCCCCGATGGAATGTATATTATACAATATATTATTTGTATCCGAACCGCGGTACGCTTGCGTCATCAAGCTGCAGCTGGCGCGTAATCGTGTTTCTTGGTAACCGCTATGAAAAGGCGTCAAAATGGATAGAATTGCTCGCTTCACATTTTTTCTTCTTTTTTTTAACCTTTGGTTTTGTTTTCAAAGAAAAGATACAGAAACACACTTGTGTCTGTCTGCCAAAAAAGTACTAAAATCGTTCCAAAACTGCTGAAGACAATTCTTGCGGAGGCAAGCAGAAATCATCTCTCTGCATGCAGTGCATCAATCCCGCTTTTCGTCAAGGTAAGTGTATACACACACGCACGCACGAAAGAGCTAACGTTATTACATTATACATCATCAATAACGGTTCACTTCCGTGATTTGGTACGATTGCGTACTGTCATTTAGGTCAGCTGTATCACCTGTGTTTAGTTAATCATCGTCATCTGTATCGCCTGTGTTCCGTTAATCAGTGTCATCTGTGTTTGTATTTAAGTTACATTTTAGTTTGTGTTGCTACCTGTTCTGCTGTCTTGTGATTTATTATATTAAACCTTCGTTCTTGGAAATATATCTTGTCTCCGTGAGAGAATTGAGAGAGAATTGTGCAATATATCTTGTCTCCGTCTGCCTTCCTGCAACCACCCATGACAGAAGATCAGACCAGCCAATATGGATGACAGGGCTATTTTTTGTCGCCATTGCTCAAGGGAGCACAGAATTTTTCGCCTTCATGGTGAACTTTGCAAAACCCTTAAGCTGCTTTTCTGGATCGGGGCCAATTTCCACCAGGCCATCGACCTCCCAAACACTGATGGACTGAACTGGAGGGAAGCCATCAGCAGGTATTTGGTGAGCGTCGCGTTCCGATCCAGAGACGCGGGTCCGCCAGTCTCCAGCTCCATCATGGTCGGTGGATCCCTGGTCTCCGCCTCCGGCCTCTGCGACCAGGACTCCACCTCAGCCTGTCTGTCCATTAACTCTACCTTGGCTCCCACCTCCCTCATCTCCACCGTGGCCCATCAGTCCACCAGCTCCGCCGGGCTCCCTCGTCCCTCCGGCTTCACCTTGGTCGTTCGTCGTCTTGCCCTCGCCTTGTCCCTCGCCTTGTCCCTTCGTCCCTCTGGCTCCGTTGGGCTCCTCACTCCCTCCAGCTCCACCTTGATCCTCTGTGGCTCCGGCTCTACCGCGGCCTTCTGGATCCCCGCCTGCGCCTCGGTCGCCAGAGCCGTCGGCATCGCCATTTGTGTTTTGATTGGTTCCTGTTTTCCTTTGTTCTTTTCCCGCCACTCCTTCGTTTCTATGGTTACTGTCATTTAGTTTAGCTCTATCACCTGTGTTTAGTTCATCATCATCATCATCTATATCACCTGTGTTGCATTAATCAGTGTCATCTGTGTTTGTATTTAAGTTACGTCTGCTCAGTCAGTCTTTGTCCGATCTCCGTTACATTTTAGTGTGTGTTGCTACCTGTTCTGCTGTCTTGTGATTTATTATATTAAACCTTCGTTCTTGGAAATATCTTGTCTCCGTCTGCCTTCCTGCAACCACCCGTGACAATAGCCTGATTAACTTTCCAGGTATCATGACACCCTTAACTTGGTATTGATTGAATGTGTACAAGGCAAAATACAAAGACTTGCCTTGTTATGTCATATAGATTTTATAAAAATGTTGAAGGAGGGAAAAAGTGCAAAAAACACTTCTGCATCATAGCCCAAGTTTCAGTAAATGAGGACTAAAGGGAGACGAGCTGACAGGACAATGAATTTGGCACAAGCTCCTCTGTCAAGTGTCAAACCCCTTGTGTCTTTTACAGATGAGTGATGGAGACTGTTACTAACAGCACATCAGATCAGCTCACAGCAAACACACAGATGTCCTAATATACCTTGGTTAAACTTTACTGAGTGTTAACTTATTTTAACAACTACATTTGTACTGCTCTGATCTTTTTTTTTCTTTTGTATTCCAATTCAATACAATTCTTATTACATTCTATTTGCATTCCCTTTCTTTCCATAGAGATCTATCTATATCTATCTATCTATATATATATATATATATATATATATATATATATATATATATATATATATATATCTATATATATATCTATATCTATATATATCTATATATATGTATATATATATATAAATGTTGTTTTGTTGCTTTTTCGTATTACTATTTTCTCCCATTACCTACACTGTGCATTAATGAAAAAAGAAAGAAGACTGAACTAAAAAGAATTTATAGCCAGTTGATTTAAGGCTTTTTAATGGTTTGAATCTGAAGTGTGCCTTGGACAATCGTTTTTTCTTTTTCTTTGAAAAATTTATTATTATGCTATTTGTTGTTATTCCAAGTACAAAAAGTGTATATATCTACATAACTGCATTGTCATAATACAATACAATCACAAATCATAATAATCTGAGCAAAAAAAACTAAAACAAAAAATCTGATCCTTATATGAATATACAATAGTGTTACTAATAAATAATAAAATAATAAATAAAACAAACCAGGGGCGATTCTAGGATTTTCATTTTAGGGGGGCTCAGGCCCCAATGAGGGTATGATAAAAAAATAAAAAAAAAGTTAGTTTATGGTCTAATGCGCATTATTAACTAGTTTCATTCATTCATCCAGTAACATGCATATGGCAGGGTTTTATAATCACTGAGGTAGGTACCAAATGCAAGTTATTTAGGGGGGTTCCGGGGCATGCTCCCCCGAGAAAATTTAGATTTCTCTGATCTACATATGTGCATTTTAAGATGTTTTGAAGGCCAAAAAAATTGGATAACAACAGCTTTAAAACCATGTGCGGGTAGCTGTTTATTTTCCACACTTCATCAGCATCACACTCTTTTTCTCTTTGTTTTTATCTTGCTCTGTCTTTTCCCCTCCTAAGCTGAGCTTTGACTGATAAAGGCGTTTCATTTTTGTCTGTCAGTGAAGAAAGTAAACATAGGGTCAACTGATAGGTTGATTTATGAATCATTTTCTCAGACAAAGCTACCAGGAAAGCTAGGTAACTAAGTTTATTAAATTCATTCACAATATGTACACATTCATTATTGATCTAGGCCTAATACATGGCCGACAGGGCTTTATAATTAAAGAGGTCATAAATTTGAGGTTGTTATGGGGTTAAACATTTTTATTTCTCTGATATGTGCATTTCAAGACGTTTGAAGGCCAAAAAAGGATAAGAAATAGATTTAAAACCTGCTCTCTCCTCATCTGAGTCTTTTTCTCTCAGTCTCCTGATCTTGCCCTGTCTCTTCCCCTCCTAAAGCTGAACTTTAATTTACTGAAGGCTACAAATTGTATTATATTAATTCTCAACATGTACACATGCATTATTAATCTTGTGCCTATGAAAACGGCTTTGTTCATGTTTCTTGTCCCCTCACAATGACATAATTACACGTTATAGGCCTATAGGCCTATTTTCAGCTCAAAATGGCGAAATTAGACAAAAGTTTATTAGTTTTCTAATTATTTTTGTCATTCGTTTAACATTTATGACTTAAAAAACTGTCAAATATAAAATGTTTAGTTTAGCTACTTACATCTTCTTAACTCGCACTTGACCGTAAACTGAAGCGTCAGTCCTGCTGCTAAAATTCCATGTAAAATTCGCGCTCAGCAGCTTCTGTGAACATAAAGCCCGCCTACTTTGATTTGATTGGTCATCTCAAATATTCTGACACTGACGAGAAGTGAAAGACCAATGAGGCTCAGATGAACAAACACACACACGCGCGCGCCTCTGTTTCTGACCTGCGCTCTGCTTGGCGCTGCTGCCGACTGAAGATGAAGAACATTATTTAACCTTGTCAAAGACAAAATATATATATATATATATATATATATATATATATATATATATATATATATATCTTTTTAGAATAACAACATTTCTTACTCCAAGTTTTAGGGGTGCTGAGCTCCTTTTTAGGGGTGCTTCAGCACCCCTAAAAAGGGGCTAGCCTCGCCCATGAAACAAACCCTTTTTTTCCCCATAGATGTTTTAATGTTTAGCATCTGTCAGCATTACATTTATTTCAAAGTCAAAAAAATTATTTCGAGTTTCCTGTTTGCTGCAGCCATAAATAAAGGCTACAGTTTCAGGCACGCTCATTTGCGGTTGTAAATTGTTTTAGTTGACATGCATGAAATTCAGCCATGAATATTCTTGGTAATATGACTGAAACACATTTTCTATTATACAAACCTAATGCATTACAATCCTCAGCCCCGGGCCGGCTGTGTGCGGGAATGCTTCATCAGCAACACATCAGTTCAAGTTTACCCCAATACAACTCCATTTCCTTTAAGGCAAAGAAGTCTTTCATCATCAACACATATTCAATGCTCTGCAAATGCGGCGAAAAGCCTTGCATTCTCTATAGCATGCACTTTCCTCCATTGTTGCTCTCGCCAAAGCGTTTTTAGTGAGGAAAGACATTGAGAGTTTAATTGCAAGGGGAAATCTGTGCTCTCCTTGGCTCTGAAAGATTAACCATTAGAGGAATTTGAGAAAATGGGAAGTGGCTAGCAGAGAAGAAATGCCACAGGGTGCCATGGATCACTTTCCTTTTAATGGCCCAGTGCCGTTAAAAGCTTTTCTCCCCCTCCTGATCGTGACTCAAAACATAATTGACCTGTAAGGCCCTTAATGAACATCACATATCACAAGCCTCTGAAATTGTAGCATCTTATCAATGAGCCAAGCAGTCTGGCGGAACGAAATTAACACTCAACAGATGCCTGTTTTGTTGAAGGTCATGTTCCACAAACCAAACAAGCCCTCTTCATTTGATGCATTGATATTACCTGTTGAAGCAAACCATCAGGAATAATATTTGTACAGTACCTTTTATGTCTCAAGTACTTTGATGTTGAAATGTGGAGACTGATAAATGATTTAATAGAATTGCTGCATAAATTTCATTTTTATTATTATTATAAAAAATGTTTTCCCCCATGATAGCAAGGCTACACTGTTTTGACACACTGAGTTAAACTGGAGCACGATAACCTTTCCACTTGCAGTTCTTCCAGGATTCTTACACCAGCGTGAACTGCGAGTTTGTATTGATTGAGTGTCCAGTGCGGCAGACATGGATGCCCTTTGTGCTCTAATTAGCAAAGCTGTGAAAAATGAGCACTGCTGCAGAGCTGATAAATGCATTTGTCAGACTCGTACATGCATTGTGTTAACAGAGCTATTTCAGCACAAAAATCTTCCTGATAGGGTGAGGTTATGATGCTACCTACAGGGGCCAGGAACAGGGTGAGAGGAAGCTAATAGGTAGCGTCCTGCTTTGCTGTTTGAGTGACAGGAGCTCATGCTTGCATTGGAACAGGTGTCCAGGCATGCTGTGGTGTTCACAGATACCTCTGCCACGGGCTGGGGTTCCACGTACAACGGGAAACTCCATGTTTCCTACCTAACCCTAACCGCGGAGGTTCTAGGTGACTTGCCCCCAGAGGTTCTTAAAGGGTTAGTTCACCCAAAAATGAAAATTATGTCATTAATGAATCACCCTCATGTCGTTCCAAGCCCGTAAGACCTCCGTTCATCTTCGGAACACAGTTTAAGATATTTTAGATTTAGTCCAAGAGCTTTCTGGCCCTCCATTGAAAATGCATGTACGGTATACTGTCCATGTCCAGAAAGGTAATACAGACATCATCAAAGTAGTCCATGTGACATCAGTGGGTTAGTTAGAATTTTTTGAAGCATCGAAAATACATTTTGGTTCAAAAATAACAAAAAATACGACTTTATTCAGCATTGTATTCTCTTCCGGGTCTGTTGTCAATCCGTGTTCACGACTCCGCTGTGACGCTGCTGACGTAAGACGCTGCTTGGTTCTTCGTCCGTGTATTCGGGTTCAAATAAATATGGCTGGGCAAAAAAATGCAAGTCTTCCTCTGTGTCGAAATCCTTAGACATGTTTGCGAAGATTGTTTTGTTTACAGCGTGCGTCTCCCTCAGACTGTAAACGAAGCTCGGGCGCACCAGATAACACGTCAGCAGCGTCTTACGTCAGCAGACAGTAACAGACCCGGAAGAGAATACAATGCTGAATAAAGTTGTAGTTTTTGTTATTTTTGGACCAAAATGTATTTTCGATGCTTCAAAAAATTCTAACTAACCCACTGATGTCACATGGACTACTTTGATGATGTCTGTATTACCTTTCTGGACATGGACAGTATACCGTACATACATTTTCAATGGAGGGACAGAAAGCTCTCGGACTAAATCTAAAATATCTTAAACTGTGTTCAGAAGATGAACGGAGGTCTTACGGGCTTGGAACGACATGAGGGTGAGTCATTAATGACATAATTTTCATTTTTGGGTGAACTAACCCTTTAACACCATCACTTCAGCGCGGGCGCCTTATACGAGACGTGCGTACGCCTTGAAGTGGAACCTGTTCGTTGAGTGGTGTTCTTCTTGCCGGGAGGACCCCCGAAGATGTTCGATAGGGTCGATGCATTCCTACTTGCAGCAAGGGTTGGAGCGTCCCATCGCCACATCTGCTGCACATCTTAGCTCCTCAGCAAAAAAATTGAAGTGCAATCGCACCTGCTGCTCATTATATACCGGTGCTGTGTGGCTGAACAGCTGATGCAAATTATTGCATGCCAATGTGCATTGGCTCATTTAGTTTCACTCTAAGTCGATTGGCCTCTCTAGCGAGATTTCCATTCGTCGGTCTCGACGTGGCGTCTCCGTTCCCTCCTTCAGGGAACGAGGGTTACCATATGTAACCTAGACGGTTTTGTGCTAACGTTTTGAGAACATTATAAAGACCACATAACTTTGAACAAACATTCTGTTAATTTTTCTGGAGGAACATATGTTCATATCCTTAAGATAACCTATAGCCAAAGCTCTGAGAACATTCTTTTTATCTGGGATCACACTGCAAATTCATGCTCTCATTTCAAATGCAACTGGTGGCATTTCGCATCTCAGTTTGTTTGTAGTGGAATAAAAATAAAAAATAAATGTTACAGTGTTCTTTCAAATAGTAGTAACGATAATTTCATTGACCTAAACGTTCTACAAAATGCCTTGGCATGAAAATGGTGACATAGTTTCCCCAGTGCAGGCAGTGGGACAGGAGTCTAATCTTATTATACCAGAGGCAAATCTGAACCAGCCTTCATGTTACTTTGTAAAGATATCATGGCGTCAGGTTCTGAGGCTCAAATCATTTGGCTCCACCCCAGCAAGTGTGTTTGACAGACGGAACTGCCAGATAAGAACTGGACAATCATTTGTTTAGTGCAGCTACCTGAATAAGACCATGAGAAATGTGTTATACTCTCCCCCTCTCTCCTGGAACACAAGGTCTTACTGTCCTCTCTGATAATGTGAAAATGATTTATGGAGAATTTATTTATTTTTTTGTACATGCTGATTGTTTATTCATTGTCATCTGGTATGAAGCAAGAAAATAAAAGGCCTCCATAAAAGCATTTCTTTCAGATTTTGTTTGTAAAGAGAAGATACGTTGTATAATTCAGTAAGTTGCAAGAAAGCGTCTATTATTTTAGTTAAATAATCTTATATGAAATATAGTATGATTATTTTTTTACCAAAAATATTATACACTGCAGTGTTCGCACGCTAAAGGTAGACTCTGTGCATTAGTATTGGGAATTTTCAGTGTATCTTTTTGCAGGTTGCATCATTACGCTATTAGGTGACTGTTTTTATCACTTTATTCGCTCAAAAACACTGATGCATTCAAGAGTCATTGATTCATTCACTCAACTAATATGTTCCAATACACTGATTTATTCTAGAATTGCAAAGTTATGAGTGGGTCATTGATTCATTCACTCAACTGATTTGTTGAAATACACTGATAAATTCAAGAACAAAATAAGTTATGAGTTGTAGTGAGTTGCACGGAAATACTCTGCTGTTGATTCTGCATTGGCTATTTCCATCGGCAAAAACAAACAAAAGTAAGTGCCAATCGTGTCTAAAATTTAAGTTACTGTTCTATAAAAGCAATATCACATATAAGCTGCTGGTCTGAAAATCAACACGGCTGTGATTCCAATAAGTACAGATCAGTAATTTGGAACAACATTCATCTTGCTTGTGTGATATTATAAAACCTATATCCAGTGTACCATCCACACTGATTACATATTAATTGTTAGTGGTCTGTTCGCTGGGAGAATCATTACAAATTGTTTCAGTGGGCCGTCTCAGAGGTTTGTGCCCACTCTCAATATTGTATTCCCATTTTCTATTTGACATTTTTTAGTTAAATCTAGTTTAGATGGCACTGTTTGTTCTTCTGGGGAAGACACATTTGTTGCTTGTGGAGGTAAATAGTTAAAAAATCAATAGGAAGGTCAATGAAGTACGAAAATAAGTGCAGTGAAGACCGGAATAGAAATATTGATTTCATTGCATACAGCTATGAGGCATGCACAACAGTCATGGTGTGTCATGAAGTCAATTATGAGGCTCTTTTGCTGGGGTGTGGGGCAAGGTGACATTATCAATATCTTTCAGCATATTTCTCATCCAGTAAAATCACCTTCCTGCTGTTCTCTAACCCATGGTGTTTCATTTCTCAGTGAAATTGTACAAAAACTTTCTCTTTCAATTGAAAAACACTCATAAACATCCAAACAACAATAAAGGATTATTAAGGATTGTTTATCCTTAAGGGAAACCACTTAAAATTTGAATTGCTAAGTAACCGTTTGATAGACAAGTCTGCGTGATTTAGTAATTGCTTTGAGACAAAGAACTCTCCCCAAATAAAACTTGAACTGAAACTGAACGACTCTCTCAGGAAATTTCAATAGTTGCAGAATGAAAGGTGATTAACTACTAGTTAGGGGTCTACACACTCTGATGTTAAGGCTTAAATTAGTTCTGGGCTGCGATTACAGAAAAACTAAGCTTTGTGACATGTAGGTGTAGTGGTCAGGTGGGATGAAATACATTTGTGATCAGGGATTCTTCATAAAATATGGAAATATCCAAACAGATACTTGATTATTTCTTCTCTGACTAAGTTCATAATGATGTACATGGACACCAGAATCTCATAAATCACTTTTTATTCCTCTCTCTCTTAATTCCAGCTCACACAACTGCCGTGAAAACAGAGATTCACCTGCAGCTTAACTTGATGTAGCAACTTCACTACAGCAAATTTAACTGAAGATATTGGATTAGTGGCACATATGGACAGCGAGATCATACAGAAGAAGAATGAGGAGGTGGAGAAGATCTTTCTGTGAGATGTCCAATCCAAACCACAAATAGGACAACCCACAATACAATGCCATTAAAAAATGTTTTCTTTATGTGAGTTGCTTTAAAGACAATGTCAAAGTATCTGTGAACCGAGAGTTCTGTGTATAATGGAGTGTGGGGAGGGTTGTTTTGTAGCTTGTGAAGGAATATAATAAATGCCTGACCTGAATGGGTCAATGTTCTTTTGGTTTTCTACAGGGAGGCATGACATTTTCTTATCGACTCTACGATAAAGTTGGTTTCAGAATAAAATTTACTCTGCAAAACAAGGTTGGACTATATCAGCATTTAACAAATGTTTTGAAACTGAGAACACAGGTGCTGAATGAAAAAAAAAAAAAGACAAAAAAAACATATCTAGGATATAACTCATACTCCACCCCAGCTCAATATGGCCCACTATATTTTGGCCACTGCTTCTCTCAGAAAATAAAGTACATAATTGTACCTTTAGGGGTACAATGGCTTGTCACTGGGGCTGTACCCTCAAGGGTACAATATTGTACCTAACCTTTAAAAGAAACGGTCCATATATGTACCTTTTAATGCTTTTTGATCCACAAAAAGGTACATATATGTACCTTGAGGTCCAATAATAAGCCCTATGGGGTACGTTAGTGTAGATTGTACCTTGGGGAACATAAATGGACTCCTACTGTACCCCTATATGAACTAAAAAGGGTTGCCACCATTTTAGTTTTTAATTTCTACTATTATTTTTATCTATAATTTAAGGATAATTTTCCTTAGACTAGAACATGTTTTCCTAAGTGCTTTGTCATCAGTGCACCATATTCTCCATAATTATCTTTTGATATGCTTCTCAAATAAGGCAGTGTTATGATTGCCACCATCACTATACAGTATATATATATATATATATATATATATATATATAGACACAAACTTAAAAGTCTCGTATGCCACTCCTTGTGTATCTCCCCAAAAGTGCTAATAAATCGTAAAATTTTAGTTTAATTTTAGTTTAAGTATTTAAAGGTGAACTAAGTAACTTGTTTTACCTTAACTGAACAGCTTCGGAGTCATTGGAATGGTTATATTACTTGTTTCGGGTTGAATGGTGGTCGTTTCGCACCCCCCTGGTGCCCGTGAGCAGAAAATACGCACTTGCAACTTTGAGGCGGCGGGCCGCCGGCCGCTGCGTCAGTTAGTCTCGCGTGATATCAGGTCTCGCGATGTAAACAATTACTTTACGGCCAAAAGAAATCTGCTAAAATGCTGTCATTATTGCGCTCCCTCACGCTGTCCGAACCCGAATGAAGAAGACGTTTTAAAGAACGTCCCATCTGCTTTGATGTCGTTGATCTATAGCCTCTGGTGTCTGAGAATCACCAACGAGTTTTTACGACAGTGTTGTCAAATATCTATTCCGAAGCTGTGGGGGGAGCTCTAGAGAGAAACCTGCGAGCAAAAAGCGAGAATACAGCGAAGAAGTCCCGAAGCTACTGAGTGCTGCTTTAATCAAATATCAGCTAAAGATGTTTAAATATATTTGAACAATAACAACCAATTATGTTTACATGCTACTGCTACTGCATCCGACTATTAGACTGCCTGTCTTAAGAGTAATTATAGGTTTATGGAGACTCTCACAGATTTCTCACAAATACAGCTAGAACTCACAGTTTAGTGGTATCAGTTGAAAAGTGCTATCAAATGCCAGCCTGCCACCAAATGAATAGTCTTATCAAATAACACATACCTTGCACAGAGGAGCAGAATAACCTTTAAAACGTGAGTGCTATTCAAATAAGTAGCACCAGTAGAAGACTGTTTTAGTGCCTAACTGCAAAACCTTTCCCATCAATAATTTCCAAATCCTTATTCCCCATTTGAACCAGTACCAAGGACATGAGCTTGTTCTTTTTGACTTACCATATCCACACAAAGCTTTAAGAAGCAACAACAGGTCGAATCACCAGGCTTTAAACAGGCCGTTTTGGCTGTCCATGGGTTATGATATGATAAACTGCTGAGGAGGCCTTCAGGTCTATCCAATTAAGAGGGGATACAGAATCATGACTTCAAGGACCAGAAGCAATTACAAATTCTGACAGTAGCCTATTTATTATTTTATCTACATCCATTCCCCTCATACTTTATCTATATTTCTGTTGTAAGTTTGGAATCCATGCTGCTGTCAAGGGTTAGGTGTTTTGTTGTTGTTGTTTTCATGTTTTAGGCATCTTTGGGTTTCTGTTTTTGTTCTCTACATTAAATTAGTAAGTGTAATATGTATAAATTGTGTGTGTGTGTATTATATATATATATATATATATATTACAATGTCTTGTAACTCCTTTTGCTGGTGCCTCAGTGTTTGTAAGCATCGATGGGTCCTGTAAAGGACATTATCTGTTTTCTTTTGCAATGTTTATGCTTTGCACAAAAATAATGATATGCATGTTCACAATATTGGCACAAATACGGATGAGAAAGTTTGACTGAATCTGTTGACAATATCTTTGCCTGTGAATTGTGCCTTCTGAGAACCACCTTTTTGTTTTTCATTATAAATAGTCTGATGCATAAAACTGCAGATCTTCTAAATCCCCTCCACAGGGATAATAATGGCATGTTTCTTTCAAAAAGCACCAGGCAAAACAAAAAGAGACAACCCTCACAAAGGAGCAAGTGCCAGACAGTATATCTTACGAATCACCTAGCTTCAAAGTCTATTCAAACACACATAAAACTGATCAAAGAGATGGTACTCCATGGAAACCTCTTTTTTTGCATTCTTTTTTTGCATTCTTCTAATGTGCTGACATTCAGGGCTGTATAGAGGTGTATTTGAATACCACTGCAGAGCCACATGTGGAATAGGGGGCAAGTGATGCCCTGAGAACAGAGGGTATAAACAAATAAAGTCATAACCACATGAGTGACATTTAAGCTGGTCAGTATTGCTGAGATTCTCAATCTCTCGCTGTATGTCGATGTGACAGTGCTTCTCACCATCTCTGCGGGAAATTTTATATTCAATTACATTCTGCATGTTTGAAAACCTTCCAGTAAATGTCAAAAAGTAAATAAGATGGGAAGCCGTGCACCATGATTCCCTTGAAGATGGAGATTTGGAGTCACATGTACTTTGAAAGGAATATTGAGGCTTATGGTCTCAGCTCGCTTCCAGGTCACTGGAACATCGAGAATCAGCACAGACCAGCCCAACTGCCTCACCTTGAGCCCGAGCCTTTGTGGACAGATCTGACTTCCATAGAGGATAAATAAAAAAAATAAAAACATTTACAATGTTTAGCTTACTATAGTAACACTAATTCTTACTACATTGTTTCAGCAGAAATAGGGGAAACTATAGTGTCAGTTGTCATATGTTGTACTCTAGAATATTTCACAGGGTGAGTTTATTTCTTAAAGTCATTTTCTGTAGACACATACATTAAAGTATTGGCCTGTAAAAAAAACTAAAAAACAAACACTAGAGAGAAACCAGTCACTTATGCGTATTTCATTTCAAGACTACAATTTCTTATAGCATAGCACTACTTTTCATAGTAAAGCATAGCCTAACTACTAAACCAAACCATAAAACTTTGATTTGAGTATATATATACACACACACACACACACACACACACACACACACACACACACACACACACACACACACACACACACACACATATATACACACACACACACACACACACACACACACACACACACACACACACACACACACACACACACACACACACATATATATATATATATATATATATATATATATATATATATATATATATACATAGGCTATATTATATATATATGCAATGAAATAAAATGCTAAAATTAAAAGTTGAAATTAAGGGGTTAGGTTTTGGGACAGCCACCTACCAATTAAAAGTAACCAATAAATTATGATTTTTATATATTAAGATAACTGATATTTATAGCCTATTATATAAAGAAATGTCTTGAAACTGACGTGCACGCCCATCAGTAGGGTTTGTGTAGTTTACCTGGCCTGACAGGACGAACAGGAAGTGGATTACAGGTTAGGCTACCGGATTCAATGTTTCAACTTAACAGCCAAAATGCACACGGGGAAAATGGTACAGAGCACTGTTAAATATAAAGTACTTGCAAGCGATGTGCAAGATGAAAACGACAACGATTATACCGAAGAAGAAGACAATGAAGAAATCACGATAGATTTCCATTCGTAAGTGACAAAATGAAAGTAAAATGAGCTTGACGTCTGTTGTGCACGATAATTTTAAAAGAATCTGCTTTATCGTGAATTGCATTTTCTCTCATGTCGTGGCTGCTTTCATTGATGTTAGTACGAGTGTGCGACAACAGGTGCTCTACCCTGCTAGAGACGCGACGCGACGCGACAAACGGCAACGCAGAAGAACACCTGCGTTGACTGTAATCGGATCATCTTTAACGTTTGGCCGCGTCGCGTCGCGTCGCGTCGCTAGCAGCAGCAGGGTGTAAATGTTCTCAATATTATGTCGTTCATAGTTACTCCTGCCAGGTAAGAGTTGTAATTAATTTTCTTCAATCAGTAATCATCTAAAATTCAAGAATTCTTTCTTTCTTTCTTTTTTTTTTTTTTAATCATGCCAATCATGCAGTGTTAAACATACAAAAACTTTGTGAGAAACAGATTGGAATTGCTAAAATTCCACCAATTGAAGCTGATATTAGCATTCGCATTTAAATGGAAGTTAAAGCCGCTGGTTCTAGTCTGCGCCTGGCACTATCACACAGACCATGAGTAAGTAATGACAGAATTTTCATTTTTGTTTGAACTATTCACTGTCCAACTTTGCATTGTATTCCAGCTATCAGCCAGCAGATCAAAGTGATGGGCCAGCCACTAAAATACTGATTTAGAGCATATCAAATACAATAAAAACTACTTTATATTTGTGCTTTATGAAAACAGTCCCTCCAGACTCTTATTGTTCTTACTCTCTACAGGCCCTTCGTCAATCAGCAAAGACAGATAAGGAAAAGAGACACCTGTATCAGGGTCACGGTGGCTGTGATTCTTCTGGGAATTGTTTTTGGGTTTATGTTGTATGAATGGAATTGCTATTGGCCTGGAGTTGAAGAGCGTCAGGACCTGTCACATCATCAGGAGCCTAACAAGACACACAAGACCTCCGAGGATGAAGACCACGAACACCACGAGCATGGAAAAGATGATGATCACGACAAGGACCACGACCACGACCACGACCACAAAGATAATCATAATCATAATCATGATCACACTCATGAGCACAGTCAACCACTGTACCACAATGCTGCTGTCATCACAGACTCAGGCATGACTCCTTTCATTAACAATTATAATAAAAATGTGTGTTATGACAGAAAATCCATAAATATGTTTCAAAACATATCTTGATGTGTTCAGTGTGACTTTTTCTTTATAGCAAACTGCTCCAGTATTGGCAAGAAGCTTCTCCAGGAGCAAGGGAATGTGGTTGATGCCGGGATTGCTGCTTTACTCTGCCTAGGAGTTGTTCATCCACACACTGCTGGATTAGGTCAGTATTGTGTACTTTTTATCACTTCACCTTCCTTCACAAATCAGATATTTCAGGGGCACAGTCTCGGTTGGTCAGAACAAAAATTCTAATTCTCAGAGTTGTAGTCGAGACCAGCTCATTGGAATCTGAGTCAAGACAAAGAGCAGAAAAGGGTTGAATCTGAGTCAACAATTAGTCTGCATGCTCCTAAGCCCATTACAAGATCAAGTCAAATCAAGTCACATTTAATTATATAATGCTTTTTACAATACAGATTGTTTCAAAGCAGTATCACTTTTACGGTGATAACAGGAAAATAATGCAACAAAGTTTGTTTCGGCTGTACAGCAGCTCTGAAAGAAAATAGTGTTGTTGTCCAGCTTAAGTAAGTTCAGTGTTGATTCATTTCTGTTGTAAAAATCATTAGTTATTAATTTAGTTAATTTTTCTATACAGCAGCTCTGGAGAAAACAGTATGTCCTCGTCCATCTCAGTTCAGTTCTCATCCAATGGTGTCAGTGCAGGCAGATCAATAATATTGTTGAATATTAAGTGTCCCCAACAAAGCAAACCAGAGGCGACAGTGGTAAGGAACTCAAACTCCATCAGGTGACAGAATGGAGAAAAAACCTTGTCTGGCCAACAAACGAACAATGTATGAATATGATGATTCAGGCACCATCACAGGTCAGAAGTTAGATTGGGATTGGGACATTCAAAATATTGAATCCAGTTCCATCTGGTTGAAGATCGCATTCATCACGCCAGTATGGAGACAGGTTTTGTTGAAAATATAAAACGATATTATGGTCTTGTATACACAATCCTCTTTTGGTCTTGGACTCGAAGGAGTTGGTCTCGACAACAGCACAGCCAATGCTATTAACATTCATTACTGATTTTGAGATATGTGATTGATTTTTATCTCTTTTCGAAGAGTGATGTAATTTCCTGAAATCAAAGTTGTAATGTTTAACTTCCAGTATTCAGTGTAATTCTCTAAAAATACCATGAGAAAGTTTTGTTGAAGTGTTATGCATTTCAAATGGTTTAAACAAGTAGTTTTAAAGACTGTCTCTTTAGATGTAAAATAATGTTTATGAAAGGTTATAGTTGAAATTAAGCATGGAATAAAAAAAATCCCTTCTACATGAATATTTGAGCAGTTTAGACTCTCTAATGCATACTGTTGTTAATGTCTACAACTAATTACCGCTGAATTTGCCTTTCATGAGGTTACTAAAAGCATGAAGTTTTTTTTTAGGCTGTTGAATGATTCATTTGTGCTTCCCTTTTCTTCAAGGTGGAGTGTTTTCTGCAATTTTGTACAATCACTCTACAAAATCATTTAAAGCAATACATGACACCTTTCAGAAGCTGCCTACATACAGAGCTCCCTCATTATTGCAGGGCCTTCATCTACTGCACTCCAACTACGGGCATTTAGAATGGAGTCGGCTTTTTGAGGGCGCCACGAAACTCGCTAAAGACGGTTTCCTTATCGATGGAATCCTCTCCAAGGCTTTAAAAGCCCACAAGGACAGAATACTCCAGCCAGGATTGTCCAATCTGTTCTGTGATACGGACGGCCGTGTGAAATCAGAGGGCGACATTGTTGTCAATAGGAATCTATCAGAACTTTTGCTGAGCGTCAGCCTAAATGGCTTCCATTTCCCAGAAAATCTAGCCGTAAAATTGGCTCAAGATATTTCTGAAGCTGAGAAGCCGGCATTCCTTGCTGCCGTTCAAGCCTGCAGCGGAGAAATCAATGAGCCC
Organism: Leuciscus leuciscus; assembly: GCF_965113295.1. Lineage (NCBI taxonomy): Eukaryota > Metazoa > Chordata > Actinopteri > Cypriniformes > Leuciscidae > Leuciscus > Leuciscus leuciscus. Next base: position 24,222,694 of record NC_138729.1, read on the forward strand.
CTTATCTTGGAAAAGGAGAAATACATGATTCTTTCAGCCCCCTTAAATCTCACAGGTGCAATGGTATCCAATTTATTAGATAGAGTGCGAGAGCAAAACCTTACTTTTCTGAGCCACGGAGATCTCGGTAATGCCTCTGCCTCTTATAATGCTCTCTTGCATTTGGTGAATGAATTCTTCAACACAAGTCAGAGAGAGATATTCACATTAAATACCACAAGCAGTCATGTAGGAGTCCTTGATAGTCACGGCAATTTTATTGTAATCTCCACCTCGCTCAACAGCACATGGGGATCCGGGCAATGCTTACCAAGTAGCGGAGTCATTCTCAATGACTTTACCTCAGACATCACTCAGGTTCCTTATTTTAGTTTTCCTCTAGTTCTCAAGATATATGAAAATGAAGAGGATCAAGACGACGAGACGCTGTTTGTTGCTGTGACTGGAGGGCTTTCTGCTCTTATTCATTCTGTGGTTATGCTGAGAAACCTGGTTGACGTTGGGCTGTCTGTTCCTGAGACTGTGAGCAGTCCTCTGCTACATATAGAGCAGGGGGGTCCTGGGTCTCTGTCTGGCTGTATGTCTGTCGCCACAAACAACACTGTTGTCTTCCGTATGCTTTCAGAGCGAGACAGGTGGGTAAAGGAGCTGGGGGAATGTTCAGGTGGCTTTCTGTCCATGCATCTGCAGCTGAAAGCAGAACATGTAGGAGCCTATGGAGCCACTAAGGTTAATGCTGATGGATACTAAGGCCAAAAAAAAAGAAGGAAAAAAAAGAAAACACGTTATTCACTTTAAGAGCATTGCACGCACACTCCCCATGACTGTTATGTCCAGCCTCACATTACAGGGAATATTCTGTATGTGAATGTAATTTTAGTTTTTTGTTAAAAAAAAAGTTTACTAGCGTTTTAAGAGACAGACTTTCAGCAATTATTAAAAAAAATATATAATAGTTCCCCTGTTATATCCTTAATGTTCTCTCCTTTCAGCGTTTTCAAATGCCTTCCTGAGATGTCTTCATATTGATTTTTTTTGTTTTGTTTGATCCTGTGAATCATGCAGTGACTATGCAGTGCACAGTGAATCGATTTTGATTAACCTGATGAGTGAAGGACTGCTGCTTTATAACATTTTGATAAACACCTACAGATGTTTTTATGAAGTTTTAAACACTTTTTTCAATGTTTGACTACATGAGAAAACCAAGTGAAGGTTTTTTGCTTCTGGAGATGCTGATGTCAGAATTGTGTTTGCTCAGATGAATTAATGCAAGATGTTTATGATTTGTATAGGACAGAAAGATGCATATTTTAGTTTTATTACTAAACTGGGCTGTTTTTTGTTATTTTGTTGTTTGAAAAAAAAAAAAAAAACGAAAATTAGATTAAATTAGATTGTACAAATTTATACAACTTAGACACCAAATCGCCAAAAAAAAAGTTGCCATGAGAGTGCGTTGCTTTTGATAGATTGATAGAGTTTTGTAAAGATAGTTTACAAAAAAAAAAAAAAAAAAAAAAATGCTGCTGAAGCAGATTTCATGATTGTAAAAAAATGAGGTGGTCTATCTTTATTGTGCTGATTGGCTGCACTGTCAGTTTTGATTTGAGTTCTTTGCTGTTCCCCTCATCGTCTCGGTTATAAAGCCAGGAATTATACGGAAGTATACATCAAGACTATTCCATTTTTGTTTCAGAATTGCTTAAAGCTGAAGTGTGTACTTTTTGATATTAAAATGCTTTTTCCTAGACCAGCTTTTTATGCAGAGACAGTTGATCACTGCCAAAAAAGTTTAAATGCTGACTTTGTGCTGCTTTTAAACCCTTTGTTTGATCATCCAAAACTGCCTAACAACAGCAATGTTGGCTCAACAAATGGCATGAGATTGGGGTGGGATCATCAGATTATTTAACAAATAGAGGACAAGGAGTGTTTTAAGGAAACAGATTAGAAAACAGTCATTATTTCTGCAATTAGCTACATTTGATGACAGTAGGGGGAAATACAGACAATAGATTTAAATGTCTTCTAACACCACTACTTTCTACATCTTTAATACTGAAACAATGCAAGAACGCACAAACTATGACAGAAACTGCATGTTTTGATGATTTGTCCATTCATACTATACAATGCACTGATTCCACAGAGCAAGACTTGAGTAACGATGTTTGTCTATTAAAATGTAAATTATGAATAAAAACACATGATTTAATGAAACATTGAACATTGTATGCATTTCAATAGTGAACTGTTTAAAATGTCTTTGTTCCTAAAGCATAATGCTTCTTTCCAGTTTTTCCAGAGTGTTAGTCACATTTCCTGCTCAACCACTGTACTTCATGTTTTAGAGTGGGTGTCAGGCTTAAGTGTTATTCATTCTTTGGACTTGTATAATTCTTGAGCTGTCACTCTGTTCTCAGTGGCTGCAAACACTTGCATATCTTAATTAAAACATGTTATGCCACTCCTCCCATTTGTGACACTGCACCCAGGCTGCTGTCAGTTTAGACTCCTGCTGAGCCACTTCCTTTGCAATACAGACACCCAGACATTTACTGAAAGCACATGGATTAGATAAGGATTTTAATACCATGTCCTAATTACACTGCAAACTGAGGCACAGTTAAAGGACATTTTGTTAATTGAAAATGATTTTAAATGAGTGATATAAATGGCTTTCATTAGCTTAGAAGCCTACCTCGTTTACCTACTCGCCATCTAACCGCAGCCAATCTCACCGTGTCCCCAATCTCAGCGTGACATCTCTCATCCATTACCATTTTGACTAGGAAAATTGCAAAAGATTGCTTCGACACATGACAGAGCCTTAGAGAATGTGTTGTGTGAGGAGAAATGAGCATAAATGCCCATTGGCAAAAAGCTGCATATCAAACACAAAATGCTGGATCACAGAAAATCTGGTTTAGGGAGGGCTTGATTTGTATGTAGATGTGGGAGGACAGGGTTCACTAATGTTGATTATTATCATAAAATCACTTCATTCACTTTGTAAAAGTTTGGGGTCTGTAAGATTCAATGAATGTTTATTCAGCAAGTACAGTTGATTCAATTGAATAAATTAAATTGATCAAAAGTAACAACAAAGACTTCCCATTGTTTTAACAAATTTAAAATAAATGCTGTTCTTTTGAACTTTTTATTTATCAAAGAATCCTGATAAAAATGTATTAAAGCTTCCACAAACATATTAAAGGGGTGGTATAATGCCTTTTTCACAAAATGTAAAATAAGTCTTTGATGTCCCCAGAGTGTGTATGTGAAGTTTTAGCTCAAAATACCCCCCAGATATTTTTATATAGCATGTTAAAATTGTCACTTTTTGAGGGTGAGCAAAAACACACCAATTTTGTGTCTGTCCCTTTAAATGCAAATGAGCTGCTGCTCCCAGCACAGGGGGCGAAGCTGCAACAGTTCGTGTCCTTGTACCTCACACAGACATGCACTGAAAATGTTAATGTTTATGTTCAAACCGGAGTCAGACAATTATGGAGAGACTCAAGAAGAAGTGACAACATGTAGAATGCATTTCTGAATGGTTAGTTGATGAATTTTTGATTTAATAAATGCAGCCTTGCTGAGAATAAGAATCGTCTTTAAAAAAAAAAAAAAAAAAATCTTACTAAACCCAAACTTTTGAATTGGTAGTATATGCCCAAAACATTCACAGTTGGAAGCGAAGCCATGGTTAAATTCAACGCTAATTTGCGAAATCATCACCAGGTGGCGCAAAGGGAGAGTTTGCAGAATTGCTCAGTAAGGCTGGAATTGTGACATTTTTACTTGTAAATCAAGATTAAATAATGAAATAAATTAATGGTAATAACAATATGGCATTATGTGGTTAAGGTCATAATGTTCAACACTGTTTCTGTGCAATTATAACAAGGATTTAATTTCAGAAGTCAATGGATGTATAACTAAAAGTGGTGTATTTTGTTTAACAAGTTGTAGAAATGTTCAGCCTGGAGTACGATGATAATTATTCATTAACAAGTAGCATGACACATGATGATTCTTCCCTAGTCAAAGGCAGTTATGGTAGGATATATTGTATCATTGTGTGATCTCAAGACAGAAAAACAGTCCTGAAGCTGAAGCTGAAATTGATGTGTGATATGAGAGCACTTTAAGATAACTAGTGCAGTGATTACATTGATGCAGATGGGCATATCCTACAGGCCAAAGGAAACTGTCCTCATAAGCATCAACATAGTAACTGACATACAGAGGATGATGTCATAATATGAAGTTGGGAATAAACGATTTATTTAAAAAGAAATGGAGTTTTGAATCCCAGAGGCCTCTGCTTGCGGTTTCTCATCTCTCCAGTATACTTGGGTATGGTGATGATAATCTATGCACATCCATTAGACATCAAAATATGGTGTCATTTTCAAGAAGTAACACATTACTCTTTCACAGGGCTACATATGAATCCGGTTTGATACCGAAAAAATAAAACGTTTATTTGTTTTATCAGTTGCTTTTGCTTTAAAATGTCTCCCTTTGATCCTCACTATACAACCGGAAATATGAGGTTATTTATTTGAGGTTTCATATTAAAACCTGGTCTTGGCAATGGATACTTTTCTAAACCCTCTATAAATCGACAATCAATTATGCTGCAATGGCAATACAATGCAATCCAAAGTACAATCAGACATTCCACTGAAAACAACTATACTATACATGTACATGTATACATTGTGACTGGATCATAACTATACTTATATATTTTAAAAATGTACAGTATCACATTTTTGTGTCTCAGTGCAAAAGATGTTTAGAAAGAAAACTAAAAAAGCAGTGCCCTTAATACATCCACAAAATGTTCTTCCTTTGCATCCTCTAAACACAATAAAACATTTGGTCATTTGAGTGCCAGAAAACAACGAATAAATTACCTGACACTTTTTTTTCTTTTCTTTTTTTTTTACAGTCACTGTCAAGTAGCAGCAAAATCAGCTCAGAAGTTTTAAATAATGCACTAATAACAGTGCATCGCTGTACTGACACAAACCATTCCCAGGTACTAACAATGCAAACGATATTAACGATAATAGTAATCCAAATAACAATGACAAAAAACTTGTACATATATGCGCGTTTCTGTGTTTCGGTCAAAAGTTATTTACAGTGCATCAGTAAGTTCTCTGGCTTTGTTTTCCGTGTTTTTATATTCCAAAGGAAAGGAGAGGAAAGGCAAATAAAAGTCCACTTCGCTAAACTCCATCAAACATCATCAGCTGGTGCATATGCTGTTGATGGTAATGATCGCTGGGTCCACCAGTCCCATCTCCTCGTGCTCGTTCACACAGAGCTGGTAGCCGCAGCCTCGCCGCCGCTTCAGGGGAGTGACTTTCACGTCTGGTTTGGCACGTGGCGGAAGAAGGAAGCCGACGCTCCCAGCGATGAGCATGTGCCAGATGCTGTGGATGTAGAAGTAATTCTCCTCCGTCTCCACGAAGGCGTATAAGGCCACCGCTGATGTGGCAATGGTGGTGCCGGGGAACAGGAAGAAGACCCAGCGCTTCCAGGTCGGCGGGTAACAGCGGCGCCGGCGGATGGTGCGCACAGTCTGAAGAACACAAAGCAGGAGACACATTTCATCATGAATAAATCAGCGTGGTCTAAAACGCATGAACAATGAGAAAGACACATGAATTAATCAGGCACAAGGGCCAACAAGGCCCTCAGCCACCATCAAGTTCACTAAGTGTGTATTATATGCCAATGTATTGTATATGTCATATGTATTGTTATTCTGGGTCAGTCACTGAACATAATTGTGGAAGCCCATTTTTGTCACTGCTTTGGTAGCCTAAATCATAATTATGACAAAATTATGAGACAAAATGTCAAATGTCAATTATTTTGTCATAGCTGACTTATCTCCATTTCAACTTGTAATTTATAATTTTGTCTTTTTATATCAAAATTATTACTCAGTCGAAACTGAAAGATACTAAAGTCAGAATTATGAGATACTATGTGATAATTTGACCATTTATTTTGAGAAATGAAGTGAAAGATAAGAGAAAAGGTCTTGACCTGACTTGTCACGTGATTAGGACTATCTCGTAATAATAACTTTATGTTTTAATAAATAAATTTAATAAATTATAATTTACCAAAGCATTTTATCCATGTGGCAGAAACAGGCTCCCAAAGTTAGGTAACTTGATCTAACTCAGTGTAATAATTGCATCTTAAAATTTAGGATGAATTCCACAAATGTGTTTAATTTCACACTGCTGTTGGTATTCACCATGAATTCTGACCTATTATATAATTGTTATGTAATAATTCAAACACAGATGCAACTGAACTTGACAGCCAATATGAATTTTCATTGTATGGAAAAAAACAACGACTTGAGTGGAGTGACCAAAATAAGACATATACAGTATGACTGTTCACAGCATTTAAAACACCATTTTTACGTACAATAATTGTGCAACATAATCAGACATATTTTTGTTGTGGAAGTTGTATTCAAAATACAAAAATCTGTGCTGGGCCTGGCACCTGTCCCATCAGATTTAATGCCCATGATGCTTCTTTCAGACCAACAAAGATCTGATGTCCTCCAGCCACTGCTATTAGAGTTGGATCCAAACGCACACACTTAAAGTTGGACATACAATTTACAGACTTCATCGAAATTCAATTCTCTAGCCTGTAGGGGTCCTGATATTTATGAACACCGTAAAGCAGGCTGTCCTCCCACACTCTGCACCACACACTCTTCACACCGCTCATGCTCCTACTAATGCAATTACATGGTTTTAATCCATCAGCTGTGCACAGAGAAACAGCTCAACAGATGTGTATAACATATGTAAACTCTACAGCTAGAATTGCAGAGGCACTATTTAGCCCAATAGAATAGTATCACAATAATTCTGACTAAAATATACATATTGCTCAAATATTTGTTGTTGGAAACAATAAATGTGCTATATGTGGAATTTTAAACCTACAAGTATATTTTTTATGAAAGTGACCATTATAATGGGGTAACCAAATGCAGGCTAATATAATTAGTTGATGCTTTTGTTTTTATTTTCATTTTTAGTTTAGCCTTTAGTCAATTTAAAAACAAAAGCATTATTTTTATTTTTAGATTGTAATGTTACAATGTTAGTATGCAATGTGATTTTAACCACCTTTTTGCACATAATATATTGCATAGCCTACATTACATTAACTATATTTGTTTCCATATACTTCAATATCAACATTGTTTGTAGGATATCATTGGGCAGAATGTGAAATAATTTTTTTTTTAAATAAATACAGATTTTCTTTATCCAAATAGAAAAATGTAGAAAGTACCAAGATATATATCATATATCGCCATTTAACCAAAAAATACAGAGATATGAATTTTTGGCCATATCACCGACGCCCAGCCCTAGTTGGCACCAAGCAGCATCTAATATGTGTCCATCAGACTTGCTCTCCCATCTATAGTTGTTCTCCAAATCATTATTAACCCTCCTCCTGACAGTGCAGAAAGAATGAGAGAAGGGAGAACTTATCTCCCTGTCTGCCATGATATTTCAGTTAAAATGTTCCACTAGTTGACAACATGACTCGAACTTTGCCACAGGTTACAATTTTATAGTCATGGCATGAGTTTTAACTGCCTTGTGCAGCTATGGGAATATACAGTGTGAGCGCTAGCACACACTCAAAGCTGAGGTTTAATATCCTATGCCAGTATAACAAGTAACAGGATTGAAAGCAAGGGTCTGAAATGGACGAGACACTTTCAATCTCATGATTCTGCATTGTTACTGCTGTCAAGCATGTGCAGCAGCCAATCAAACACAGATAGGTGACTGCTGACAAGTCAATCACATTTGTGCTGCATATACTATAGGAAGGTGCAGGACCTCAGAGACATTGAAAATATCATATTCCCTCTGATTACTGATTCAACTCCAGCATTCGTTGGCTTCCTGTGTAATTTCAAAACTGAAGTTCTGCAAGTTTGTGAAACTTTTTAACGGCTGAGGAATTTAATTTCTTGTCCTCTGTCAAAATAAGGATAAAATAAGCTCCGGAAAGGCTTCAAAGCCATTATATTTATTTTGTCATTTCCAAACAATGGAAATAACTCTCAGTGAATCCTTTCTCACGCCGATTGTGCAAGTTTATTGAATGAACTGCACAAGCAGCCTTGACGGTTATTATACAAGCATTTATCTGTCAAAAGTGCATTTTATGTTTTTTTTCTGATGTGATTCAACCACTGTTTATGCCAAGAGCTATGCATTTTACTAAAGTATTGTCTTTAAAGACATTGAAGAGGTAGAAACAGTAGTTATGAGCCATTACGATCGACTTGAAGGACGCCTACTTCCATGTCTCCATTGTTTGGGAAAATAGAAAACTCTCCCCCATGCAGAGGATCTCTTTTCTCGGTATGGAAATCGACTTTGGCATGTCAATTGCCTCGAGTTGCTGGCGGTACGTTTGGCTCTGCACCGCTTCCGTGCGTAGCTCAAGAACCAGCACGTACTAGTCCGCTCAGACAATCCCGCGACAGTAGCGTACATCAACCGTACGCTAACCGTACGACAAGGTGGTCTACTTTCCCGCCATGTGTCGCAACTCCCCCGCCACCTCCTCCTATGGAGTCAGAAGCATCTGAAGTCGCTTCGAGCCATTTATATCCCGGGAGACCTGAACCGTGCAGCCGACGAGCTCTCACGGTTTCAGCCTCTTCCTGGAGAATGGAGACTCCATCCCCAGACGGTTCAGCTGATTTGGGAACAGTTTGGCGACGCACAGATAGATCTGTTTGCCTCCCACGACTCTTCCCATAGCAGCCTGTTTTACTCCCTGACCGAGGGCACACTCGGCACGGACGCACTGGCACACAGCTCCGTGAGTATGCGTTTCCCCCAGTGAGCCTCAGGGAGGATGAGGAGCAGGTCATGTTGGTTGCGCCTCATTGGCCCACCCGGACCTGGTTCTCCGAACTAGTACTCCTCGCGACAGCACCTCCCTGGCCTGAAGGACCTCCTTTCTCAGAGACGGGGCATCCTATCGCACCCTCGTCCCAATCTGTGGAACCTCCAAGTGTGGCTCCTGGACGGGATGAGGCAAGTTTGAATACCCTACCACCACCGGTGGTGGCCACCATCCCTTCCGCTAGAGCATCGTCCACGAGACATGCCTACACGTTGAAGCAGAACCTCTTCATCACCTGGTGCTCTTCTTGCCGAGAAGACCCCAGAAAATGCCCGATCAGTGTCGTGCTTTCCTTCCTGCAAGATGGGTTGGAGCGAAGGTTGTCTCCCTCCACACTCAAAGTGTAGGTTGCCGCTATCGCCGCACATCACGACGCAGTTGAAGGCAAGTCCGTGGGGAAGCACAACCTGGACTAAATCCTCCTCACTCTCCTCTCGTACCCTCTTGGGACCTCGCAGTGGTTCTATCCGCCCTGCAGAGTGCTCCCTTTGATCCTTTGCAATCAGTCGAGCTTAAGTTCCTGTCAATGAAGACAGCGCTCCTGGTTGCATTGGCCTCAATCAAGAGGGTAGGGGAGACCTGTAGGCATTTTCGGTTGACGAAGTGTGCCTGGAATTTCGGGTCGGCCAATTCTCACGTGATCCTGAGACCCCGGCCTGGATACGTGCCCAAGGTTTCCACCACTCCCTTTCGAGAACAGTTGGTGAACCTGCAAGCGCTGCCCTTGGAGAAGGCAGACCCAGCCTTGGCACTGCTCTGTGCTTACATAGACAGAACGCAGTGTCTCAGGACCTCAGACCAGCTCTTTGTCTGTTATGGTGGGAAGCTGAAGGGAAAGGCTCTCTCCAAGCAAAGGTTGTCTCACTGGATAGTGGATGCCATTGCTTTGGCATACCAGCAGCAAGGTCGACCATGCCCCCTTGGTGTGAAGGCACACTCCACCCAGAGTGTGGCTTCCTCTTGGGTTCTAGCGCATGGCGCCTCGCTAACAGACATCTGCAGAGCTGCAGGCTGGGCTACACCCAACACATTCGCGAGATTCTACACTCTCCGAGTGGAGCCAGTGTCCTCTCGTGTACTCGCTTCAACTACCCGGTCCTAGGATCTGCTCAGGTGTCTTCGCTTGCTCGCCATTCCACTCCTCGGACTGGATACATGCGATATTCTCCTCAGGTGAGCTTCCCTGAGAAGCCCTGAGTTCCTCCAGCGCCGTTGACGTCAACGCCAGAGTTATGCCACCGGCAGCTCTCGCGTTGGCTGGGTGCCTCCATGTGCATGGTTCCCCCCTTGGGCGACCCCCACATGTGTATTTCAACTGTAAGCCTCTATGAGCATGTGTCTTTCCCTTGGCAAGCCACCTTGGCCCCCCTAGGGTTGAAACATTCTACCCTGCGGGCTGGACACCCCAGTGTTTCTCCATATGCAGCCCGCTCGCGGGTCATAGTGTATTCTGTAAGTTCAGTCTCGGCTCCTCAGCGAAGAAACATATCTGCATGTTGCCAGCGTACTTCCTTATATACCCACGAGGTGGGGCGGAGTTACGCTATGCAAATTCCACAGACCCATGGCATTTCCTTGCCATTGGCTCGTTTTGTAATACTCGAAGGTGAGAGGCTTTCGTCCCATTCGTCGTCACGACGTAACGTCTCCGTTCCCTACTCAGGGAAGAGGGTTAATTACGTAACCGAGACGTGTTCATTTAATTATCGTTGTACACTTGGCGGCTTAGTTTTAACACTGTGCTACAACTAACCCTGCTGTGTAAAAAAATATTTTAAGCCTAGCTAACAGTTGCAAGGAGTTGCTGACATGTTTCAAAATGGTGCTATGTTTTAGCCAACAAGACAGTGATCAAGGTAATATAAAGTTAGATTTGGTAACGTACACACCCATCTCAGAAACCGAAAAAAAACATATGATGAAAAAATGGACTTGCATGGTGTCAAAACACTCTTTGTCCAGTATCTTCACAAAATCTTATCAAAACTTTCCACAAATCAGCGGGAGACTGTCTTCTGGCAGCGAGAGAAAATAAGCAGAAACACAACCTGCTTGACCCTGACTAACTATGTAAAAGGTCTTTGTTACATTTAACCCCGCATTAGGTTGTGCCCCACGCTCCCCTATCAGTTTCATTGTGAGCTTATAATGAGTCCCACAGCATAAACCATTATGAGAAAGAAACATCCTGCCCTCTGTCAACATTTATCCACTCATTAATCTTCAGGCACATAACAGGTGCATGTTGCAAAAGGAGAGAAAGTAAAATGGACGAGCTCTAAATGTGACATTTAACCGATGGGCCTAATCTGTACCAACCCAACCTAAACTATACCCACACAATGGCAAAACACAGCTTCATATTGGTGTAGATCACAGCAAAACCCAGATGTCCACGTCTTCATGCCGCATACTGTTTATTAATGAGGATTGTTCTCAAAATGTGCGTGACTCCCATATGTTCCCTTTGACTTTCATTGAAATTGATTCTCATTTATATTTCACATTATAAGGCAGCTGTTTTGACAGAAGGGTTGGAATCCAACACCCACGGTTCTGACCACATCCTCAAACACTACAGGCTTCTCCTGAGATGATTCACACTTATTTAACCATCTCTGAGAGTTATGCACTAATATATTACAAAGAATTCATCAGCCAAACAGGATATGCCTTCAGATATTGATTGGATGACGCATTAATCAATGATGCCTGGACAGAAGCGGAAACATATGTGCTTCACACCTCAAATCTAGTTAGCATGCTCTTGGAGCATTGTTTTGAAAGAAATGCTACAATTTATGAGAGTGAAATGTATTAGCCCACAAGCTGCTCAACATAATTGTTTGTTTTTCAGTAGTTATTTATCATTCTGTCTTTGAGATGTTGCATCATATATGAAGCTCAGTGAATGTATTCACATCACAACAGAAGCTTGTTAACTAGCAACTGGTTAACATGGCTCAGTTAGCCCCTGCTGGAAGACGCTGTAATTACATCATCTGGCCACAAAGAGCATCTTTCTCCATTGATGCCATTACAAAAAAAAAAAAAAAAAAATGTATGCCATTTGATACTTTGTATTACGGGCCTCCCAGATAAATTCCTTCAATTAGTGGGGCAAATAATAAATATTTCCTATTAATTTTATGTCATAACATTTCTGTTTAAAATTGGTAAAAAAAAAAAAAAAAAAAAATCCTTCTCAGATATTCAATGAGTAACATATTTCATAGGATTTCAGAATATATAGCATAGCATGTACTATTTCATAATCTGTGTAAGAGGATCTATAAAGTGGAGTTGCTGAAGCTCATAACAATAAACCGCATGAGTCAAGGATCACCGTGCATGGAACAGAGCCATAAGAGCAAATCACCGCTTTGGAAGCATTACTGCTTACTGCTGATGAACACAAAGTTTGCAAAGACCTCCAGCAAGTTCCATAGCACCACTAAAACAACAAAATGTTTTATATTTGAGGGGAAAAAAACAATGTGAAGCATGGGGACATGTAAAGAAATTGGTCAGCTTTGCTGCATCAGGGCCTAATTGCTCTTAGGCTACAGCAGGGGTTTTCAAATTGGGTGAATGTGAGCCTCCCCTTAGAGTAGGTAAGGACAGCCGAGCCCCCCCTTCCCCAAAATCCCGTCCGCCTGCCCTAACCCACACACGCCTCTGCAGTAAATGCCATCTTTTGTGTGTTCCAGGCAATGATGAGTTTCAATAACAACTGATAAAATGTAAATATTATTTTATTTCCACAACTTTCTTAAAAGTGCATTCATAAACGATTCTTTGCAACAGCAAATAATTTCCAACTTCATGCAGGCCTAATTGAGGCTACTTTTAAAATCACTGAACATCAGTAGGCCGAACCACAAGTCAACAAAACATGCTTGACATGTGCAATCGGTGCCAAAGCTACCGCCGACGACACCTGACGGCTGAAATCAGCACGGTGTGTCTGGGCTTTAAGCGCACATTTGAAGGAGATGCACATCATCTCGAACAAAATCAGCAGTGGTGGAAAGAGTACTGAAAAAACATACTCAAGTAAAAGTACCATTACATTCCAAAAAATGTAGTGTGAGTAGAGTAAAAAGTACTTGTCCAAAAAACTACGTGAGTAAGAGTAAAAAAGTTGCTTATTTAAAAGTACTCATGAGTAGTGAGTAGTGAGTAGTGAGCTGCGGATTCTACCCCCTTATAATAAACACTGTGCACTACAATTTATAAATTTAAAAAAAATTGCACTTACTGTAATTCTCATTATATTTTGTTCTTTGTCAGAAAGATTGAATAATATCTATCATCCATCTTTTTAAAATGCATCAAATCAGTACACTCATCCCCATTTAAATCATATTACAGTATTTTTTAAAAAGCATTTAAAATTAGGCGTAAGGCCACTGAGCATGCTATTGTTGCACATAAAATATCAATATTCATAACTGTGCAAAGAATTCTTTAGAAACTCATATGATAGTTCAGCATCACACACCATGAGATGGGTTAAATAGAGAGTGTTTTGATAAATGAGAATCACTAATATTATTAGATTACCTCACCTAATGCACTGAAAAAGGCTAAGATAGTGAGCTAACACTAATTACACTGTAATTCCATGCTATTAAATATGTTACAATTTAAACGTAGGCTAAATGCACATTGTTCTATAAGGGTGGCATCATCCCTTACATTTTACACGGCTGCATTTACTCACATTGTAATGCTGATAATATAATTTGTAAGGAAAATTGTGCATTAAATAGGGAAGTTATATCCGGGAAACTTTTACGAAAGAAACAAACAAACAAACACACAAAAATCTTTGGAGTGATGTCCATCAGCGCAGTATTGTGACAAATGTTGATCTACAGTGGCGTAAAAGTAGCAAGAATTCTGATGACTGTTCAGACTGAGGTTGCATTGCAAGCATGATCTGACCTGCATCGGATTTAGGACCACATTGAAGGAATCGAAAAGATTAGATTCCATGTGGTTTGTGCTGTTCACACGGTTATAAAAAAAATCAGATCACATACGAGCAAAAACAATCTGATTTGGGACACTTTTGGCAGCAGTCTGAACTTAGTTGTATCAGGAAATTCAGTGTTAGACTCTGAATCTGATTCTGAAACTTAAAGAGGTCATGCAACATGACATTAGTCCAAAAGTAGTTGTATATCTACATTGAGTGTATTCTTATAATGCCCGAAGACTTTAGATATACCAAGAAGGGGAACTCATATTACTATGAATTAATGGGAGAAACTTCAATGTGCATTATGGCGGAATAAGTCCCGCCTTCAAATAAAAGAGCCATTCACCAATTGGTAAAGTCATCGCATCACTGCAGCTGCCTTTAGAAGTTCTGGTTATCGCAGAAACAGTCAATGTCATTTACATTTAATCATTTAGCAGACGCTTTTATCCAAATGAGGAGAACAATATAAGTAATCAGACCAACAAGAGGGCAACAGTATACAAGTGCTGTAACAAGTCTCAGTTAGTCTTCTAGCAAGGTCTTCTTTTATTTTGTAAATAAAAAATAAAAAAAACAGAATAGAAAAGGTAAGTGCTAGTATTTATCGGTCAGGTGCTGACATTTTTTGAAAATGGTCGAATTGAGATAGGCAGGTCATTCCACCAGCTGGGAACAGTCTAGGAAAAGGTCCGTGAGAGTGATTTCGTGCCTCTTTGGGATGGCACCACGAAGCATTGTTCACTTGCAGAATGCAAGCTTCTGGAGAGAGCATAAGTCTGAACTAGCGAAGTCATGAGACGCATTGGCTGGTATAAGGTTTTTTAACGCTATTTGACCATTGGAAACAATATTTAAAGGACAGTTCATGTCAGATTTTGTTGCTGATTTGAAATTTGTGGCAAGCAGTTTTTGAGATTTCAGCATTCCCCCATTCAAGTAGGCTTGCTGCCCAAAATGGCTGTTTTGCAAATATGTCCACCGAGTGAACACTTTCCTTGAAAGAGACTTTGTATTGGCTTAGTCAGAATGTTGACCTCCAATAAACTGCTGTGCCATAATCTAGAGCAGGCCATTTTAGCAAAACATCCCAAATATGTTCAAGAACCAAAACAATTCTGAATTGAAACACCAGTCAAAATACCTAACTGAAGGACTGATCAGGCACAACATAAACATTTCTACACAAATAAATCACATTGAGAATTCCAAAGGGCTCTCATCCTTCCCCTCAAAACACTATGTTTTAAACATCCTGTGCCTTTATTTGGTTTGTAGGTGCTCCTCAAGCATTATTCTACAATAAAAAATAAAATGTGTATTCCTCTAGCTAGCAGGTGTGATTTGATTTTAAGTGTTAGAATTCAGACAGAGGTTGTTATTGGACATAAGGAATGAAACTCAAACTTCAGCCAATGCAGTCAATGTAAGGGTGAGAGAGAATGTTTCTCTCTCTCTCTCTGTCTATATTTTGTTCTGGAAGTAAAAACCCCATTCATTTTCCAAAGAAATTAATTTTAAACAATAACATTAACCTTTCGAGATTTATTAACCATGAATAGATTTTGTTTCTCCATCTCATAGATTTTCTTTTTGATCTCAAAGATTTTATAAATTTTTGTATCTTTTATTTTATTTTATATTATTTTATATATTTTATATTTATTTTATATATTTTTATTTTATTTTATTTTTGTTAACAACTTTTATGATATAATGTTGGTAGTTAGTTTAGTTCAGGCTTAAAACTCTTCACTAAAGAATTTTTTAATAACTTAAAAAATATGTTGTCATCTAATTTAAGCTCATCTGTGTATATTCAGAATAC
Source organism: Leuciscus leuciscus (assembly GCF_965113295.1). NCBI lineage: Eukaryota > Metazoa > Chordata > Actinopteri > Cypriniformes > Leuciscidae > Leuciscus > Leuciscus leuciscus. The sequence goes on from NC_138729.1 coordinate 24,238,521, forward strand.
AGAGCCCAAAAACAAGAGGATCACAGAAGATAATGATAAACTGCATTGTAAAAAACGATGTGGAGCATGTCACAAGCTTGATAAATTATAGCTTTTTTCCTCAGTTAAAAAATCACACTCCCAGCGAATCACACAGTGGGACGCTTTGTACTGTGTGTTTGCGTAGGCTCGGGGAGCATTGAAATAGAGGTGTCAACTGACATGTTTTAACTACAAAGAGCCATTATGTGCCATGGAGATGATAGACGTGTGTATTTGACAGTCAATGTCACATTCAATGAATTTTAGACAGAATTAGAGTAATCTGTACACTGGTCTTTCAATCTGACATTCAGAAATGCAAGAACATTTCAGCCTACATTATTCATGTATTCCTAGTACGTAGTGCTTAATGTTTAAAGTGTTTGTAGTGTTCTATTAATAATAAAGTTATTTAGTAAATAAGATTGGACTGGACTGGAAGAACAACTGGTATTCCAGCTAAACCAGCTAAATACCTGCTTGGCCAAACTGGGAGACCAACTAGACCAGCTGAAAACAAGCGTAAACCAGCTGGGAGACAAACTGGAAGTCCAGCTGGGAGAGAAATTGGTATTCCAGCTAAACCAGCTAAATACCTGCTTGGGCAGGCTGGGAGACTAGCTGACCTGCTAAAACCAGCTATAACCAGACCCCACCATGTGCTGGTTTAAGCAGATTTTTTAGAAGACGTATGGTAATTCTAGTGTTCTATTAATAATAAAGTTATTTAGTAAATAAGATTGACTGAATGTGTGATAGAAATATTTTATGTAATGAGTATTTTCAACATTAAATGTACAGAGAAATGCAGACTAACGATGCTCAGGTCAAAGGCCATATATACTTAAAGGGATAGTTCACTTTGAAATAAATTTTTGGTATGTTTTAGCTTACCTCAAGGGCATCCAAGATGTAGGTGTCTTTTTTTCCGCAGTAGTTTAAATTTTTATATTTTTAGGTCAAACCGTTCTTGTCTGTCAGTCATATAATGCAGGTCTATGGTCATTATCTCAAAACACAAGCACAGAGTCCAAATTAAAACAATTCCCCGTCATCCAAATTAAACAATTCCCCATCGTAAGTACACATTGATGGCTTAAGACACGAAACGAGCGGTTTGTGTGAGAAAACAAACAGTATTTATATCGTTTTTACCTTTTATACGCAGCCATGTCGAAGTGATCTGATCTGACCTGTGCGCAGACTGGTGCATAGATATATACACACTAGATGTCGCCGTGTCTACGGCAGTTCATTGGAACGAATGTCTTAAAGGCGACATCTAGTGTATATATCTATGCACCAGTCTGCGTACAGGTCAGATCAGATCACTTCGACATGGCTGCGTATAAAAGGTAAAAACGATAAATACTGTTCGTTTTCTCACACAAAGCGCTCGTTTCGTGTTTTGTTTTAATTTCGTTTCGTGAATTGTTTTAATTTGGACTCTGTGCTTGTGTTTTGAGATAATGACCATAGACCTGCATTATATGACTGTCAGACAAGAACGGTTTGACCTAAAAATATAAAAATTGAAACTACTGCGGAAAAAAAGACACCTACATCTTGGATGCCCTTGAGGTAAGCTAAAACATACCAAAAATGTATTTCAAAGTGAACTATCCCTTTAACCAAAAAGTGCTTAACACAGTAGAACTAACAGTCATATGATTAGCTAAGATCATTACAAACCAATCACCAGAACAAATTACAGTGAAGAAGACTTGAGTGACATTGATTTTCACTCAACTGTATGACATGTATCTTTGTATTCAGGAGACTCACTTGGTTGTTGTGGCCAGTGATCTCCTGGCCGTGAATAAAACTTGATTTCTACAAAGAGCAACTTGGGAGTCGTGTCAGGTATATGCTGCGCAGCTCAGAAATAGATTCTACGCTCAAAAGACAACAGCAGAACATCTATGTGTGATTGATCGAAGTATTAAAGATTCTACGGTCAAAAGACCACCGCAGAGACAGCGTTAGTGTTGGAAGACTATAGAGCCGCCCTCGGGGTGAGGCTGTAATACTCTGAGTTAGTATTAATGATCCTGTGTCGGACCAGCGTACACCTGAGAAGGACGGTGAGAGTGTATAGATGCTAAAGACCCGTGTGCTCATGTGTGATTGAGGTAGTGACAGTAGCTTCTTGATGGGACGCCGTCACCTTACTTCAGGGAAGTATTGTATTGTAAGTATTTAGGTAATTCAGGGAATTATCTCGAGATACTGTAGTTATTATTTTTAACAACTGGAAGTTGTTTAAATTGTCCGTGGTGAAGAAGTCAGATTAAGTAGGTTGTATTCGTATTAAGAATTTCCACGACAAATGTTTAACACCATTTTTTTGCTGCCTTACAAATTCTAGTTATTCATGACATTTGACCAATTTTATGGTAAAGTTCTGCAATTACTAATGTTTTAGTTGTCAAAAAAGTGTTACAGTAACTAGCATCAAAAACACAGGTACTGTATAGAGTTTAGCAAGCAACGATGTACCTCAAAACCAAATTTACAACATCTAAATGTCTTTAATTCTGTCCCAATGTGTTTTTCCTCATAATGCTCTATTAGAAGCTTTATTAGTGCCTTCAGATGTGAGTTCAGAGTCAAAGGATGAAGAAATGACCTTTGCTAGTCATCATTTTGTTGAACATTTGCTATTCTCTCTCATTATTTCTCTCTCACACAATGTATCTTTGTAGCTGCAGAAGAAGTTCACTGGCTCCTCTTCTCTCAGCATGTACAGTATGTCCACCAGCACATTTGACTCAAGGGAGGACGTGCTTCTCTCACTCAACTGTAATTTGCCAGAGGCTCTGGCAAAGACTTTTCCTTGTCCAACACCCATTTTTTTTTATCTTCTCACTTCAGAAAACTGGGTGGTCGCTAGAGGAATTAGCATAAAGTACAAGCTGCCTGGTAATGGAACAGTGAGTGCGTCTCTAATACTGACAGAAAAGAGAAACTTTTAATGCCACACCATGCTAATGCACAGATAAATGCAGCCCTAGGTAGTTTGAAATGCCTTCATAAATTATAGATATTGAAAAGGTGCTTCTTGTCACTCAACATTCAAAGAAAAACCTAGCGTTGGCATTTAACTGCCGGATCCGTTATACTGAAAGAACATGGTTATTTTTGGACACACAGGCATGTTGCCTTTTAATATGATGTATTTACTACAGTACATTTACAAATAAATATATTTTATCCATTTACAAAGCTGAAAAACTTTGTTTTCCCTGTTGAAAAAAAAGAAAAAAAGACTGGTTTGCTTTTTAGCTATTTGGACTGGAAGAACAACTGGTAATCCAGCTAAAACCAGCAACATACATGCTTGGCCAAGCTGGGACACCAACTAGATCAGATGAAAACAAGTGAAACCAGCTGGGAGAGGGAGACAAACTGGTATTCCAGCGACACCAGCTAAATACCTGCTTTATCAGCCAGGAAAGCCAACTAGACCAGCTGAAGACAAGCTTAAACTAGCTAAGACCTGCTTAAATCAGCTGGGAGACAAACTGGTATTGCAGCTAAACCAGCTAAATACCTGCTTGGCCAAACTGGGAGACCAACTAGACCAGCTGAAAACAAGTGTAAACCAGCTGGGAGATAAACTGGCAGTCAAGCTGGGAGAGAAATTGGTATTCCAGCTAAACCAGCTAAATACCTGCTTGGGCAGGCTGGGAGACTAGCTGACCTGCTTAAACCAGCTAAAACCAACTTAAACCAGACACCACCATGTGCTGGTTTAAGCAGATTTTTTAGAAGACAAAAACTTGCAAACTATGGTAATATTATCATCCATGACAAACAACAATGCCTTTATCTTGCCTTTATCTTATTTGTATGCTCCGAGTCAGGTCTAGTATAACGGACATGCACGTTTTATTAATGTATTATACATAAGACGCTTTACAGTCCTAAACACACGAAATCTATGCATGTGCACAATACTACTTACCCAGGCGATGGCCATGATGCCTAAAGCGAAAAGGCTGGGCCCCAGCAGGTTCCACAGACCATGACGGTCCAGCTGTAAGGCCATGGACAGAGCCATCGCCCCCAGCAAGTACAGCACCTGGTAGGAGAGTGACAAAGAGGGAGAACATTAGTTCAAACATCAACAACTCATCATGCATAGAGGCGATAGTGAATCCCCAGTCCAACCCTCTGTCAGGCAGACTGTAAGTAAAGAGAGGTGCTGCTAAAAATGTCCTTCTCGTACTATTTCCTTCCTCCGTGAAGTTCAGAACTGTTGTGACAAGGGTGATTTGATTAGTGTCTGCAAACTTCAGCACTCAGCAAAACACATTAACAGGCGAGCACACACAATCACCTAACATATATAGAACCATTATCCCTGGAGGGGAGCTATTTTTTCTTATTCTTTCCATAAGATACTTCCTTCACAAGCAGAAGCTCCCTCACTTCATATCTCTTATTCTAAATAACTCAAACACACTGTTAATCACATTCTTACTGTCTTTCTCGCTGTGCTCTCTTTCCTTAATCCTTACTCTTTCCCTCTGCAGTTGAGCAGCTGAAGACTGAACTAAAGAGAAAGTGAACCTGAAAAGTGTCCACCTATATTTACTCTGCTCCACAGCGAAATGTCACCATCATTATGACAGCACATGACAGACTGCTGACATTCGTATATTTACACTCTGTGTACGCTGTTTACTGAGGTGGACGAAAATTCTGCTCTCTTGCACATCTTGGAAAGCTCTTTTCCTGGCAATAAAGTCCATGAAAAACTACTGGCCTCTGTGAATCACACAAAATGAATTTATAGAAATTGATGACACAAGAAATAACCAGCATTTCTGGGCCCCAGGGTCTTCATATGTAATTTTAACCATCAGATTGTGGTTATTATACAGTGGCCCATTTCAAATACTTTTAGACTATCTTTTAAAAAGTTTGAGGTTAGTAAGATTTTAAATGTTTTTGAATTTATTTGATCACAATTACAACAAAAACAGTAATATAATGAACTACTATTACAAATTAAAACTAGATGGTAAAGTTCGTAGACAAACTTTAAGTTGGCTTGAAAAAGCCTAGCCAGAAAGTTTGAAAAAGTTTTAAACTGTTCTAGCATGGTTTACCATGATTTACCATGTTTCTAGTATGGTTTACCACATTGCTAGCATGATTTACCAGGTTTTAACATGACCATGGATGGTTGGATGGATAGATCAAGATTAGTTAGAAAGAAAGAAAGAAAGAAAGAAAGAAAGAAAGAAAGAAAGAAAGAAAGAAAGAAAGAAAGAAAGATTAGTTAGAAAGAAAGATAGATTAGTTAGACAGAAAGATCAGTTTGAAAGAAAGAAAGATTAGAAAGACAGAAAGATTAGTTTGAATAAATAAATAAAGATAGAAATAAATTAAGATTAGTTTGAAAAAAGAAAGAAAGAAAAGTAAAAAAGAAGAAAATGTTAGGAGAAAAGAAAGAAAGAAAGAAAGAAAGATGGATTAGTTAGAAAGAAAGAAAGATAGATAGATAGATAGATAGATAGATTAGAAAGAAAGAAAGATTAGAAAGAAAGAAAGATTAGCTAGAAAGAAAGAAAAAAAAGATTAGTCAGAAAGAAAGAAAGATTAGTTAGAGAGAATGAAAGAAAGATTAGTTAGAAAGAAAGATAGATTAGTTAGAAAGAAAGATAGAATAGTTAGAAAGAAAGAAAGAAAGATAGATTGGTTAGAAAGAAAGAAAGATTAGCTAGAAAGAAAGAAAAAAGATTAGTCAGAAAGAAAGATTAGTTAGAAAGAAAGATTAGAGAGAATGAAAGAAAGATTAGTTAGAAAGAAAGATAGATTAGTTAGAAAGAATGAAAGAAAGATTAGTTAGAAAGAAAGAAAGATAGATTAGTTAGACAAAGATCAGTTTGAAAGAAAGATTAGAAAGAAAGAAAGATTAGTTTGAAAAAAGAAATAAATAAAGATTAGTTAGAAATAAATAAAGATTAGTTTGAAAAAAGAAAGAAAGAAAAGTAAAAAAGAAAGAAAATGTTAGGAGAAAAGAAAGAACAGTAAGAAAGAAAGAAAGAAAGAAAGAAAGAAAGATGGATTAGTTAGAAAGAAAGAAAGAAAGAAAGAAAGAAAGAAAGAAAGAAAGATTAGATAGAAAGAAAGAAAGATTAGTTAGAAAGAAAGAACAAATATTGATTAGAAAGAAAGAAAGAAAGAAAGATTGATTAGTTAAAAAGAAAGAAAGAAAGATAGATTAGTTAAAAAGAAAAAAAGAAAGAAAGATAGATAGATTAGTTAGAAAGAAAGAGAGAGAGAAAGAAAGATAGATAGATTAGTTAGAAAGAAAGAGAGAGAGAAAGAAAGAAAGATAGATTAGTTAAAAAGAAAAAAAGAAAGAAAGATAGATAGATTAGTTAGAAAGAAAGAGAGAAAGAAAGATAGATAGAAAGAAAGAGAAAGAGAGAAAGAAGGATAGATAGATAGATAGATAGATAGATAGATAGATAGATAGATAGATAGATAGATAGATAGATAGATAGATAGATAGATAGATAGATAGATAGATAGATAGATAGATAGATAGATAGATTGGTTAGTTAGTTAGTTAGTTAGTTAGTTAGTTAGTTAGTTAGTTAGTTAGAAAGAAAGAAAGAAAGAAAGAAAAAAATATGGATTAGTTAGAAATGAAGAAAGATAGATTAGTTAGAAAGAAATATTGATTAGAAAGAAAGAAAGATTGATTAGTTAGAAAGAAAGATAGATAGCTTAGTTACAAAGAAAGAAATGGAGAAAGAAAGAAAGAAAGATTGAGTAGTTAGAAATAAATAAATAAAGATAGATTAGTTAGAAAGATTAGTTAGAAAGAAAGAAAGAAAGAAAGATTGATTAGTTAGAAAGAAAGATAGATAGATAGATAGATAGATAGATAGATAGATTGGTTGATTGATTGATTGATTGATTGATAAGTTAGATAGATAGATAGATAGATAGATAGATAGATAGATAGATAGATAGATAGATAGACAGATAGATAGATAGATAGATAGATAGATAGATAGATAGATAGATAGATAGATAGATAAGTTAGTTAGAAAGATAGATAGATTAGTAAGAAAGATAGATAGATAAGTTAATTGGAAAGATAGATAGATTAGTAAGAAAGAAAGAAAGATAGATAAGTTAGTTAGTTAGTTAGAAAGATAGATAGATTATTAAGAAAGAAAGATAAGTTAGTTAGAAAGATAGATAGATAGATAGATAGATAGATAGATAGATAGATAGATAGATAGATAGATAGATAGACAGATAGATAGATTAGTAAGAAAGAAAGAAATATAGATAAGTTAGTTAGAAAGATAAATAGATTAGTTAGAAAGAAAGAAAGATAGATAGATAATTTAGTTAGAAAGATAGATTAGTTAGAAAGAAAGAAAGATAGATAATTTAGTTAGAAAGATAGATAGATTAGTTAGAAAAAAGAAAGATATATAAGTTAGTTAGAAAGATAGATAGGTAGATAAATTAGTTATAAAGAAAGATAGATTAGCTAGAAAGAAAGAAAGATGAGATAGATATGATTTGTACCTGTTTGATAATGGATTTGAGTCTGGCCATGGCGATGACAGTGACCCATACAGACATGAGCGAGCCGAGGAAGTCACAGAACTGCAGCACGTCATACTCCATGATGCAGAAGACCACAATGCCTGGCTGGTCACAGGCATGATAAAACTGTTCAGGGGTGAAAGATGAAAACAAAAGGTCAGAGGAATCATGAATAAAATATGACACTCTGACATGTCACTGGTTCTTAACTATAATCTCCATACTAGAGCTGCCACTGATATGCTAAACTAAGACTCATGATGTGTCTGTAAATAATACAGCACTTCTTCAAGCACTTATTACATTATTTAGGCATGTTTGTCCAAAGCCCGAGCAAAACAGAATGCAAATCTAGTATAAAATATAAATTATGCAACAATTAGTTCCAGTTCTGTAATCTGACTGGTCAGTTAAGTTCATTTACAAGTTACAATGATTTCAACCATAAGCCATCTACTCAGAATTAAGAGTTGGGATTATTCCTTTTATAAAAAATATTATTCTTGAAGCTGTATATCTTTGTTTTATTTTAGACGATTCATGTCACAACATGAAGATAACAATTGAAATGCCTAATTTTGGGCATTTTTGATTGGTTTAAAGCAGATCTTCAAACTCACAGTGGAAAAGAACATGGTGAAAATATAGACAGATGCCTCCAGCAGGTAATGACTGCGGATGGCGATGGTCACAGGTGGGACGAACATCAGGTTGCTGAGGCACAGAAGGAGAGTGGAGAGCAGCTGGAACCCATACGAGTACGCCTCAGTGTTGTCCGTGCAACCCCAGCCATCCCAACCTAGAGAAGCACACATGTGTTACAGACCACTCGAAACTGGACTTAACATGGTCCTGCACACTACAAGATACAGCAAAAGTTACAGTTTTAAGCGTAAATCTTGAAAGCTTCAGTCCCTGTTCACTGTAAATGGAAAAAATGTGGAAAACATTCATCATCAAATATTATTTTATGTTCAGCAGAAGAAAGAAAGTAATACAGGTTTGGAATGACATGAAAGTGAGTAAATGAAGACATAATTTTCATTAATGGATGCGCTATCCCTTTAAAATTAAGTACAATACTGTTTAAAAGTTTGGGTTAGTAAGACTTTTTTTAATTAAAGGAAGAAATTTATACTTTTATTCAGCAAAGATTCATTAAATCGATCAAAAGCTGTAACAAAATATATATTTTTTCAAATAAATACTGTTCTTTCAATTCATCAAAGAATCCTGGGAGAAACATGTAATGCACTTTAAATATTAAGCATTTAATATTTTATGTTATCAACATTAATAATAATAAGAAATGTTCAGCAGAATGATTTCTGAAGGATCATGTGACACTGAAGACTGCAGTAATGATGCTGAAAATTCTTCTTTGCATCACAGAAATAAACTACATTTTTAAATATATTCAAATAGAAAACAGTCTTCTTTCTTCTTTCAGCTTTCAACAGTCTTCTTTCCTGAACATTTAAAAAATCGTACAGACCCCAAACTTTTGAACGGTACTATGTGTAAAATATACTATTGTCCATATCTTCAAAGCAAACTAAGGTACAAAAAAATTATAAATAAATAAACAAACAAACAAACAACACACATAGGCAATGCATGTAAAACTAACAAAGGAAGGGGAAAAAAAACATCACAGAAATACACATGTACTTTCTCCCTGGTTCGCACACACATTCGGTTCCTCATCTGTCAGCTGTTGTAAACAGCTTCATAAATATAGATTGGATTCGGGCAGCCTACTGTTATATAAACACCATGAAGGAAATAGATGCACTGCACCTCTAACCTCTCATAGAAAATGCCAGAAAACACATCACAAATCTCTCTGATTACGAAGCCTTAATTAGCCATACCACAAACAAAAATCCTCAAAGGCATGTAGTGATTGAAGTCTCACTGAGTGTCGACAAAGACGGTCAATTGAGCTTTACCAGACACTCGAGAACAGAGGAGACTTTGCGTGCGTGCTGTATCACAGCACTAAGCTGTTTGCCAGAAAACATTAATTAAAAGGGTAAATTTGTCTATGCTAATGACAAAAGAAACTATGTGTAGGAATCCAGAGGGAAAGGAAAAAACGAGGCACCAGAGCTTCATAATGGCGCTGTAATTGAGAGGTTGTGATTAGCAAATTTCTCAGGATCATCAAATGTCCTCTAATTAAAAAAACACTTGATTTGTGATCTCATCGTTATAGAGCGACATGATTGGCACACGTGTAATTGAACCATTTAACATGCCAATTAACTTTGATTGGCATCTGACAGTAGAGGAGAAAGATATTAAATGGAATTATAAAATATTACAGTGATTATCATCATATTAACTGCTCGGGTGATCTTTCCCTGGGGAAAGGGGTAGACTTGTTCACTTTGTTAAATGACACAGAATTTCTACTCCTTTATTTTCCTAAAAGCTGAAATGTCAAGGAGTTTTCAAGCACAAGTGTCACATTACATGTGTAATAACCTAAAATTGCCCTGCAAGTCACCTCTAGAGATTACAAGGGGATTTTCTTGTAATTTGTGAAACAATTCCTATGTTTATGATGGCTTGTATGAGTTGTTTGTTGTTTTATTTTATTGCAGGTTACGACTACTACTACAAAAAAAAAATGCAAATCTATATTTGTAAAGAACAAAAAGCTATACAACCAAGCCAAACTGAAAAAATCTATGAGAAGTTAAAACAAATTGTGGCATTAGCTAAATGTGCACTCAATTATTTCAACCAAAATACAACCAAAATCCAGAATAAGTTAATAATATAGGGGCTGTTTACACGACACGGTTTTCAACTAAAAACGGAAGAATTTGTATGCGTATGGGCATATGGACATCATCACAAGTGGTTATAAGAATTACATAAATCAACACAAATTATAACATAATTGTCATCATGAAAAAAATTATATTCCTTACAACAGACTCAAGGATGATACATGTTTTAAAGCCTTTGTGTTCAAAGGATTTGGCATTTTCTTAAAGGAAATAAAAAGGGACATTATATCAGAGGAAAACATTCTAAAATTGGGATTACAGTGAATGTAAGCTTTGTAAAGATGAAATTTAGCCAGAAGACAAAGTAATAATATAGTATTATCAAGATTAACAACCTTAGAATGAAAATCGGGCAAAATGTCTATACACTCTAAAAACTGCTGGGTTAAAAAATAACCCAACCTTAACCACACCGCTGGGTCACTATTGGACAGAACACGCGCTGGGTTGGTTTGACCCAAGTGCTGGGTTTTACCATTTAACCCATATTTCTGGGTCATTTCGTGTCTCATTGCCTTAATAAAATTAGTAACAAATTTTTGTTATATTACGAATGTAAAATAATTATTGTCTTTGTAATACAATAAACCAGAGAGGACACTGTAAATTTGATTTAAATCTCGTTTAATTATTTAAAAAAAAAACATTTAATACATGTCTTTACCGGTAATTATTTTTTGTATACAATTATTACAATTATACAATGTATATACTTCTAAGGTAATAAAAACATAATGTTCATTAAGTAAGGTATTTATACACCACTGAAAACATAGTTATGTATGTGATATTGCATTTCTGTCAACAGATCCTCGTAAATATTTCACAATGCACCTTTAAAAGTCATTAAGCAACTCATTTGAACTTATACAATTACGATTTCATTTATTAAGATATGTTGATTTATTAAGAACAGCAACAAACATTTAAAATGCGACTAAATATCACGTGGGCCTGAAAAAAACAACTGTTGTCCTCAAATTTTACAGAGGAGGACTCTTTTCCATTAATTTGATACAAGGCATGCTGGAGAAACTCCCAGGCGGGGAAACACTGCTTTGTGTATTTAACATCAAAATAAAAAAAATAGCTTTGAAACTCAGTCTCGATGGTGTGGCCTGGAACAATGGCAAAGGTCTGACATGTCCCCCTTGTCTCATCCTTGAGGCACAGAATATGCAGCAATGCTCCAGTCATCCCATTTTGTGAATATTCAATGTTGGTCCCCACCTGTTGATTACACACAATCAATTAGAGTGTTGCAATATAACTAACATGCAAGTTAAGCTTTTTTTGTGGAAGTATCAATTTTTTTTTATTGCAAACATTACCAAATATGACTAAATGTGACAAACAAACAAACAAAATGTCTATTTAAATTCAGTATTTGCAAACTGAATTATAGTAATAAAAGAGTACTTTGGACTAATATTGTCAACATTTAGGCAATACAAGTCAAAATATTACTGTAATGTTGATAGTGTCTTTAACATTAAAACTCACAAACCAGCAAAGCTGCTCGTTAATCTCCTGACTGGCAGCGCTGATGATCGCCACGCTTAGATAATGTTACACAATAAAATGAAAGATGACATGCGGGTATCATGTAAGTCTACATTTTTAAAGTTTTAAATAGGCCTATTGACGATCATTCTTAATAATTTTCTTCTCAAAACTGGCACCTGTCAATTTGACAATATTCCAGGCGGTAATTCCGTTACATTACTAACCAGAATGTGACGGCGCGTATTGTGATGTTATTCCTCAGTTAATTTTTTTCGGAACAATCCTGGTTCCGACAGAGACATTACAAGACACACGCAGGAGGAGACTATACTGGAACTTACCCCAGTCGCTTCTTCTTGCGAGTATTTCTACAACATGCCAGCAGACTTTCCACACACAAACGTTACATTAGCCTCGAGACTAATTTCCCGCAGATTTTGCGTGCGAGCCCTGTGAGGGACTAAAAACATACTGCGCTTACGGATTTCATTCAAAACGCTTTCCTCACTTTTAAATACACAACGTCCACAATGAATACGATAATTACGTGATGAATTTACCATTTAAACTGCATATTTCAAAAAGGCTGCTGATATAGGCCTAGCTGGTTTAACGATGCGGCATTTTGTCAAAAAATCTAACCGGCTAGCTGTGGCTATTTAAGTTTCACAGAATAAATACCTTACCCCTCACACTTCCATATCAAAGACTGTATGTTGAACAGTGAAATTAGCTTGCTGTTACCACAACTTTTTTTAAATATAGGTAAACATTAATATTAACTTACCATAAAACACTGCCTGCTCCGAGTAGCGTGCTCCTCGAGTCTGAAGTGAAGATCCAGAAAGTTCCAAAGAATAAACCAGTTGCTGGGTCAAAATAACCCAACCAGCTGTTTATTTGTGAATAACCCCCTTACAACTCATTTGACCCAGCATGAGCAACCCAATAATGTGTTTACAGTACCCCAAACAACCCAACATTTTGACCCAGCACAATCAACCCAACAATTTGTTTACAGAAACAACCCAGCATTTTTTTGAGTGTAGGCATGTGCGTTCGGCTCGAGTGCACTGTAGTAAAAGAATGAGTATGTGTGCAGGCACGTAGTCTTTCTTTACAAAATGACATCGCCAACTACTTGTCTGGCATGCATAATACAGCGCTATTAGTCGATTTCGCGGATCCATAAGAAAGGGGATCTTTTTGATAACGTTGTCATCTGTAAAAACAAAAAACTTTTTAGTTTTTAGTACAGCATTGTCGTGTAAACGTACCCCTAGGCAACACATTAGTGTAGGGTCCAGTTATCACTAACTTTGCTTATTAGCATGCATATTACAAGGATATTGACTGTTTATTAGTACGTATAAAGCACATTAATGTCTTATTCTGGATGACCATATTCTACATCCCTAATCCTGCCCAATATCAAAATTTAACAACTACCTTATTAACTATTAATAAGCAGTAATTAGGAGTTTATTGAGGCAAATTCGTAGTTAATTGTTTGTTAATAGTGAGAATTGGACCCTAATCTAAAGTGTGACCATAATGTACACTACAGTTTCAAAAGTTTAGGGCCAGTAAGATTTTTGTTGCTGTTGTTGCTGATGAAAGAAATTGATAATTTTATTCAGCAAGGACACATTAGATTGATCAAAAGTGACAGTAAACACACTTTCTACTTTCTTAAAAAGATTTTTTTTTTTTTTTTACGTAAATGCTGTTCTTTTAAACTTTCTATTCAACAAATAATCCTTAAAAAATATATATATCAAGGTTTCCACAAAAATATTCAGCACAACTGTTTTCAACATTGATAATAATAAGAAATGTATCTTTTTGAACACTAAATCAGCATATTATAATTATTTCTGAAGGATCATGACTGGAGTAATGATGCTGAAAATTCAGCTTTGCCATCACAGGAATACATAAAAAAAGATATACTATTTATTTTAAATTGTAATAGTTCACAATGTAAATATTTCACTGTTTTTACAGTAATTTTGATGAAATAAAAACAGCCTTGGTGAGCATTTAGAGACTTAAAAAATCATAAAACAAAACAAAACTTTAACGACCCCAAACTTTTGAGCATTTGTGTAAGTACTGTACAATGCAGACAAAGAGAAACAAATTAAAATAAAATGCAATATATTTCTTGACAAAGATATCGCCAGGTCTTTGCTGATTCCAAGCCATAAACATTTTCTTATCTGAAACTTCAATTTAGGACACACACCAAGAAATTCAAAGACAATGCATTTAATTGTTTTTCTCAATGTAATGACTAATTTACCCCTCTCATTTGATATAAGAGAACACATAAGAAAGTCTATGAGTGCTCACCTGCTTTACACTCGCATGCAGCATACAGGTAGTTGTTGGTGCGCAGGAGTTTGCACTGGCCATAGGTGCCGCAGTCATTGATGCAGGGGGTCAGGTAAGAGCGAAGGTACACCTCAGCTGTTACATTAGTACACAGCTCAAACCTACAGAAGAGTTTTTTTTTAGGTTGAACTCAGTCACATTCATTGTACTTTCTTAGAAAATAGAGAGCAGCACAGCCTTATAAATAAATTATTTTGTGTTCCATGGATGGAAAAAAGTCACACAGGTTTGGATCAACATGAGGGTAAGTAAATGATGATAGAGGTGAACAATCCCTGGGATGGAAGTTAAAACTAATTCAAAATGACCTCACATTCAAAGGTGAGGAGACATGCTATAGTCTCTAGTGGGAAGGTAGTAGCCTCTGCGTGCAATTTCAAATGAAGATGTCAAACTTTACCTGAACTCTCCCTGTCAGAGCTAATTTTAATTTTGAATGAGATAAAGTATGGTTATGAGAAGCTATGCCAACATAAAAGAGAATATATGAATTGTTTTAAGTATTTCAAAGCAAATGATTCACCCCACAGTTTACATGCTGCTACTACTGAACATGCTAAATGAGGATGAGGGTAAATATGTGAGGCCCTATTTTACACCATGCACCATGTAGCGCCATGCACCATGCAAGTGTTTTTTTGCTAGTTTCAGCCCGACACAGTTATCATTTTCACGTCCTGCGCCACGTTGTTTAAATAGCAAATGCATTTGCGCCCATTTGTGCGCCCATAGGCGTGCTGGTCTGAAAACGAGGTGTGTTCTGGCGCATTGTTGGCACGTTGCTATTTTGAGGCAACAGAAATAGACTGCCATTGACCAACTGAAACCTGGTCTAAAGTCAATAGCACAATATTTTATTTAAAGAGCGCTTTAAAAATGTGCACTCTGCTTATTAAACACACAGGGACGCACGTACATCATAAAAGGATTACAATGTAAAAGATTATTATTGTGTACATAAAGATATGGTGGAATTTGGCTTGTCCCGTAGATGGTCTGCTTGCTCACTTTTACCTCGCGCACGAGCAGATCCGTTTGCGCTCTGGAGACGTTCGGCCTTTCCACTATCAAATTCTGTCATGTAAATAGCGAATCTGCCATGGCGCGAGCGCAACTGGCATTTAAAGGGAATGGGAGATGAGACTCTGATTGGTTTAACGCAGGTAAATCCCAAAACACACCCATTACCCATTAAGAGAATAGGGACAACCCTTTTAGACCATGCGCCTGGCGCGCCGACCATTTTTCCCGCCGTTAAACTAGCAAAAGTGGATTCGGACCCGCCCTAAGTGAACTTGTGCCGTGCGCTTTAGATCATTCGCTTAGATCGTTAAAATAGGGCCCATGGAGTGCTATGAATATTCTACATCCTTTTCTCAGCTTCGAAAAAATGTAGACTGCTAAACTGAGGTCTGATAATTTAGTGTAAAAACACAGATTCTAGATTTGATGAGATTCAAATGTCCTCACCCGTGTTCAGTGGCACACAGAGAGCGCAGGCTCAGATACCACGTTCCCGTCTGTGGGTAGGGTATCCTCAGCTTGGTGATATTTGTGGTGGTGTTAATGGAGAGATTAAATCCTGAAACTGATTCTGAAGAGGAAAGAGCACAAACAGGTAAAGGACAAGACAAATGCTATCAAATTCCACCATTGGTTATGACTGAACTCACAGTTATTATTGTGAGAGTTCTAAAGAAAACTGCACAGATGAGTGATGTGCTTAAAACTTAGGTTATGTACCATAAAATAAAATTAATGTGGTAGAAGCAAGTTTACCACATCCCGCCTGCAACTATGAGATGCAATTTATGTGGCATTTGCATATAAATGGCGACATCTTCCATTGTTTCACCTGAATTGTTTCCTAAAAAGGCACTACATTATTTTTAGTGCCGTGATTTTGGAACAAAGCCAATAGGGAACTTCATGCAATGGTATACATTGAGAGATGTCTTCATGAACATTATAGCAAAGGGCATTGGCCCAAAGTAATTTAAAAGACAACCAGAAATAAATGTAAACATTCCCTACACTTTTTTTCTTCCTAAAATTCAGTGTGTGTGTGTGTGTGTGTGTGTGTGTGTGTGTGTGTCTGTCTGTCTGTCTGTCACACACATACATTCTCCTTTCACATACTGTACATACATTCTCCTTTCACATTCATACATTTCTACTCTCACATTCACATTCATTCTCCTTTCACATTCATACATTTCTACTCTCACATTCACATTCATTCTCCTTTCACATACATACATTTCTACTGTCACACACATACATTCTCCTTTCACATACATACATTCTCCTTTCACATACATACATTTCTACTGTCACACACATACATTCTCCTTTCACATACATACATTTATAGGCACACACACATACATTCTCCTTTCACATTCATAAATTTTTTCTCCATCACTGTCTCCATTAATTCCTCTTTACAACTTTACAATGATGTTATTCAAAGTAATCCTGTTTTCTTTTCAAGTACAGTTTTTACTTTTTGGAATAGGCCTACGTAGTAATGAACATGAAGGACCCTTTCTTGCACCCAGCGCAATTGACTTTGTACATGTATCATTCCTATTTTGCACCCGACGCACAGCGGACTTTTCCCTCGACAGACGCACGGCGGTAAATTAGGGAATGAACTTGAAGAGGAGGCGTTTTCCGGCGCAAACGTTCCATGGTGCTATTTTGCAGTTACAGAAAACAATTCCACCACAGACCAGGAAAAACCTAGTCTAAAGTCAGTGGCGCATTTTCAGTGGCGCGTTCAGTTGCTATTTTAAGGGCGCATGCTTGGCCATAATGTAGCGTGTGCACAACGCACATACACTTTGCTTCTCTCACACAGACGCAGCAATTGCCATTTTTGCAAACCATACATAATTACAAGGAAAAATATTCCACATGAGGGAAATCATTGTGGTGTCCTTGAAGGTGTGAAAAAAATAGGCATAAATCTAGCTTACACATTTACCAAAATTATTATACGCCTGTTTAACCAAAGCTAATTTCGATGGGTTTCTCCCATCCCCATACAATGTCACTTTTCTGTCTTTTGCGGCCGTGACGAGAATGTCGATCTCCTCGGCTGTGAACCGCTCCTGGTGTGCGCCTGGCAAATCCGCCGTTATAATAGCAAACCGCCATGGAACAAGCGCGCCTGCTCTTAAAGGGAATGTGAGATGATGCTCTGATTGGTTTATTTCACGTTACGCCCAAACCACAGCTATGAGTAATGTAGCTACTTCAGACCAACCCATTTTAGATTTGCGTCGGGCGCAAGAGTCATTTATCCCGCCGGTA